>NW_006408570.1:1239464-1251488 GCF_000296735.1 Chrysochloris asiatica | reverse complement strand
ACCATAGAAGAATCAATGCATTTGAGTTAGGGCGTTGGAGAAGAATATTGAAAATACAATGGACTGCCAGAAGAAGAAAGTCATTTGTTCGGAAGAAATACAGTCAAAATGCTCCTTAGAAGACAGAATTGTGAAACTTCATCCAAACATACTTTGGACATGTTATTATTAGGTGGGACCAATTCCTGGAGAAAGTCATTATGCTTGGAAACATGCAAGATCAGCAAAAAGAGGAAGACCCCCAACAGTGGCAGCAGCAATGGGCTCAAACACACCAATTGTGAGGATGGCAAAGAACCAGGCAGTGTTCTATTTTGTTGTGCATACAGTTGCTTGAGTTAGAACCGACTCTACAGCACCTGATAACAACTAACAACAAAAGTAGAAATACTCTGACTTTTCATATGATAGCATGTCTACCACCAGCAGATACGTCAACACCTAGTCAGATAAATGTCCTTGCTATTCCTTGAACATACCAATACCTACTCCTGTAAAGGTGCCTGTCACTGGAATGTTTATGCATCAGATATCTAAATGATTCCATTTCTCATTTCATCTGGATTGTTTATTTTTCTTACTAGTTTTTACCACTAAAAGCAAACAAATGAAAAACGCCATTGCTAGCTAGTCAATTCTGACTCATAGCAATGGTTTCACTAGCATGAATATATGCTCTGTAAAGTCATTTACAAAGTCATTTACTGAAATAACGCACTTACTGAAAACCCAATGGAGTGCAGTTCTACTCTGAAGCACATGGGGTCAACAGCAACTATTTTACTGCTTTTATAATCTTGATGAGTACATAGTAGATGCTTCACAAAAATTTGTTGAATCAAAGAGGAAAGAAATGCACTAGTAGACTGTTGTACATTTCGCACAGTTCTTTATAGAAGAATCCACACCTGTTCCCCATAGAGCATAAACTCTAAGTCCAGGGACTAAGTAATTTTTCTCTGCCTTCCCAAGAACCTATCAGACTCTCACACAGTAAATACTCAAGCCATGTTTGTGTTGGAGTAAATTGATAAAGTCCTTCATTCTCTTTTGTGAGAGAATAAGGAAACTCTATGTATAAGGAATGCTAAGCATGACAGTGTGATTATGTCACATATGGCAGAAACAGGACATTTCTAAGCAATACAACAAGGTATTTCTCTGCAAGAAAATACCTTAAAGTCCTTCTGATCCTTTTTGCCCCTTTTCCAGAATAAAGGTTTCCATCTGCAGGGGAATGTTTTCTGGAAACAGTAGCTTAGGAAAATACACAACATGTAGCTGTTATAATTGCCATGTTTATACGGAGTTCTGGGTTAGCTAGTCTGAAACAGCCTAGGTAAAAATAAACTTTCAGTGTGCTTTAAGCAATCAGTGTTTCCAATAAGCACTGTCAACATGACCTTTAGTGGTCTCCAAAACTTCTCCTTTACTAAGTATTTAATTGGCTGTTCAACCCTATGGCTTCCTGTCCATCTTAAATTTTGCCTCAGCATTTTCACTGTTAGAGCAACAACATAACACACAAGCCATCCTTTGGAAAGACTTCTAACCATAAGAGTTCATGTACTTTGGAAACACCTTGAAATAAGAAAACTGAGACCTGCCTTGGGAAGAGAAGCAGTAGTCTTTATGTATCTCCCATACAACAGAAACTCTAAATGAACCTTGTGTTCTAACTTTCTGATTCCCAATTCTCTGAACACTAAACTACAGCCTCTCCAACATCATCTTTCCTAGAAACATTGTGACTTTCACAGTAAATCAAAAGCAGAAACTCTTTTTTTAAAAAAAAATAAAAGCATTGTCCATGTTCCACAATAATATAAGTATTTAAAAGTGCTTATAAATTATATTCAATTGTCTAAAGTCATTCTGAATTCTTAAATCTGTAGCTGTGTTTTCTTATAGAGTTTGGTGCCTAATTATTCAATAAGTCCTTCCCCCACTAAAGTATATTAGTATGTTGTTGTTGTAGTTATGTGCCGTGGAGTCGGTTCCGACTCATAGCTACCCTATACAGGGTATCTGAGGCTGTAAATCTTTAGAGGACCAGAAAGCCTCATCTTCAAGTAATGACATGAGTATAATATGATGTAAGTACTTTGGGAGGTAATCAGAAACAAACAATCATGTAACATTAAGAATATGCAATACAGACTAATAGCTGACCTAAGCAATGAATACATTCAGAATAGTTTCCAGGTGAAGCGACCAATAAAAAAAAGAAAATGAACAAAAGGATAGGAAAAAGTAAACAATACTCAAAGACAAGCTTAATTATTCCACGTGTATATCTAATTGAAATCAACTTATGAATTTCAAAAGTGAGATACAGGATATTCAAAACTAAAATAATAACAACATAAAAAATTCAAACTATGCAAGGAAGACTTTTTGTTAGAATCTGCTCTTTCAGTGTTTCAGAATCTGTTTGTGACTTTTCCCCCTTAATAGTTATTTAAAGTTCACATGGCAATATAAAGGAATTTCTTAAGGCTATTCTAAAAGAAGGCATTTAGTCTCCAGACACTCATGTGTCCTCAATCCTCCTTCTGTTTTACAATATTGTAATCTTTCTCATTTGATCCTACACTCAATCAAAACTACTGATAGGGACTTACGAGATGAACATAAAACTGTTAACTACAACAGAAAGGGGCAAAACTGTTTCACTAAAAAGTAGAATAAAATACTGGACTCAGAAAGGAAGAGACAGCTAAATACAAAATTTTACTAAACATTGATGTCGCCCATAGCCACTATTATCAGGGCCAGTTTTAAGAGTTCATGACTATACTGAGGGCAAATTTAGGATATTGCCATTTCCATGTACAAAGTATAAGGGATGTTTCTGGGAATACAGTTTACAATTTTTTCTTTTTAGTTTAAATATCAGAAAACATGCACTGATACTCACTTTTCTAAGGAGATATAAGAGGGTACAAAAATCCCAAGCAATTATTCTCAAGATCATGTTATGATTATACTAATGCATTCTGGGGAAAACAAAGCCCTGTTGGGTAAAATGCCCCAACCTATGCATACCAAAATCAGTACTATGGTATCTTCTCACCTTAAAAGTTGTGGTCCCATACAGCTTGGTGGTGTGAACTGTCTCTGGAAGCACATTAGTGATATTGGTAATAAATTCTTCCAAATACTTACAGGATTTCTCCAAATGTGTTGTATTGATGATAATCTGGACAAGCTAGAAAACAAGGTGCACATATGAGAGTCATATTTGAGTACTTACCACAGAATGAATGGCTCAGTATAAATCTGCAGGTACTAAAAAATTTAAAAAGACATAATGGAAGAGGCCATTTGTATTCTGTAAAGGGGATGTTAAAGCATATACATTGTAATTCCTCAACAGCCTTCTGTGATAAGCCAAAGCATCTTGTAGTTCCCCCTATTACAGAAATTCGACATTCTATTTTAAGCACAAATTTGCTTCTGTTTAAAGAACAAAAACAGTTAGGATTTAGCACAGTATCTATGAATCATAATTGGTCAAATGAATTAAAGAAATAAATTCCCACTAGAGGAGCAAGACCACGACTCATCTATCAGTTTGCCATCCTATGGTGGCTTATGTGCTTCTGTGATGCTGAAAACTATGCCACTGGTATTTTAAATACCAGCAGGTATTTATCACAGTCACCCATGGTAGACAGGTTTCAGTTCTGCTTCCAGACCAAGACAGACTAGGATAAAATAGCTGCAGACTACTTTTGAATGTTTAGCTTCAAAACACTAAAAACTTTATGAATAGCAGAGGAACACTGTCCGGTAGCACCAGAATATTGAATACTGAAACCTCATGAATAGCACCAGAATATTGTCAGATACAGTACTGGAAGATGAGCCCCTCAGGGTGGAAGGCACTCAAAATAGGAAGCTGCCTCCTCAAAGTAGAGTTAACCATGATGTTATGAATGAAGTAAAGTTTTGGGAATCTTTATATGCTGATAAGGTACAACTCAAAATGAGGATAAATAGCCATAAACATCCATTAAAAATAGAGACGTGGAATGTACAAAGTATGACTCTAGAACAATTTAAAGTTGCAAAGAATGAAGTGGAATGCAAAAAGATTGATATCCTAGGCATTAGTAAGCTGAAATTGGTCATTTTTAATTTGACTATCATATGCTTTACTATGCTGAGAATGACAAATTGAAGTGAAATGGCATCACATTCATCGTCAAAAAGAATATCTCAAGATCTGTCCTTATATACAATGCTGTCTGTGATAGGATAATAACCATGAACCAAAACCGAAGACCAGTCAATACCACTATTACTCCAATGTATGCACCAACCATGAAAACCAGTCATGCTGAAGCTGAGAAATTCTACCAACTTCTTCAGTCTGAAATGTATCAAACTTGCAATCAAAATGCACTGATAATTATTAGTGATTGGAATTCAAAGGTTAGCAACAAAGAGAAAAGATCAGTAGTTGGAAAATAGGACTTTCATGATAAAAACAATGCTGGTGATCAAGATCACATGATATAATTTTGCAAAACTTAATTCATTGCAAATATCTTTTTAAAACTTCATAAGAGACTATACATCTTCATCAGATGAAATACATAGAAATCAAATCAAGTTGTGCTCATATGCAAGTTCAAGCTGAAGCCAAAAATAATGAAAACAAGTTCACAAGAACCAAAATATGACCTTAAATATATCCCACCTGAATTCAGAGATCTTCTCAATAACAGATCTGATGCATAAGACAGTAATGACAAAAGACCAGAAGGGTTGTGAGACGACATTAAGAATAGCATACAAGAAGAAAGCAACAGGTTATTAGAAGACAGAAAAGAAGAAGACCAAAACATGGATGACAGAATACACACTGCAATTTTCTCTCCAGTGTATAGATGCTAAAACAAATGGAAACAATGAAGAAGTCAAAGAGCTAAAAAGAAAATTTCAAAGGGCAGCTACAATAGACAAAGTCAAGTTATTATAACAAAATGTGTAAAGACCTTGAGTTATAAAAACCAAAAGGGAAGAACATGCTCAGCATTTCTCAAACTGAAAGTACTGAAGAAAAAATTCAAGCCTTGACTTGAAATACAGAAAGATTCTACGGGCAAAATACTGAATGGTGCAGGAAGCATAAAAAAAAAAAGAATGAAACAATACGTACATTCACTGTGTATCGAAAAGAAAGGGTCGATGTTCAACCATTTCAAGAGTTAGCATATGACAAGAATTGATGGTACTGAAGGAATTGGCAAAGAATTAGGCTCTGGGAATTGGAGTAAAAACTGAAATCTTTTAGCAAACTGATGCTTCACTGGAGCACTCATTCCTCTATGATAAGAAATTTGGAAAGTAGCTAGTCTAACTGTTTGGAAGCAATCCATATTCATGCCCATTTCAAGGAGAGGTGACCCAATGGAATGCAAAAATCTGGCTTGCAAAAATAAGACAATATCATTAATATCATATGGAAGTAAATTTTTCCTAGAGATAATTCAAAGATGGCTACAGCACTACATCGACAGGAAACTGCCAGAGGTTCAAACCAGATTCAGATTTGGACATGGAATAGGGGATATAACTGCTGATGTCAGAAGGATCTTGGCTGAAAGCAGAATAACAAAAATATGTTTACCTCTGCTTCACTGACTACACAAAAAACTTTCAATTACGTGGATCGCAACAAGCTATGGGCAGCACTGAGAAGAATGGGTATTCCAGTTGTGCTCATGAGGAGCTTGAACAAAGATCAAGAGGCAGTTGTTAAAACAAAATACAGGGACACTGAATAGTTTAAAATCAGAAAAGGTATGCACCAAGGTTGTACTCTTTCACCATACTTAATTCAACTTGTATGTTGTGCAAATAAACCAAGTAGCTAGATTATATGAAGAAGAAGGCGACATCAAGATTGGAGGAAGACTCACTAACAACCTGCAATACGCAGATGATATAATCTTGCTTGCTGAAAGTGAAGACAACTTAAAATACTTACTTATGAAGATCAAAAACCACAGCCTTCATTATGAATTAGACCTCAATGAATAAGGAAAATCAATGTATTTGAATTGTGGTGTTGGGAGAATAATACTAAAAGTATCAAGGACTGCTAGAAGAACAAAAAGTCTGTCTTAGCAGAAGTACAGCCAAAATGCTCCTTGGAAGTTAGGATGGTGAGACTTCATCTCTCACACGTTGGAAATGCTATCAGAAGGGGCTAATTCCTGAAGAAGGACACCATGTTTGCTAAAATGAAGGTCAGCAAAAAAGACGAAGACTCCCAAAGAGACGGACTGATACAGTAGAAGCAACAATGGGCTCAAACATAACAATTGTAAGGATGGCGTAGGACTGGGAGTATTTTGTTCTGTTGTGTATATGGTCACTATATATTGGAAATGACAGCACCTAATAACAATAACAACAAAAGAAGAAGAATTGAAATGGCAACAAGAAGTTTTAAAAACAGGCATGATGAACACACACGTTTTAATAAACTGAATTATGTAAAAAGGCTTCAAAAGTTCATCAAAAAATAGAATTAAAAGATAATGAATAATTTCCAAAAACTTTTTAAAACCCCATATTAAAAAATGTCATCAGGTTATGAAAGAAAGAACAAGAACACTGAAGTCAGACAAATGGACAGATTAATAATTTATAAATTACTGTTTTGGGAACTGTTTCCTTATCTATAAAATGTTATTAATTTCTAATCTACAGTTTTGTAAGGATTATGACGTTGTAATGCTATTTTCCTTCTCTTACAGAGGAATTCCTGAAAGAAGGTGGTGTCAGTAAGATAAAAGCAATCATATTCTATAAATTATTTTATGAGGACATATTTGCTGAAAGAATAACTACCATTCTCTGTACAGAGACTTAAACTTTGAAACATCTCCTAATTCATTTTCTTATACTGTCCTCCCCAGTAACCTGGTGAAGGAGGTAAAATGAGCATAATTTGTATTCCCTTTTCACTGCATCAAAAAGGAAAATAAAAGTAATTTTCCTTCGATTGAAAGGTCTAAAAGGAACCAGGACTCAAATCCAAGTAGTATAACTTCAAATTCTAAACTCTCTTATGCAACTCCATAAAATGGCAACCCCTGAATTAAAAACTGTATGTTTGTATACGTTAGGGTGAAATATAAAATTCTGAGTTTGCCATTAACTAGACCACTCTCTAAGCTTTGATTCTATTCCCTATCTTTAAAAAACAAAAACAACAAAAAAGTGGACCCTATACTTATTTGAGCTATGAAAATTGTTTATATTCCTCATCAACTTAGATAAAATCAAAGAAGAAATTAAATGTAATGAGGCTGAGAGAGAGATGTACTACATATTTTTACAACTAAATGATACTTCAAAACAGTGTTTAAGAGTTGAAATGATGCTTCAGCACAATATACTTTATCCACAAATACGTAAAGGTTGACCTAGGATATATATAAATGTTGTTGTTAAGTGCTATCAATTCTGACCTATAGCAACCTTGTATAGGATTTCCAAGGGTATATGTATATTGTAGTTGTTGTTAGGTGCCATCAAGTCAGTACTGACTCATAGCGACCCTATGCACAACAGAACGAAAAACTGCCTGATCCTGGGCCAACCTCACTATTGTTGCCATGCTTGAGCCCACTGATGCTGCCACTTTGCCAATCCATCTCACTGGGGGTCTTCTTCTTTTTTTCTGACCCTCTACCTTACTAAACATGATATCCTTCTCTAGCGACTGGTCCCTCCTGACAATAGATCCAAAGTATGAGAGATGAAGTTTGGCCATCCTGGTCTCCAAGGAGCAATTCTGCCTACACTTCTTCCAACAGATATCTGTTAGTTCTTTTGGCAGCCTATGGCACTTTCAATATTCTCCTCTAACACCATAACTCAAAAGCATCAATTCTTCTATGGTTTTCCTTATTCACTGTCCAAATATAAGAGAAGATGAACACACACGTTTTAATAACTGGACTGCTCACAATAAAGTCCACAGTTCAAACCCACCAGCTGTTCCTGGTCCCGATGAGTTGAAGCTGACTTGATGTCATTTAACAACAACAGTGTATACACATGCTGCAAATATATCTATAAATATTGTAGAGCACACAGTGGATAAAGTTATGAAACTTCATAGCCATAACCAGACACCTTAAGGGGGTGAACTGCTGGGCCTGGGAGGTTCAGGACCATAGTCTTGGGGGACATCAAAGTCAACAGACACAACATAATCCACAAAGAAAATGTTTTCTATCCTACTCTGGTGAATAGCAACTAGGGTCTTAAAAGCTCATAAACAGCCATGAAAGGTACAACAAACTACTAGTCTCTCTCCATTCAGACAAAGAAGGAAGAAAATTAAAGACACATGGAAACATGATGTCCAAAGGAGCCTCAACCTCCATTATCCTGAGACCAGAACTAGATGTTGCCTGGCCACTAATGCCAACTATTCTGAAAGGGATCACATTAGAGGATCCTGAATAGAGGGGGAAGAAAGTCTGGGATGAAACTTCAAATAATAAAAAAGACTAAGATTACTGGTTGGATAGAAACTGATGGCACCTGAGATAATTATACACCTTAGTCATCCTTTAGGTCTGGAACAGAATGATCCCCGGTGGCTCAATTTTCAGCTAAGCAATTGACAGGTCTGTAAGATGAACAATAACACTACGAAAGTATGCACTCCTTAGAACAACCTACTATTTGAGATTAAAAGGGCACTATATCCCCAAGGACAACATTCAGAAGGCAGGAAGAGCTAGGAAAGAAGGAGGAATGGGAACAATAAATACTGGGAGAAAGTGGGATGAGGGATGTTAGTTACAGTGAGGGGATGGCAAAATGTGTATGAACTGCTGAATGGAAAACTGATTTGCTATGAACCTTTCACCCAATTCACAAGAAAAAGCTGTTTTGTTTTTTTTAAGTTACTGTATCATAGTGTTGTTGTTGTGTGCCATCAAGTCAATTCTGACTCATAACGATCTTGTATAGAGTGTCCAAGAGTGGATGGTGGGTCTGAACTGTTGACCTTTGAGCTACCAATCCGCTGCTTATCCTACAGCGCCACACCGCAGCTTGTATCAGTGTGGAATATTAAATATAAATATTTATATACGTTGTTGTTGGTAAGTGCCATGGAGTAGTTTCCAAATCATAGAGACCCTGTGTAGGGTTTCTGAGGAGCAGTTGGTGAGCTTGAACTGCCAACGTAGAGATTGAAACCAACATTGCAGTCTACCACGTTAACCTGCAGCACCATGCCAGTGCTCCATATATAATAAAACAGACCTATAACCAGAAGGTATATCCTTATAGCAGAATTATAATCAGAAAGTACATTCTTATCTTCTCCATGGCACCCAAAAGAAAACTAAGTCACATAGTTTACGCTCCAGAAATGCATGTCAACTCATAATGATAACACTTTAGTAATGACTTGGACTAAGGAAAAAGTTACCTTCTGTGCTCCACTAAGGATCACCCTAAAGATCTGAGAAAAACAGCTACTTTTAAAACATAGTAATTAAGGGCAAAGACCTTAATTATTCTGTAGTTAAACAGATCCTCTTAGGTCAAAAGTGAGGGCAACATTGAAACTAGATCCCTGTATTATTTATTTCCAAAAACTCATCACACAACTTAGTGTTGAGCTGCAGTCTCATCTTAATTCTACAGTTTGAATTTGGAAAGTCTGAGTTTTAGACACAAGAATATTATCTTCTATAAAATAATATTTTTTAAAAAGTCTTTAACTTTAGAATGCTCTAGGAAAAAATACCCAACAACAAAAAAAGCAATTCATCAACCTCTTCCTTTCGTTCTGTTTCTCCCTCGGAGGAGGACTAAAATAACTTTAGAAATTTAAGTTGTCTAAATTAAATCACTCTTCTTCCTGAGTGGGAAGGTGGCTACTGGCAAGGTTGTCTTGATGTGGAAGTCAGAAAAGTAAGAGAGTTAATTTGGAGAACTGAAATTTTCTATTTTAAAATTAGCATTACCTATAGGGAAGGCATTCTGTCTATCAAAAGAAATCCTAATAATAAGGAGGAATCGTGTCATGTTATCGAAATAAAAAAACAGTGGCAGTCAGAGAGAAAATTGTCCTGTTTTGCAGGATATTGGCAGTTTTAAAAAAAGGAGGCGGTTTCACTGGGTACAGTAGTAATTTCCCATGACTTTTTAAAGATCTGTCAACACAAAAGATCACCATGAATTGCATCAATTGGCTGTCAGTCACTTTCGAAATGTTTCATTGCTGAGCATAGAATAGACTATTAAAACACTTTGGGATTACAGTAGATACCATGTCATTTTCAGAGGGAATATTGTCTGCTAATGAGGTCTAAGCAATCTTTACTCCTGAATGACAGATACCAAAATCCTTAGAAGTGCATTTACAAATGTAAAGCCAGATGCTTTGGGGATAATTTTAAACTTAAGGATGAAACAAAGCAATTTCAGATATCAACTTCCATCAGAGTTAGAGCTCCTTTGATGGTATTTTTAACCCCTACTTCCCACTCTCATACAAAAATATATCACTGCAACAATCCAAACCAGCCTTAATATTTCAAGGACAGGCAACTAACAACAGATTAGATATTTGCTCTCTTATATAAAGTTGTTTGAGAACTGTACAAAAGAAAAGAAAACAACTACTTCACAACTAAATGACAAAAGTCACTTAAATTCAAAACTATTAAGAAATTAAAAAAAAAAAAAAAAAAATTCTGTCTCTGCCTCTCCCTCTCCATATCACCAAGGAAGGAAAAGAGTACTCCAGGGCTATTTTGTGTGTGTGTGTGTGTGTGTGTGAGAGAGAGAGGTTTACATGGGAGAACATCAGCTTTACACCCATCCTATCTTATTTCATTTCATTGCAATGATTACAATCCCTCCATGCATCATCAAATAACCCCAACAGGTATACCACAAGGCCCGCCGCCCCACCAGTCAGCACACAACCCTTTTCCCTAAATCCAGGGTCCCCAGCCATTCCATCTGTCCATGTCATCTTCTTTGTCTCCATCCCTGGCGTCACTGCCTCTCTGGGTAGGATCCCACTCTCAGTTCTTCTCACTTGATGGTCTCAGGGACCTCTGCTCTTGGGCTGCAAAATCAATCATTCTCCTACTTTTGTCAAAAAACATCTACCTCTATGTTGCCTACCCTCGCAGTCAAAAGACAGCCAAGCATCTATTAACACTATTCCCCTCTTTCACCCTTTCAAACCATGACTCAATGCCTGTATCCTGGAGCCCTGTCATTCCAAGGTTGTGCATACATCATCGTTTACCTCTGTGCCACTTAATCCATGTGAACCTGCCTATTCTTCTATCAGCCTTGTTCTCCCATTCCTCTCTCTCTTCTTGTGTATTGCCCCCCCACCCTCTCCCACACCCAAGCTATTCCTTACCCTATGCTCTATCTTCCCTTTCTTCCTTCCCCTCCTCTCATCACATACATTGTAATTCTCTTTGTATAGGTCCTTTGTTTCTCTGGTTATGCTAATTACTAAATATTTCATCCTTTGGGTGGCTATTATAAATAGTATTTCTTTCCTAATGTCTTTTTCAGCACTGTCATTGTTACTATAGAGGAATCCAACTGATTTTTCTATGTTGAACTTACACCCTGCCAGTTTGCTGAATCTTCCAAAGAGGTCTAGTAGCTTTTTTACTAAGTCTTTGGAGTTTTCTATGTATAGGATCATATCATCTGCAAACACAGTTTTATTTCTTCTTTACAAGTTGGATGCCTTTAGTTTTCCTATCTTGCTGTATAGCTTTGGCTAAGACTTTCAAAACAATACTGAAAAGGAGTGATGACAAAAGGGCATCCTTGTCTAGTTCCCATTTACAGTGGGAATTTAGTTTCTCTCCATTGAGAGTGATGTAGGCTAATGGTTTTGTATATATGCTCTTGATTATATTTGAATTTCCCTTCAATTAGTACTTTTGTTGAGTGTTTTTATCAGAAATGGGTGATTGATTTTGTCAAGTG
>NW_006408570.1:1237793-1239034 GCF_000296735.1 Chrysochloris asiatica | reverse complement strand
CTTCTTTTGTTATGGGTCTGTTAAAGTTTTCTAGTTCACTCTGTGTAAGTTTTGGTAGGTCTTGTTTTTCTAAAACTGCATCTATTTCTTCTAAGTTTTCATATTTGTTGAAGTACAGTTCTTCATATTATTCTGTTATTAGACTTTTGATTTCCTTTGGTTACATGGTGACATTGCCTGTGTGGTTTCTAATGCAAGTTATTTGTGTTTTCTACCTCTTTTCTTTGGTTAGGTTTGTCAATGATTTGTCAATTTTATTAATCCTTTCAAAGAACCAGCTTCTTGTCCTGTTGATTCTTTCATTATTTTTTTCAGTTTTCCACCTCATTTATTTCTGCTCTTATCTTTATTATTTCTTTTCTTTTGGTGACTGTATGTTCCCTCTGTTAATCAGTTTCTAATTGTTGGAGATGCTGGGTTAATATGTTAATTTTGGTTCTTTACTCATTTTGGATATGCACATTTATTGCAATAACTTGTCCTCTAAGCACCGCTTTCAATGTGTCCCAAAGATTTTGGTGTGTTGTGTTTTCATTCTTGTTTGTTTCTAGGAATTTTATGAATTCACGTTTAATTTCTTCTTTTACCCACTCACTTTCAGCAGGGTATTGTTCAGTTTCCATGTATTCGACTTTATTTCCTTGGTTTTCTGATTGTTGATTTCCAGTCTTATAGCATTGTGGTCTAAAAAGATGCTTTGTAGAATCTGATGTTTGTAAATTTATGGAGGCTTGTTTTGTGACCTAACACATGGTCAATTCTGGAGAATGTTCCATGTGTACTGGAGAAGAATGTATATTGTGCTGTTGTTGGATTGAATGCTCTGTACACATCTATAAGGTTATGTTGGTTGATTGTGTTATTTAGTTCCTCTATAAATTTGTCAAGTTTCTTTCTGGTTGTTTTGTCCCTTTTTGAAAGTGGTGTATTAAAATCTCCCACTATAATTGTAGATTTATCTATTTCTGTCTTGAGTTCTAATAAAGTTTGCTTCATATATCTTGGTGTTCTTTCATTGGGAACATAGATATTTATTATGGTTATGTTGTCTTGCTCAATTGACTCTTTGATCATGAGATAGTGTCCCTCTTTGTGTCTTATGCTGGTTTTTGTCTTAAAAGTTTACATTATCGGAGGTTAGAATTGCCACTCCTGCTTGTTTATTGTTGCAGTTAGCTTGGCATATCATTTTCCATCTTTTAACTTTTAAGTCTGTTTTTGTCTTTGTGTGTAAGGTGTGT
>NW_006408570.1:1236517-1237428 GCF_000296735.1 Chrysochloris asiatica | reverse complement strand
GTATGAATTAATTGCTGCCATTATATTAATTTTTTGGTAGTGCTGTTTGTTCCTTTGTTCTGCATGCCTTCTTGTGCTGAGTTTGTGTTTTTTGTACTATTTCTTGTTGTTTTTTTCTTAGTTTTCATGTTCTGCTTGGAAGTTCATTTTCATGGCAAGTTGTGAAGTATTAACTTTCTTTGGGGTTACCTTATAGTATATTACCTTTTCTCTCCATTTAAGAGAATCTATTGTCTCCTGTAGGATTCCTGGTGTGGCACTGTGGGCTAATGCATCAGACTGCAAAGTCGTTTGAACTGCAAGGTCGGTGGTTCAAGCTCACCAGCTGCTCCATTGGAAACCCTATACAAGGTCACTATGAAATCGAACGACTCAATGGCACTTAACAACAAACAATTATATCCTGATCTGATATAATTGTTCACCATCTGATCTCTGTTCCTATATTTGTACCTTCTTTGACATTTATATTATTTTGATTTTCGGTTGACCTCAACCTCCTCTGAATTTGTTGTTGCAATTTTGTTCTGTTCTGAACTCTGTTATATGTTAACTGAGTCCCAGACGGTGTTGTCACGCCTGTCAATCTCTGGTTGTTGTCTGTTCTGGTTGGTTGTCAGTTCAAAGAACTCCCTTTAGGATGTTTTGAAGTGCTGGGTTGGTTTTGATAATATCTCTTAGATTCTGTTTATCCTGGAATGTTTTGATTGCACTATTGTATATGACTGATAGTTTTGCTAGATAGACGATTCTTGGTTGACGGTCTTTTTCTTTTAGGATTTTGTGTATGTCTACCCATTGCCTTCTTGCCTGCATGGGTTGTGCTGAATAGTCAGAGCTTAATCTGATTTGCTTGCCTTTGTAAGTGACATATCTCTTCTCCCTTGCCGCTGTTAGGATTCTCTCCATTT
>NW_006408570.1:1231900-1235120 GCF_000296735.1 Chrysochloris asiatica | reverse complement strand
GCTAAGCTCTTTCTCTCTGTACCGTGGGAAAACCGTGGGGTCAGCACTGGACTTTTTTACTTTGGGATTGGGAAGTGTGTACCCACATGCCTGAAGGCGTCCGGGCTTGGCAAAGAAAGGGCAACAGGGAATAGGATGAAAAATGTGTAGAATCCCCTGCACCCCTTTTGCAAATGTCACAGCACCACTTTTAGCACCAGTTCCCTGTGCAGGTCTGGCTGTAGCCCCGCCCTCTGACTCCTCCTGTGTGGGGTGTCTGCAGAGGGAGTCTCGTCTCCAGCAATTCCCAACTCGCAGAATTTTCCTTTATATTGTGATTTTTTTCACTTGCGAGTGCGGGAAACTAATGTCCTGGACCTTATGGTAGATCCAGAGCTCTAGTGTTATTCCGTGAGAGTAGCTTCTTGGGGTTTTCAATCCCTCCCCCAAGGATCCTTTCCTACCTGGCTGTCTCTGCAGGCGCCCAAACCGTACCTCAATTTCAGTGCTGTTCTAGACTAATTCCCAAGAAAATGTCTTCATCACCTTTAATTGTTCAAAACTAAACCCTTAATTTCAAGAAAACGTTTTCATCCCCAAGTATAAATCATGTCTGGAGTATACTCATCTCCTTATATTACTCCTGGTAATAGTTTATTTCAAAAAATAGAAAACTCAGTAGAAAACTGAAGTTCCAAGCAAACAAACACAAAGCAAGAAAATGACAACAGACTCTTTTCCATACAATCAGTATCCCTAAACGATTATATGTGCAAGACAAATAAATATATAACAGCCTTAGTTCTCATTCACAAAAATGAACTATCTTCTAGTTTGGGTGCTGGTGGAGGGGCGGTTATTACACAAGAAGGGGAAGAAGAATGGAAGAAAAAGGTGGATGCTCAACCTTGGAATAACAAGACTCTGGGATACAGGGATTGAGGCACGGTTTGAATGGGTAAAAGACGGGACTAATGTTAAGATGCTTCGCTGTCTTTTGAGTCTTGGTTTCCCTTGCCTACTATTTTAAAATAGACACTTGAGGGGAGAGAAAGGAAAAGCCAGAAATATTATCAGAGAAAGCTTGTAAGTCTGTCTTCAGCCTATAACTGATTGGAATACTTAAAATGGGGCTAGAACTTGCCCAGTGAAGGAGGCTTCCTGTGGAGCCTTTGCATTGCTTAAGACCATAGGTGGAATCCTGATCCCCATCCAGAATCTTCTGAGGTTGGGAAATTTCCACTTGGAAGGACAAGCAGACCAGCCTGGAGCAGCTAGAAGAACAGAAGATACTTTTTGAAAGAAAGACCAGCAGGAAAAATCAAAAACAATAACAGCAGTCTGATGGACTACTACAAGAACAAGCAAGTTGTTTGCCGGGGAACCATCAAGGCAATTGTCAAGTACCCTCAGGGCAAACCCCCTTCCAAGACTGAGACACAAGTGGACACAAGTGGAATATACAAACAAGTAGGCATGTGGTCTTGCTGCTGACAATGTTGGTCTACCTACCAATAAGGGGAAGTGTGTGAAAAACAGCAATGAAATTGTAAGCTAAGTCTGACCACGTTCAATAGACTCCTGTCAACCTGGGTTGAGACCTGGTTTGCCAGCAGTATGGCAAGATGTGGGGACTCCTGGGCCCAGGGACAAGGACATGGCCATAGACTAGAGCAGAAATTGAGGCATCCAGCTGATATGAAGTGAGGGGAGATAAACAAGAACACCCATACTTGCAGACAGTACCCACTTGACCTGGCTTCAATGGCTGGATAATCAGAACTCGACTAGAGGAATACAGAAGGGGGATAAAAATGAGTAATCCACTACAATTTGATAAACATGACCTACACCTATGCATGTAGTAGATCAAAAAAGGGAAATGAATCTTTACAGCGAGGGTCATTCCCACCCCGTCAGTACACAGGGTTGACCAGGATGGGCAACTTAGACATTGGCTACCCAAAATTGGGGGTCCTATAAAGTCATGAAGTGACTGGTTTACAAACTTTTATGAGGGAGCCTAGTTCCAGAGGGTGTGAGGGAAGACAGAATCTCTATTGACTGGTTTCCAACCAGTCTGGACAGGGCTGGTGAAAGGAGGTGGGGATACGACTCTTGCGGTTCAATAGTGAATAATTGCTATCAGGACTGACTGTGAGTGTTGCAAATGTAAAGGTAGATATTTTGTAGCAAAAGGAGGGGAGTGGTTGCTTTTGTAGTCCAGGAATAGAGGACCCTGGGACCATCAAGGGAAAAGAGTGGACTGCAGGACCCTATCCAGAGAAGCAACGATGCCAGAGATGGAAGCAGAGACGATGACGTGGAGAGATGGAGTGGCTTGGGAATCTGGACTCAGGGAGGGAGAAGGGCTGTGAGCTGATGGCCGGGGGGCTGGCTTTGGTTGTTTGATGATGTATGGAGGGGATTGTAATCATTGCAGTGAAACGAAATAAGACAGGATGAATGTAAAGCTGATGTTCTCCCATGTAAACTATCACTCAAATTCACAATAAAAACTTAAAAAAAAAAAAGCTATCTTCTAAAGCAGGTGTGGGGAACATTTGCTCTGCCAGAATTTATAACATTACTCACAGACCACACAAAATTTTCAACTTAAAAATTAGCCTACTATATTTGGTCTGGTGTGGTGCTGTGGGATAAGCACTGGACCGCAAGTTCGGTTTGACCAAGGTTAGTGGTTCAGACTCACCAGTTGCTCCTTGGAAATTCTATATAGTCACTATGAGTCAGAACTGGCTTAACAACAACAAAACAATGTGATGGTTGGAACTGCACTTGCCTTGGCAGGATCAGACCAAACGATTTCTCCCACCTCATATGGCCTTATATGTTTGGTATTGTGGCAGGTCAGAGAAGAAGAGGAAGACACCTAGTGTGATGGACTGGCAAAGTAGCAGCATCTATGGGCTCAAGTGTGGAAATAATTGTGAGGCTGGCCTCAGACCAAGCAGTATTTTGCTCTGTTGTGCATAAGGTCGCTATGAGTTGGTACCAACTCAATGGCACCTAACAACAACAACATATGGCCCGAGGGCCAGGACTTTCCCCATCCCAGTTCTAAAGCTTCAAGGAATTTTATTGTGGCACTGCAGGATAAGCACTGGACTGAAAGGTTATTTTGAAACACAAGGTCTCCAGTTCAAACCCACCTGATGCTCCTTAAAAACCCTATACAAGAGGACGGCCAGGCAGTGCGGGTGAGTGGGGGCTCCGGGAT
>NW_006408570.1:1227657-1228718 GCF_000296735.1 Chrysochloris asiatica | reverse complement strand
CAACAGAGAAAGACAAGCAGAACAAAGAAGCAGCAACACCACAATACAACGAATATAATGTCAACAAATAATCAATACCTATCGATAATTACAATGAACGTAAATGGATTGAATACACCTATAAAGAGACGGAGGGTGGCAGAATGAATAAGAAAACAAGATCCCTCAATATGCTATCTGCAAGAGACACATCTCACACACAGAGACAGAAACAGATCAAAAGTGAAAGGATGGGAAAAAATATACCAAGTTAACTGCAATAAAAAGCGAACAGGAGTGGCAGTGCTAATCTCAGACAAAATAAACTTTAAGGCAAAAGCCAGCATAATAGATAAAGATGGGCATTATTTCATGATTAAAGGGACAATTGAACAAAATGAAATAACCATGGGCATGAGTGAAAGGGCCGAAGGGGACAGAGATAAAGTAAGATATATACACAAACTTGGAACGGCAGGGCTCTGAGATACAGGGACTGAGTCATGATTGCAATAGGGGGGTATCATGTTAGGATGCTGGAATGTTTCTTTATTACGTGACTAACCAAGGGGCGAGACTTTTAGTCTGTGTTACAGGTCAAAAGCTCTCCAGTATGGATTCCAGCCTGACTAATTCGACCCTATAGCGAGAGGACAGCCACTTCTCCATCTTTGGAGCGAGCTTGCCTGTGGGAGCCAGCATTCACCGAAGACCCACCTGAAAGAGGGATGTCATCTGCATCTCCATTGAGGCCCCCCCGGCAAGAGCACCAAGGAGCCAGCCAACTGTTTCCACACAGAGAAGACTTTTAAGAACTGTTTAACCCTTAGAGAACTGGTTAAACTCCAGAGACATTCTGCTGCTTTGCTTGTTGGGCATGGGGAATGGTGAGTTAATATATGTTACTGATTTTGCAATCGTCCATCAACCATCGTAGGTTTTATTGCCTGTTAAAGTTTTCAGAAGCTAGGCAAATCATTGCGGTGCCTGGCCCTTAAACGTGCCATGTGTCTTTGCTCTCATGTCAAGAATCACTGCACTAATAGGAATTGTTACCTTTTTATGCCCTGCCCACCATGTAA
>NW_006408570.1:1219063-1226169 GCF_000296735.1 Chrysochloris asiatica | reverse complement strand
ATGAGGATACAAACATTTATTTATGAGGATACAATATGA
Organism: Chrysochloris asiatica; assembly: GCF_000296735.1. Lineage (NCBI taxonomy): Eukaryota > Metazoa > Chordata > Mammalia > Afrosoricida > Chrysochloridae > Chrysochloris > Chrysochloris asiatica. Next base: position 1,226,130 of record NW_006408570.1, on the reverse strand, counting down.
GGTTTTATTATGTATTTTACTATTTTGTTATTTTTCCAAACAATATTAAACTAATTCTAGAATAGTTAATGAGTTATTCATTTGCCATTGAACAGTAATGCCATTCACTTATATTCTGGTGCTAGATTTAAACTGAAAATAAATCTTTAGAGAAAAAAAAAAAAAACACCTTTCTGATGAAGATCAAAATTACAGCCTTCAGTATGTATTTTACTTTAATGTAAAGAAAACAAAAATCCTCAAAGGTAGAGTAATAAATGATGATAATAGAGAGAAAAAAAAAAAACTCTATACAAGGTTGCTATGAGTTGGAATCAATTTGACAGCATTTAACAACAGTAACAAGGATACAAAATGTTGTATCAACTAATTCATTTTCTACCCCCACGAACACTAAAGTATTTAAAATACTTGGAATTTCTGGGTCCAAATTCAAGACTGAACAAATAACTTAAATACACACTCAAAAACAAATAATCGAAGAAACCAGATTTTATATGAAGAAGAATTCATCCTCAGGATGTAAGCAAGCCTCATTAACAACCTGGGATATGTAGATGACACAATCTTACTGAAAATGAAGATAACTTAAAGGTTTAAGACTAAAGTTCTCAATATGGATTATGCTTGAGCATGAAGAAAATAAAAATTCTCACAACTAGATAAATGAACAGCACCATGATAAATGATAACGAAATTGAAGTTATCTCTGACTTTATGCTACTTGGATCAACAATTAATACCCATAAAAGCAACAGTCAAACAAACAAGAAATCAAACAAATATATTACATTGGGTAAATCTCTTTAAAGTGTTACATAGTAAAGACATCACAGTTTGATGACTAAGAGGTATGGCTGAACAAGCCATGGGCTGTCAATAACCTTACATGAAGACGCTTCAAAAGGTTTTTGGAAAAATTGAATGAAAAGATAATGGAATATTTCCATGAACTTTTTGAAACTTTCTGAAAGTTTGATCACAAAAAATAAAGAGAGAAGAATTGTGGTATTGGTGAAGAATATTGAATATGCTGTGGACTGGTAGAAGAAGGAAGAAGCTGGTCTTAGAAAAATTAAAACCAGAATGTTTCTTAGACACAAGATATCAAGACTTCAACTCACTTACTTTGGATACATCATCATGAAAGATCAATTGTTAGCAAAGTACATCACATTCAGTAGAGAGTGAATAAAAGCCAGGGAAACCTTCAAAGAGATGGACTGACAACAACAGACTAAAATATACTAATAATCATGAAGATGGCACAGGATTCTACAACGTTTTCTACCTCAGGCTTTGATTCTAGCTTTAACGCTAACTCAGTTTCAAGACTTTGGTCTTTTTAATAAGACCAACCTTGAGCCTGGCTATGGGTTCAATTGTGTCCTCCCAAGATATGCTGTAAATTCTAACCTTAAACATGAAAAGGAGTTCTGGTAGCAAGCACAGCTGCTAACAGAAATGTGAACAGTTTGAACCCAACAGCTGCTCCTCAGGAGAAAAGACCTGGTCATTTGCTCCCATAAAGATCACAGTCTAGGAAACCCTAAAAGGGCAGTTTTACTCAGTCCTATAGGGTCCTTGGAGTCCTGATGTGGCACTGTGGGTTAATGCTGGACTGCAAAGTTGGTTTAAACTGCAAGGCTGGCAATTTAAGCTCACCACTCCTTTCCTAAAAACCCTATACAGGGTCCCTATGGGTCAGACCAACTTGAGGGCACTCAACAACAACACAGGGTCCTTATGAATCAGAATAATACCTGTGGATGTAGTCCCATCAGGAATAGAGTTTTGTTTGTTATGATAATTAAGCCAAATCAGATACGGCATATTTTAAGCCAATCATTTTTGAGACATAAAAAGAGCAAATTCGGCAAAGAAGCAATCAAGCAGGAATGTGGGAAAGACAGAACATAGAGATCTCAAAGGCATGCCCCCCAAACATATGCTAGAAAAGTTGCTACAAGGATTTCAGCCCTGGTTCCTAGAGTGGACAGAGGAAATTTCTCCTAAAGCTGGCACCCTGAATTTTACTCTCCTAAACTGCTATGGTAGCATAGTGGTTACGAGTCGGGCTGCCAACCTCAAGGTCAGCAGTTTGAATCTACCAGCGGTTCCGCGGGAGAAAGATCAGGCATTCTGCTTCTGTAAAGATTTACCGCTTCAGAAACCCTGTGCAGAGTCACTATGAGTTGGAACCGACTGCACGATACTTATCAACAACAACAACAAACTGCAAGAAAATAAATTTGTCCACTAAATCTACCTATTCATAGTATTTCTGTTATATAGTAGCACTAAGAAACAGAGAAAAACCGCTACCAGACTCCTAATCTTTATCTTGATTATTTTTCTACTTTCCATAGGATTCACCACTTTCATAGTATATAATTTACTTATTTATTTTGTTTGTTATTTATTACCCCATTTCCTTCAGGAGAATGTAGACAAGAATCTTTCATTATTGCAATTATTCACATATTTTTCCTAAGGGCTGGGAACAGTGTCTGGAATATAGTAGGTACTCAATAAATGTTGCAAAATTAATAAATGAATGATTCATCTTAGTAAGACATCTTGCTCTCATCTGCTGACCTACTCATCAACAAACTCCATTTCTGTACTACACATGCCCATCACTGTTTGCCTGCCCAGATCTCTTTCTTACTAATAATAGGCAATATACATTTAATGTTATCATATACCAGGCACTGTTTGAAGCATTTTTGTTGTTGTTAAGTGCCATCGAGTCGATTCTAACTCATAGAAACACTGTATAGGGTTTCTGAGGAGTGTCTGGTAGGTTTCAACTGCCACTTTGTGGTTTACATCGATCTCTCATTCCAGAGCTTTATCCGACTGTGCCACACCAGGACAGCAATGCTTTGAGAAACATGATATTACCTTTCCCACAGAAAAGCTAAGTAATTTTCCCAAAGACATAGTAATTAAAGGAAGAGTCAGAACTGGAACCCAGGCAGTTTGGTTTTAGCACCCACACTATTAAGTACTGCTCAAATGCCTTGCCCACATAGCTGGAAGAAGCAGCCTCAAAGAGAACAACTGTACCTGCTGACTGAATTTAGGTTGGAAAAACAAGGTATTCAGGTTACAGTAGATCCTAAAGGTGAAAGATAATGTTAAGGTGACACATGAGGAAGAAAAGAAAGTAAGTGTGTACAGAAAAAGAGAAGGATAGAGCATATATACCAGAAAAAAAGACCAGACAGACAGACAAATGCTGTATAGGAACAGTGAAATACTATGGGAACTGTCAGACTTCCTCATATAGGATTCTATAAGAGTTCTGTGTGTGTGTTTAAAATAATTCCATTGTTTGAGTGGATTTCTGCTCTCTGTCTCAAAAACATCTCTAACAGGACAATTTCCAAGTTGCTATGGTGGTAGTGGTCATGTGCCGTGGAGTCGGTTCCACTCATAGCAACTCTCTACAGGGTTTCCGAGGCTGTAAATCTTTACAGGAGTAGAAAGCCTCATCTTTCTCCCGCAGAACAGCTGATAGTTTCGAACTGCTGACCATGTGGTTCGCAGTATGGCCTCTTGTAAATTCTCTGCCTTTGTTAAGATGAGATAATTACATCAATATGGAAGATAGTATATTATAGCAAAAGTGAACAGATTTTTGGAATAAACACCTGGGTTTATGTCTTATTTCTATCATTTTGCTAGTGGTCTGACCTTGGGCAATCACCCTGAACTTTAATTATATCGTCTATATAATAGGAACAATAACACATGCCCAACCTACTTCAGATGTTATTGAACTAAAGGAAACAGTGTTTCTGAGTGGGCTCTGAAGACTACAGACTGCTCCACAAATGTTAGCTATTATGATGATGATTCCAGATGTGAACTCACTTTAGTTACCTAGTGTCAGGACATATGGTCTTCTCTGTTCCAAAGGTAATTAGATAGTTATTTAAAGGTTTACTGGTTGGTAATAGCACTGTACATAGGGCATAACAAACAACTGTGCAGGTCACCAGAACAGCCAAAATAAATCAGTGTGTTTGATGTTACTACTATTTACATGCAAATATAGCTAATGAAAAGTACATTTGCCTAAAAAGACCCAATGATTTAGGAGTAACACTTAGCATTCAATGAAAGAGTGCCAAGAATGAAGACATGGTTCTTCCATGAAAAGCTCCCAGGCTTCTATCATTATTTAACGTGTATAGTACCTGTCTAGACAATAGGGCAGGAAACCCAAATACTGAGAAGCTAGGCTTTTCTCTTAAGATGTAAAGACAAATATATAAGCAGTTACAATTAAACTCGAATCTTCTGGGACCTTCACTGTTTCTATCAGACCACTTTCCTGCTATTCTGTTTCTTTTACAATACTTTCTAAGAGGCTGATAAACTGAATAGCACAAGAGTTTTATCGATAATTATAAGAGCTAGCTAAAAAATAAATTGCTATCTTAAATTCAAAAAGGAAGAAGAGTGTAATCTAGTAAGAAGAGGAGGACGTTCTAATTTTTACTTCACTTTTCTTTCTAGGTAACCTTCCTGATTAGAAAAAGAAATGAGCCTATTTTCAGATGCATGAAGACAACACATAATATTTTGCTACCAGGCAATAGATAGGAAGGTCTGCAAAATAAAGCGACTGTCCTAAATGCTCATACTATCTAAGGTACCTTTCAATTGAAATTAAAAAAAAAAAAAAAGGTTGCCATGAACAGAGCTCAATCACAGCAAACTTCTCACCTTCTAATCTTTTAAAATTTTATTTCAGAGAAAGTGAAAGAAAATCATTCCCCAAATCAGAAGTAGATGCTCACCTGGCTTCCAGCTGACTTTATCTCTAGACAAGTGTCATTAACCATTTATTGAATTTCACCATAATCCTTGAAAGTTGTAGCGTTGAAGATGTCCGGTTTTACTAGGCAACCGACTTTCAACTACCTCTACATATGGCCAATGGGAGTCCCGGTGTGGCGCTGTGGGCTAATGCATTCGACTGTAAAGTCATTTGAACTGCAAGGTTGGGGGTTCAAGCTCACCAGCTGCTCCTTGGAAACCCTACACAGGGTTGCTATGGGTCGCAATCAACTCAACGGCACTTAACAACAACAACGACATATGGCCAAAAGTCTTTCCCTACCCTGTGAATAAAAGTTCCCTGGACTCTCATATTTGGCACTATAATTTCCAACAAACAGCAGGCTGATGTTATTCTGTAATCCTGGGTTTCAAAGAAAAAGAAAATATATATATTTCTAAATTTTAAAACTACTGTCAGTGGACCAAACTTCTCTGTGCCAAGATACTTTCATCAATATATGTACAATGTCCTTCCTCCCTCTGTGAGATTGAAAAGCCTTCCTTAAGAAACGGACTATATTGCCTTTCTCTCCCATTTCCTCAGTCCCAATTCCCAGACCCTCTGCCTTTCTATTCATATGAAGAAAACTATAAAAATAAAAAATAAAAAAATTTTAAAAGCTAAGTCTAGTGATACTAATAAAGAACTATGAATGCCATTTTCCTTGGTATCCATGATTCATGCATACAAAATGTGATTTTGTAGACTATATTATATTGAAGCTCCCAATCATTTTGATCAGAACCTGATGCTGACAATATTCTTCAACTAATGTTGTAGTCTAATCAGTGGCAAGTAACACAAATTCATCCTAACAACTCTAGATACCTAGTCAAGCTAGTGAAAACAGTAAAAGAGAAAAAGTGACATTTTAGGAAAAATAAGACATTTCTCAAAGGTGAATGAAGAAATAACAAAAGATGTCATTCTACACTTTTAAGCAATAGAGGCCCATTATGAAGAGCACAGTGGACCACGTGAAAAGGTATAACTGATTTGTACACAAGGCCCAGAACTTAGTACATCCAGTAACATATAGCCTTGACTGCCTCCAATGAGAGAAACTTTACCTCAGTAAGTCCAATGTTCTTCCTTTTAATGACATTCAACAGAGAGTTGCTTAGAGTCCTGGTGAGTAACAGGTTTGTAGATTTACGAATCATGTCGTCAACTTCAGTTGAACTGAAAAAGAAGTGTCATTAGTAAGTCATACCAGGTAGCAGAATTACTTTGGCAACCACAGAGGCACTTGTAATAATAATAATGAGGAAGAAGAGGGTAAAAGCAGCAGCTATAAATAACACTTCGTGCCAGGACTAGTTTAAGTAGTTTAGAGTCTTAAACCCATTTAACCTTCACAATAACTATATAAAGTAGGCTTATGTATAATCGCCGCATTACAAATGAGGAAATGAAAGGAAGTAACCTGGTCAAAGTCACAGTGAGTACACAGTCCAAAACCAAAGTAAGCTAGGTAATACAGCTCTAAAACCCACAGCACTGAAACTGTGCTGCATGAAGTACCTCCCTGAGTAAACAGAGCTTCCCAGCATGGTTTCCCCTCCTGAAACCATTATTTCTCCCATACAGGTAGTCCCTGATTTATGTCACATTCTAGTTTCAATGAAATACACTTAGCATGAGGATCCTTTTGGGGGGTACATTTTATTGTTAGTAAAATTTACTAATACAATGTTACAGCGTATGATTTTCTGATGTTATCATACTCACATGTCCTGAAGATGAAGGAGGAGAGAAATGGTTGAAAAAATTCAGTTAAATGGGTAGCTAAAACTTTTCAGTTACTTGACATTAGCCCTGGTGGCACAGTGGGTTAAGCACTGGGCTGTTACCCATAAGGTTGGAGGTTCAAATCTACCAGCTGCTCCTCAGGAAAAAGATGAGGCTGTCTGCTCTAAAGATTTATAGTCTTAGAGACCCAAATGAGCAGTTTTACTCTGTCCGATAGGGTGGTTGTCATTAACAACCTGCGATATGCAGTTGATACAACCTTGCTAGCTGAAAGTGCAGAGGACTTAAAAGATTGACTGATGAAGATCAAAGAGCACAGCCTTCGGTATGGATTACATCTCAATGTAAAGAAAACAAAAATCCACACCACTGGACCAATAAACAACATTTTTATCACCGGAGAAAAGGTTGAAGTTGTCAAGGACTTCATTCTTCTTGGATCAACTATCAACACTCA
>NW_006408570.1:1204699-1218663 GCF_000296735.1 Chrysochloris asiatica | reverse complement strand
GGGTCAGAGAAAAAGAGGAAGGCCTCCAATGAGATGGACTGGCCAAGTGACAGCATTGATGGACTCAAGTATGGCAACAGCAGTGAGGTTGGCCCAGGATCTGGCAGTGTTTAATTCTGCTGTGCAGAGGGTCGCTATGGGTTGGTACCGACTCGATGGCATCTAACAACAACAACAACAACATAGGGTGGTTATGAATAGAAATTAACTCCATTACCATAGTATTGGTTTTTGGTTTAAGTGTCAGTTGCTTGAAAACATGGATCCAAGTGCTGATCATTTTGTTAAAGTTCACAAGCAGGTTCAGAAAGCAGTGAGATGTTAATGCAAAATATATGAAGAAAAGAAAAAAATAAGGAGCATGCAGACAACTTTCACTAATTTTCTCACAGAAATATCATCCCCTTTCCCAGAGATAAGCCATATAATTTTGAACCTTTCACATGCAGAATTATTAACTGAACTGACAAATTACCAACATTGTCTAATGTTTGTTCATCTTGATGTATATTTTTTATGTATAAGTGTATGCATTAAGGAGTCCTGGTGGCAAGTGCTTAAAGAGTTCAGCTGCTAGCTGAACGTTCAGCAGTTAGAACCCACCAGCCACTCTGAAAGCGGTGCAGTCTGATTCTGCAAAGATGATACAACTTTGGAACCCCTAGGGGGCAGTTCTACTCTGCCCTAAAGGATAGCTCTGAGTCAGAATTGACTTGAGAGCAGTGGGTTGGGCTTCAGATGCATGTATTCAAATACATCTATAAGTTTATATATATGTAATGTTTCCAACCTCCAAAAACAAAGATCAGATTTAGAACAATATGGTGAACTAGGTAGACTCACTACAGACCATTTACAAGAAAAGCACAAGAGACCAAATGAAACAGTAAACATGATAATCCTAGAACCCTGAACTTCAGATGAAAGAATAAAGAAGTGGACTGAATACTGACTAGGAGAAGATGCTGAACAAAAACAGTAAGAGAGGTTAGAGATGGGTGAACTGTCAGCTGGCCTGATGTTTCACTGCCATTTTGAAATTCTGCAAGCAGTAGTCAATCAAGACAGTGGTCCGAAAACACTCATGCTGGTGACAGAAAAATCCCTTGTTCTTCAGACCCTCTTGGTGGCCAGAGGCATTGCCAGCCCCTATTCCCAAACACCCAGTGATCAGTGAAGCATCCCCAGCCTCTCAACTCCTCCACCCAGACACACAAACACACACAGAGCTGTCTGAGGTCAGAGCTGAATCCTCATGGATAGTATCTGGAGGCACTTGTATAGGGTTTCTGAGGAGTTACTGGTGAGTTTGAACCACTAACCAGGTAGCTCAACCCGACCTTGTAGTAGAGTACTTATCCTACAGCACCACAGAGAGGGTACTATATTTTTGTCAATGGGGTAGGAACAACATGGAAAAGGTGAGTGAGAATGACTTCAAATTGTCTTCATTATCCATGTCACCGAATGGTACATGTAAAAATTGTTGAATTGGTGCATGTTCTGAACAACAAGGAAACTAAAATAAATTATTTTTTAATAGTTTTCATCTTGTCTAGACAGGTCTGATGGAAGGAGATGGGGATAGGATTCTTTTGATTCAATAGTAATTGTTAGCATGACTAATTGCAATTTTCACAACTGTAAAGGTAAAGGTTTTGTAACAAAAATGGGGGAGCAGCTAATTTTACAGACCAGGAACTCAGGACCCTAGGACCATCAAGGGAGAAGAGCACAAGCAGAATGTGGCACCTTATCTAGAGACGCAATGACACCAGATATGGAGGCAGAGATGGAGACATGGAGAGAGGGAGCAGCTGAGGACTCTAGATTCATGGAAAGAGAGGGACTGAGAGCTGGCGGCCAGGAGGCAGGCTTGCAGAATGTGCCCTTTGGTGGTTTAAAATATTATAAATGCCTGAATGTTTTTTTTTAAAAAAAGAGCTAAATTGAATAGAGAGGAATGCTATTAACTAATAGTACATGGAGGGGATATAATCATTGTAATGAAACAGAGTATATGATTTGTTGAATGTAAAACTGGTATGTGCCCTGTGAACTTTTACTCAACTCACAATAAAAACTTAAAAAAAAGAAAAGCATTTGAAAATAAAGACTTGTGAACAGTTTTATGTCATTAATACATCACTTGTGGACAGTAGTCACAAATCAAAACTCATCGGGCACTGTTTCATTCTGCTGTGCATAAGAGTTGCTATGTGTCGGTATGGACTCGACGGCACCAAACAACAACAAAAGAATAAAATCAGAGCCTTTGCAGATGTGATTAAAAATATTAAAATTCTGAATACATAGGCAAGTTACATTATCAGACTATGTGAAAAAAAGTAAAATTATTAGAAATAAATATATACTATAAGGTTGTTAATAAATTAGAGAAGAAAATAAAACACCCAAAATGTCAAAATATTTTCATAGGAACTTGTAGATAAAGACATATTCAATTGACCAGCACCCTCTCCCACTGCTTCCATCCTTTCCTACATTTCTAGAGAACTGAAGTATTGCATTCCACAAATATATCAAGTACCTTCCATATGCTTGGCAATGTTTTTGTCAAAACCATGCAATCACAATGGTGAACAAAATAAATAGCCTTTGTCCCTGTCCTCATATACTAAATAAACTGTTAACTGGTGGTGGTGGTTATGTGCCTTGGAGTCGGTTCCGACTCAGCGACCCTATACAGGGTTTCTGAGGCTGTAAACCTTTAGGGGAGCAGAATGCCTCATCTTTCTCCCACAGAACAGCTGGTAGTTTTGAACTGCTGACCTTGCGGTTCGCAGCCTGATTTGTAACCACTATGCTACCAGAGCTCCTTAATTACTTAACATCAATTACGCTTTGAACTATGAAAAGGTACATATGGCTGTAAAAGTGATTAAGACAGGTGCCCACTAAATAAAACCACTGGGGGCTAGAGCTGAGCATGAAGCAGACAGCTGGTCTGAAGTGGAGGGAGGTGTGTAAGAATGCTCAAGATTGCAGACAGTACCCATCTGACCTAGTTTCAAATGGCTTGCTGATCAGAACTCCACTAGAGGAAGATAAAGAAGTTTAATATAGGAAGCAAGCATAAATTGCTAAAATTTTATGAACTAGACCTTTGCTTATGGATATAGTTGCTCAAAATTCCTACCAAAAGGGAAGGATTCTTCATATCAAGGATCAAGCCTGTCCCCTCAGGGCACAGGGTTGATATGGACGGGCAACTTAAACACTGGCTACCAAAAATGGTGGGCTATAAAGGCAGGAAGTGACTAGCTTATAAGCTTTCAAGGGTATGCTGAGTTTCAGAACAAGGGGGGTAAGGTAGAATTTCCACTAAATAGTTTTCCTCATGTCCACATAGCTCTGATGAAAGGGGATGGGGAAGGATGGGGATAGGATTCTTTTGATTCAACAGTGAGTAATTGGTATCATGATTAATTGAGATTGTCACAACTGTAAACGTACAAGATGTGGAACAAAAAGCGGGGAGTAATTAATCTTTCACTAGAGTAAGAGGATCCTAGGACCCTCAAGAGAGAAGAGCATAAACGGAATATGGGATCCTAAACAGGAAAGCAGCAACAGCAGAGATGGAAGCAGAGGTGATGGCAGAGAGATAGAGCAGCTGAGAACTCTAGATCTATGGAATGAGAAAGGCTGTGTACCTACAGGCAGGAGGCTGGCTTGCAAAATGTGCTCTTTAGTCATTTATACAAATATATATTATTTTGTGTGTTTTGTGTACATAAGTGAAAAAAGGTGGGGGGAAGGATAAAGGTAAATACTGGTAACTGATAGTGTATGGAGGGAATTGCAATCATTGAATTGAAACAAAATATGATTGGTTGAGTGTGATATGCCCCGTAAACTATCACTCAACTCACAACAAAAACTTAAAAAAAGAAAAGAAAAAGACAGGTGCCCAAAATAGTTTGGGTACACCAATGTTCATTTCAGAATTATTCACAACAGTCTAAAAGTGGAAACAACCTAAGTGGTCATCAACAGATGAATGGTTAAACAAGGTGTGGGATATTCACACACTGAAATATTATTCAAGAATATTGTTCTCTTTATTCATAAAGAGATAAGAAGTTCTCATACATTTCTACTGGATGTATGAAATTGAAAACATTATGCTAAGCAAAATAAGCCAGAAACAAATGGACAACCCTTTTATATGAAACATATAGAATCCTGGTATGGTGTTGTAGGATAAGCACTCAACCTCAAAGGTCAGTTTGAATAGCAAGATTGGCAGTTCAAATTCACCAGCTGCTCCTCAGAAACCCTATACAAGGTTGTTATGAGTTGGAACCGACTCAAAGGCACTTAACAACAACAACAGGAGTTCTGGTGTGGAACTTTAGACTGAACCACTACTAACTGTGAGGTCAGCAGTTCAAACTTAACAGTTACTCCCTGAAATCCCTATACAGAGTTGCTATGAGTCAGAAAGAACCAAGTCAATGGCACTTAACAACAAGAGATGCTGGTGAGACGGAATGAGAGGGAATTGCTTATGATCTTGAGGCAGTACCTAGGTTAAAAACATCCAATTTAATCACAACCCATAGTGACAAATCAACCCCCACAAGCCTATTATATTAACAATCCAAGGTATGTACAATGGTTTGTAATAACAAATGGGTACAAAGTTGCAACACACATTAAAAAAAAATTATTATTATTATTAACATATTATGTTAAAGATTTTTTCGCATTTCTTTAATGTACTTTATGCATAGAAAGGTGCACTACAGGAGGGTGCTTCAAAAAGTCCGTAGAAAAATGGAATTAAAAGATTTAACAGAATTTTCCCACACACTTTTAGAGACCACTCATATACTATATGGAGTCCTGGTGTGGCGCTATGGGTTAATGCTCCAGATTGCAAAGCCGCTTGAACTGCAAGGTCACGTGTTCAAGCTCACCAGCTGCTCCTCAGAAACCCTATACAGGGTCGCTATGGGTCAGAATTGACTCTAAGGCACTTAACAGCAACAACATATACTATATATTAAGAAAAAATATTTGGCTAAATAAGCAGTGGATCACAACATCAGTTTGAATCACAAGGCCATCAGTTCCAACTCACCAGCCGCTCCACAGAAACCCTATACAGGGTTGCTATAATTAGGAATTGACTTACTATACCTAACAACAACTAATGTTAGACATGAACAGTATCTAAATGTTTCAACTTGCATAGAAATTAGACTTAAAGACAGACTTAAGGATAAATCTCATTTGGTGGCAGCAGAGCAGAGTCAGGTAGGACAGGCTCCGTGTGGGAGGGGCTGAAAACCCAGAGATGCAGTTCTCACGAAACTGCACCAGAGCTCTGGACCTAGAAAAAGAGTCAAGGCGTCAGTTTCCCCACAACTGTCAGTGGAAAAATCACGGTGTAAAGGAAAACACTGTGATTTAGATGGTCAAGACAGGGGACTACCTCTGTGGCCATCCCGCCCAGGGAAGAAGTCAGAGGGTCGGGCTACAGCCAGACCAGCACAGGGAACCCGCTCTAAAAGCAACACAGTGATATTTGCAGCAAAAGGAGGTCTGGAGGGATTCTACATGGTTTTTTCCTGTCCTACCTTCTTTCACCAGACCCGACACCTTCAGGCGGGTGGGTGCACACTCTCAAAAAATTCCAGTTCTGAGACCACAGCTTTCCCACGGCACAAAGAGAAAGAACCCCATCAGCTCATGGGCAAATTCTTTGGCTGCTTCTTTTGACTTTTGCCTGTGGGTTCCAGCCTTAAAGTTAACTACTGCAGGATCATTAACCCCTGCCTATCCAGCAAGAATAAAAGCAGGTTTGGCCTGACAGACAAACCATATGAACAATCTATAAAACAACATTAAAAGACACAACTATTTCAAGAATTATGCTCTGCACACGCAGATACTTACTTAACTGATCTTCAAAGACAAAAATAGTAAACAATCTTTCTCCCATTAACTTCTCAATATCTATCTACGCACCTCTACGGTGGTGACTACAGGAGGGGCCTGAGTGAGTGGACACCCCTATCCACTATTTGAGGCTTCTATAGTGCACACACACTGCCTGTATAGCAAGGTAACTAGAGAGTCAGCCACAGTTTGATTTTTCTTTTAAAGGGGAGGTTCTTGTATCTGTTTTTACATTGTTTCTGCTTTGGGGCCTTTTGATCACACATTTTTCCTGGAGGTGGGAGCTTTTTCTCCCTACGTTACCCAAGAAGAGACAGCAATCATGGCCATATACAAAACCTACAAGCATACCCATAATATTTCACCACACAAGAGACAATAACGGATGCTAAATATTATATGTGAAAAGGGAAGCATATCTCCTGATCATATCCACCAGGAAACTACCAGTAATCTTAATAACACACCAACAAACATCCATTTAAGCATTAAAAGTCCCAAATAACTACTGGAACTGACAAACAAAAGATCTCAAACACAACAAACAATCTCAAAACATGTCCCAAAACATTAAAGAGTAACTGAGACAAATGCACTGGAGGAAGACAAAAGCTCCCCAGAAGAGGAAGAACAGGTTTTGGATTTGCTTGAGAAAGAATTCAGAAGTAGGGTATGGAAACAAATTCAAATGTTCTGAAAACGGATGGAGGAAAACAAGGAAAAAGTCAGGAAAGTACTACATGAGCAATCAAACGAGATTCATACAGCATTGGAAACAATTCAAAACCTGCAAAAAGAGGTCCAGATGATTATAATAAAATATCAGAAATGGACAATATACTGAAAGGGGAAAGGAGCAGAATAGAGGCAATAGAAGCCAAAACTAGTGATCTGGAAGACAAATCTCTCAATACTGCTAAGATAGAAGAGCAAACAGAAAAAAGGATTTAAAAAATCTAAAGAGAGTCTAAGATTCATGCTGGATAACATGAAGAGGAAACAACTTAAGAAATATTGGCATTCTGGAACAGGAAGAATCAGAGAAGTCCACAGAGGAGACAGTTGAAGAGCTTGTGGAAGAAAATTTCCGCAACATTTTGAAAGATGAGAAGACAAACACTCAAGAAGCCGAACGTACCCCAAGAAGGATAGACCCCAAGAACATCACAAAGACATATAATAATCAAGCTCTCCAAAATCAAAGAAAAGGAGAAAATCCTAAAAGCAGCCAGGGAGAAGAGAAGTGTCACTTACAAAGGCAAGCAAATCAGAATAAGCTCTGACTATTCAGCACAAACCATACAGGCAAGAAGGCAATATACAAAAGAAAAAAATATATTAAAAAATATATACAAAACCCTAAAAGAAAAAAACCTGCCAAACAAGAATCGTCTATCCAGCAAAACTATCAATCAAATACGACGGTGCAATCAAATCATTCCAAGATAAACAGAACCTAAGAGATTTTATCAAAACCAATCCAGCACTTCAAAACATCTTAAGGCAATTATTTGAACTGAAAAACAACAAGAACAGACAACAACCAAAGATTAATAGGCGTGGCAACACCACCTGGAACTCAGTCAATAGACAGCAGAGTCCAAAACAGAACAAAACTAGAACAACGAACTCAAAATAGCTGGGAAGATCAAAATAATATCAATGTCAAAGAAGGGATAAATGTAGAAACAGAGATCCAGGTGGTGAGGATGTCAGGTAGATTAAAGGATACAATAGATTCTCTTAAATGGAGAGAAACGGTAATAGACTATAAGGTAACCCCAAAGAAAGTTAATACTTCACAACTTACCATGAAAATGAACTTCCATGCAGAACAAGCAAACATGAAAACTAAGAAAAAACCGACAAGTAGCACAAAAAACACAAACTCAGCGCAAGAAGTCATGCAGAACAAAGGAATGAACAGTACTACCAAAAAAATCAACATAATGGCAGCAATTAATTCATACCTATCAATAATTACAAGGAGCTCTGATAGCATAGTGGTTACGAATTAGGCTGCTAACCTCCAGGTCGGCAGTTTGAAACTACAAGCGGTTCCGCAGGAGAAAGATTAGGGGTTCTGCTCCCATAAAGATTTACAGCCTCGGAAACCCTGTGCAGGGTCACTATGTGTCGGAACCACTCCACAGTACATAAAAACAACAACATCGATAATTACATTAAATGTCAATGGATTAAATGCACCAGTGAAGAGACAGACAGTGGCAGAATAAGAAAACAAGATCCTTCAATATGCTGCCTGCAAGAGACCACCTTACACACAAAGACAAAAACAGACTAAAAGTTAAAGGATGGAAAAAAATATACCAAGCTAACTGCAACAATAAACAAGCAGGAGTAGCAATTCTAATCTCCAATAAAGTAAACTTTAAGACAAAAACCAGCATAAGAGACAAAGAAGGACACTATCTCATGACTAAAGGGTCAATAGAACAAGACACATAACCATAATAGATATCTACATTCCTAATGAAAAACACCAAGATATATGAAGCAAACTTTACTGGAATTGAAGAAAGAAATAGAAAAATCTACAATTATAGTAGGAGATTTTAATACGCCACTTTTGAAAAGGGAGAAAACAACCAGAAAGAAACTTGACAAAGTTACAGAGGAACCAAACAATACAATCAAGCAACTTGACCTCACAGATGTGTACAGAGCATTCAACCCAAAACCAACACAATATACATTCTTCTCCTGTGCACATGGAATATTTTCCAGAATTGAACATGTGTTAGGTCACAAAGCAAGCCTCCATAAACTTACAAACTTCAAAATACTACAAAGCATCTTTTCACACTACAATGCTATAAAACTAGAAATCAACAATAAGAAGACCAAGGAAATAAAGTCAAATACATGGAAACTGAACAACACCCTGCTGAAAGCAACTGGGTAAAGAAGAAATTAAACGTGAATTCACAAAGTTCCTAGAAACAAACGAGAATGAAAACACAACATACCATAATCTTTGGGACAAGCGAAAGCAGCGCTGAGAGGACAATTTATTGCGATAAATGCGTACATCCAAAAAGAGGAAAGAACCAAAAATAACACATTAACCCAGCATCTCAAACAATTAGAAACAGACCAACAGAGGGAACCTATAGTCACCAAAAGAAAAGAAAAGAAAAAAAAAAAGTAAGAGCAGAAATAAATGACATGGGCCTGTGGGGTGTATCCTTTAGTAATTTCATGATGCATGGAGGGGATTGTGAACACTGCATTCAAACAAAATACAATAGGGGGAGTGTAAAACTAATGTTCTCCCATATAAACCCACATAAATCACAATAAAAACTTAAAAAAAAAGAAAAAAGAATAGAAATTTGTAATCCAGTTACTACCTAAACTGCGTTTCTACTGGGGGTCACAAAAAATTTTGGATATAGATAATGATGATTTTATCATGCACAACATGATAAAAACAATTAATGTGACTAAATTATACAATTTAAAATGGTAAAATGGAAATTTTTGTTATAAAAATGGTTAAAATGACAAGTTTTTTGTTATATTTATGTTACTACAATAACTTTTTTTTTCTTAGCCTGGTGGCCCTGTTGTTGAAATCACTCCTGTAGAACCCTGCACTGATTCACAGCATTTATCTTTGTTAAACTTTAAACAGATCAAGTATTAGTTACACTTTTGGTTATGATGTAGATCATAACCCATCACTGTCTTCACTACAACAATAAAAACAAGGCACAAAATAAAATTTTTCTTTTGGAGTCCTGGTGTGGCGCTGTGGGTTAATGTTCTAGACTGCAAAGTCAGTTTGAACTGCAAGGTTGGCGGTTCACGCTCACCAGCTGCTCCTCGGAAATCCTATGCAGGGTTGCTGTGAGTCAGAACCGACTCTACAACACTTAACATCAAAATTTTTCTTTTAATGCCATTGAAGAGCAATGAACACAAACAAGTATAATTGAAGTAAATAATCACACGGGGACAAGATACGAAAAAGCTATGATCACTTTCATAACTAGAGTCAATTGATGAATATGAGGCAACTGTAGGCTGAAAGGCTTTGCTAGGATGAAAGTAAACAAGGCATATTTCTAACAATGTTGATGGCACGATAGATTGGAATTTTCAAGTGCCTCCAAACTAAAATAAATACATCAACCCAGCCAATTAACCCTACAAGAATTCTATTCCTTAAATAATGGTAGAAATAGTGCTAGAAATTAAAGTGAGATCTATAAATTTTGTAAGGGACTTAGGTTCCATACCTCCACTCAAATTGAATCCAAAGGATAGCTGACACTAAGAAAAGCTGAAACCCAACCCAGCTCAAATCCTGTTAAGTCCAGAGAGATAAGATCCTCAGTGAAAACTTAGGAATTTCAGGATTGGTCCTTAAAGCCAAGGAGAGACTTCTGCAATAGTATTTGAAACTACAAGTAATTTGAACCTTATTAAATGCTCAACTATTGATGTGATCTGATTGATCTTCAAGCAGCTAGGTGTCTCAGAAGAAGACAGAATGAAAAAGAGAAATACTTTAGGAGAAAATAACAAAGACACTTTCAAATTTGATGAAAGATCTCAAACTACAAATCCATGAAGCTCAGCACACTAATACCCGACTGCTACTGAGACTATCTGAGGGCAAAGAACTGTGTTGTTTACATCTGTATTCCCAATAAACAGGATGTATCTGATAGACTCACTATATTGCTTTAAAAAGTTAAGTATAAATGAAAGGAGATACGAATGTTTCTAACAAGTCCAGCAAGTATTTGTAAGAAGGATGTTTTTCACAAGATTTTACTATTACTCCTTTACTGATTCCTCACGTGAATTGCCAAAATTAGTCTAAGCAACAGTTCCATTTCTTAGTCAATTTTCACTAGTACAGAAAATGGTTAAACACAAATCTGGGGAAAAATAGTAAAGAAGAAGACAGGTAATATGAACATACATACATACATACACACAAAATACTCAAAAGTGTCCACCTTTCCTTTTCACCATATATACACTGTATATAATCTGCATATCGCAGGTTTTTAATGAGTCTTTCTCTAATCCTGATGCCACGTTTTTCTTCAGATAACCCAGCTTCTCAGATTATTTGCTTAGAATACAGGCTGAATAAGTATGGTGAAAGAATACAACCCTGTCACATACCTTTCTTAATTTTAAACCATCCAGTGTTCCCATGTTCTGTTCAAACAACTGCCTCTTGGTCCATGTATAGATTCCTCATAAGCACAATTAAGTGTTCAGGAATACTCATACTTCACAATGTTGCCTATAGCTTGTCATGATCCACACAATCAAATGCCTATGCATAGTCAATAAATAACAGGTAAACATCTTTCTTGTATTCTCTGCTTTCAGGCAAATCTGCTGCACAAGACCTTTTTAAAGTGTCAGCTTGAGGACTAAGGTGCACCTGACCCAAACCATGGTACTTTCAATAACCTCATATGCATGTGAAAATTGGACAGTAAATAAGGAAGACCGTAGAAGAATTGATGCTTTTGAGTTATGGTGTTGGAGGAGAATACTGAAAGGGCCATGGGCTGCCAAAAGAACCAACAGATCTGTGTTGGGAAGAAGTGCAGCCGGAGTGCTCCTTGGAGGCCAGGATGGCCAAACTTCTTCTCTCATACTTGGGACATATTATCAGGAGGGACCAGTTGCTGGAGAAGGATATCATGTTTGCTAAGGTGGAGAGTCAAAGAAAAAGAGGAAGACCCCTAGAGAGACGGATTGGCAAAGCGACAGCATCAATGGGCTCAAGCATGGCAACAATTGTTAGGTTGGCCCAGGACCGGGCAGTGTTTCATTCTGCTGTGCATAGGATCGCTATGAGTCGGTACCAACTCGATGGCACCTAACAACAACAACATACTGTATTTATACAACTGTGTCATACTGTGAAAGCCTAATACTGAGACTCACAAAATCTGAGCTGAGGGAGTATCAAAAAGTTTTCAGAATATCTATGTATTATAGAGTAACAATCTCAGCATTTTTTGCATTTCCACTGTTTGATACTATACCTTAGATGAAGATCTTCTGAAAATTTCAGACAGGCGTAGATAAATTCTTTAATTTGGTTGTAAACTTTTGGCACAAATTCAGAGAAGGGAAACTTTTTTGGAAATGGCTGCTGTAAATGCAAAAATTAAAGAATTCGCATCATAAGGCAATACACATTGAAAATATTTTTAAGCTAATTAAAATGTAAAATGAACTTTCTTCCATATTGTGAACATTCTGCTTAAAAACATCAAATTGAAGACAGTGTCTCTGAAAATTTCCTGACACTAAAAAGAATAAGACATAAATTTAAATGAATGAAACAATAGCCCAAATGTTCATCAGAAGGTAAAGAGAGAAACTGTGGTACATAATAAGCAATAAAAGAAGGAACAAATTATTGATACATACAAGAACTTGGAAAAACCTAAGGCATGATGCTGACAAGTAAGTCTCAAAAGATTATATATTGAACAATTCCATTTATGTGGCATTCTGGGAAATGGAAATGTACACAGAGACCAGATCAATTATTCCCAGAGCATGAGGCTTAGGAAAGGTTGATTACAAAGAGGCAGTATAAGGAAATTGTTTAGGATAGAAAAAAATTTTTAGTAGCTCTGGCAGCATAGTGGGTTACGAGTGGAGTTGCTAACTGCAAGGTCAGCAGTTTGAATCTATAAGCTGTTCTATGGGAGGAAGGTAAGACTTTCTGCTCCTGTAAAGATTCTCAGAAACACTGATTCTCGCTATGAGTCAAAATCAACTCCACAGAATATAACTTCCACATACCATTACTGAAATAACGCAATGCGCTATCAAAATCAAGAGTGCTAAGAAAGATAAATTTTGCTATATGTTTTTAGGAGAAATTTTCTTTAAACTGTAATAAAAATAAGTATTACAAAGTATAAACCAAATGGAGAAACTCCTAACAATCCTCCAAACTCTATAGTGTCATACAATTCCAAAGCTATCTACTGATTCCCAAATCAGGAACTTATGCCTAGCCCTAAAGAGAGTTCTTTAAAGGTGTTCTAGAGTTCAAGCCCACTGAGTTGTAGGTAATGCTCTTGAGGAGACTGATCCAAGAAAAGCTTTAAAAGGATAGAATATGAAAAGAAAAATACATTTTTTTTTTAAACTACGGCTTACCTTTTCCAACTCTATATCATGGAACGGGAATTGTCCTACCACCTTTTTATACATCTCTTCACTTGTTACTGGTATAGGACTATAGTTGTCAGACTCCAGTATGTTTCTAAAAAGGAAAGGAGAAACAAATACGCAATAACTGCAACAATCACAAATCACTTTCAAGCGAAGTCCAAGTGTACACACATCACAATCCAAAATTAATATTGCTAGTTCCTATTCTATTTCCTCTACAAAAAAAGCTTTTTGGTTTCAAGCAAAGTCATCTTTAAAAGAGACAGAAAGAAAACTACAATCAGAAATGAATGGAACACAATTATAATTACAATTGATAACAACAGCAACAATATTTGAAAATTATACATAGCAAAGAAAATTTCTGAGCAGTATTGAAGCCTCAAGGCATGTAAGAAGCAAACAACTACAAAAAATGTGTGCTCTGGAAAAGGAAAAAAGGTATTTAAAAAAATAAAATTTGGTTATGCTCTTTAATCATGTGCTACTAACTTCTACTGGACTGCTGGTGACTCTGCAGGATAAGCATAGCTAGCCACAGGTTGACATTTCAAATCCACCAGCCACTCTGTGGAAGAAAAATGAAGCTTTCTACTTCCATAAAGATTTACAGCCACAAAAACCCTAAACAGGATAGCTGAGAGTCAGAGTGACAGAACCTAACAATAACTTTTAAAATAAATGAAAATTACTATAAAAATCATAGGCATTTCTTTATCTACTGCTCTCTATTAATCATATATATTTTGTCATTTATATGTTTTCACCTCATAACTACACTGTGAGTTTTCTAAAAGCAAAGAAGATGTTGTTGTTGCTGTTAGGTGTTGGCAAGT
>NW_006408570.1:1182983-1199505 GCF_000296735.1 Chrysochloris asiatica | reverse complement strand
ATATACATATATTTATATATTCTACAAATATATAAGCTTTAAAGAGGATATTTGTACATGGGTAACCACAGGTAAGAAATGGTACAACTGTTGTTGCATGGAGGGGATTGCAATCATTGAGATGAAACAAAGTGTATGATTTGTTGAATATATAGCTAATGATCTTGTTTGCAAATCTTCACTCAACTCACACTTAATAAATTAATAAAACACCAGTGGCATAGCTTCCAACATCACAGAAACATACCAGCCACCAGAGTAGACAAACTGAGAAAATGAGTGGTGGGAAAGCAGAGAAGATGCAACCAATAAAGTCAGAACAGAAACTCATGGATGACTTAGATCAGAATCAACAAAACCTAAAAAAAACTCATTGCCGTCGAGACAATTCTAACTCTTAATGACCCCGCATAGGGTTTTCAAGACCATAAATTTACATGGAAGCAGAAAGTTTCATCTTTCTCCCAGAGTGACTGGTGGGTTTGAAATGCTGATCTTGTAGTTATCAGTTCAGTGTTTATCCTCCAGTACCACATTCTCCCAAAATAACCCTCCTCTAGCATAGTGGTTATGAGTCTCACTACTAACATCAAAGTCAACAGTTCAAAACTACCAGTTGGTCCATGGAAAAAAGATGCGGCTTTCTAATCCCGTAAAGATATACAGCCTTGGAAACCCTAAGTAGGGTCACTATGAGTCGGAACCAACTCCATAGCACACAACTACCAACACCATATATAATTAGGAGTCCTGGTGTGGCTCTGTAGGATAAACACTGGACCGTTAACTGCCAAGGTCAGAGGTTCAAACCCACTAGGAGCTCCTCAGAAACTCTACACACCCATGGTATGAGTCAGAACCAACTTGCCAGTACTTAACTACAACAAAATATAATTAGACCACTAGATAAATCTGAGTTTTAGAAATGCAAATGATTATATTAATAAACAAATGAGTTGATATAAGCGAAGATCAGCCTTATGTTTATAAATTATGAAGAGTAAGATTAAAAGAACAGTATAAGATCTTAAGAACAAGGTATGTTGATCAGGAGAAGTATAAGCACGTAGAACACTTTAGATAAAGGAGCACAAATTTAAAAGAATACGCAACGCTAATGAGTTGATATGGTAGGTATGCCAAGGACACAGTGTAAAGAGACATTTGTTGAGTTGGAGGTATAAAAGAATAACTTTCTTATTATTACATGCACATTGAAACTACTATTTAAATAACATGCCTCATCATTGGACTTAAAAAAAGGCCCTTTCTCCAGTGTAGAAAGGAAACAGGTAAGAAATCATATGTGTGAACCCTCAAAGAAGTTTTCAAAAAACTTTAGGTTATTTGTTAGGGCTCAAACATCACTATTTTACAAATGAGCCAGGGAGGAGGCAGGATCATCAAAGAGGAAAAAAAAAAAAAAAGAAAAGAAAATACAAGAGATCCGGGCCATATGAGCAAAGCATTTGGGTTTGGAATCTTTCTAATATCGTAGACACTAATACATGGAGGTTGACTATCTTGGGAACTTTATTTTAGATGCCAATTTAATTTACTAGGATTCTGGATCATAATCTGTAGAAACTAAAAAATACAAGTCACAAACACCTTTGTTTATTTCATCTGAAAAACCTTGGGCATAAATGCACACACTCACATAATTTCTCACCTGAAAATACCTGCCCACTTTTTTAGCAGAGTTTCACTATACTGGTCTCTGATTTCTAACAGCATGTCAAAAAGTTGATTGACAGGAAAACCATACACCTGAAATAAAAGAACAAAGTAAATTTATTTTCTAAGAAGACCTTTTAGCAACATGAGGAAGATTAAGTACTGAAAGACAAATTTTTGCTCTTTGGCCAACAATTTTAATGAGACCATGATGGTACAATCTTTCATTCAACCAAATACCTAGTTTTTATCTCAAAAATTAAAAGATAGTGTATACCAAATTGTTTAGCCAGGAAAAATAAAGAAAAAGATGAAAATTAAAATCAACATATACTGGGTACACTGCCACTCTTCTTGCAACTCATTCCCTATAGCAATCATGATGAAAGAAAGGAAAACTCCTACCAACCTCTCCCGCGTCTAACGCTGTTCTCTTGGGTATAAAACCTGTATTCATTTGTAAGGAATTCTGGTGGTACAGTGGTTAGTGCATATGGCTGAAAACTGAAAGGTTTACAGTTCAAACCCACCAGTTGTTCCACGGGAGAAAGATATGACAATCTGCTTCCATCAAGAGTACAGCCTTGGAAACCTTATGGGGCTGTTCTACTCTCTCCTGCAGGATCACTGTAAGTCAGCACACACTTCAGAGCAACAGTTTTATTTTTTGAAATGTTTGTATCAAGATGGGAACTAAGAAACACCAAAGTCATTTAGGCATTTATCTAAATAAAGAATATCCTAAAAAACTCAGGCAGTTTGTGCTTCAATGAACTGATGTGATCTGAATAAATGGGATAGGAAGAATTTATGGGAACATAAAAGGTCAGGGTGACAACCGAGAAATGCTACAGAGGAAAAAAAAAAATCTCGCTATAGGAAACATAAATGAAAATGAAAAGGGCCTTAACTGAACCTTAGGTTGAGTCAATCTTTTTAGCCACTGAAGAGCTGACAAACCCCTAACCTAGATGAATGCATGTTAACAGACGTCACATACCTGAAGTGTGTCAGCAAAAAGCACAATGAGGTTCTTCAAATCTAACACAAGGTTTGGATCAGAGCAGTAAGACTAAAGGAAATAAAACACAGAGGAAAAGAAAACATCTTTATGATTTAAAATACAATTTTGATATATTTAATTGTTTAATGCATCACCTGGTGAAAACACCCTAGAAAGGGTCCTACCTTTTCTTGGTATAAGGTACAACCTTATTCAGCCAAGGAAAAGTTAAGGTAGAAAGAGTTCAGTACACCATGATCTATAATTTTTATACTTGAAAGGGAAAAAAAAACATGCTTCTAAGTAACGCCTCAGTTAAAGAACAAAGCACAATTGATATTATAGATTATTTTAAAATAAATTACTTCACATTAATGTCTATAGTATGTGACTCAAGTAATTTTCAAAATAAAATTTACATCAATATATGCAAATATTGCAAACGTTAAAGACTGAATAAGTAAGGATTTACTAATGAGCTAGAAAAAGAATGAAAAAATTACAAAATAAATGAAAAATGCAATTAATAAAGTTAAAATCAGAAACTTAGAGATTTGATCAAGGAAACCATGAGTTAAAAACAAAATCTATAACACACACAAATCTTTGGCAAGCCTAATTAAATAAAAAGATTTTTTTAAAAAACTAAGTGAAACAAGGAATAAGAGAAAAAACAAAGATAAATGTAGAAGAATACAAAAATTACTAAAGAAGTCCATATATAATCTAATACTGTCAAATTTAACTTTATGGTGTTTCCGAGGCTGGTGGGTTTGAACCACCAACCTTGTGGCTTGCCGTCCTGTGCTTATCCTACAGAACCAGAGCACACCCCTTATTCCTAATTTATACTAACATAATTGTTTTGTATAATTATTTTGTATTAATGAAACTAACTATATATCAATCTACAATTCTTTAATAATTTTCATGTAAATTCCTTTGGGTTTTCAATGTACAAAATCATACCGCCTTCAAATATGAGAGTTTTGTTTCATCCTCTCAAATTTTATGCTTTTATTTCTTTTTCTGTCCTTAAAACACTGGAAAGACTTAAATATAAAACAGAATAGATATGGTAACAATATTTTACAGAGAAATTTGGGAATACTTTTTATCAATTTTAAGGTATCAATTTTATCTATCTCTAATTTAGTAAGGAAATTTGTCATAAATAAATTTATCACATCATAAATGTATATTGTATGAAAGTATGGCAGCAATTGTGAGGTTGGCCCAGGACCGGGCAGTGTTTCATTCTGTTGTGTATAGGGTCACTATGAGTTGGTATCGACTCGATGGCATCTAACAACATGTCAAAAAAATATTGCTGTAAAACATTATTGTTGTTGTTAAGTGCCGTGGAGTTGGTTCCAACTCATTGAGACCATGTATAGGGTTTCTAAGGCTTTAAATCTTTATGGAAACAGAAAGCCTCATCTTTCTCTTATGGAGCATCTGGCAGGCCCAAACTGTAACCTTGTGGTTCTCAGTCCAGTGCTTAACCTATGTAGCCACCACGCTTCATAATCGTAGATGTCTTTATTGAACAAAAATATCAAAATGTTAAGTTATTGTTTCTCAACACATCCTCCAGCTAGATCTATACACTTTTGAAGGCTGTGTTTCCATCTCCCTAACCCCTCCTTTTGTGGCGCTGTAGGATAAAGCACTGGATTGCAAGGTCAGTTTGAACTACAAGATCAGCAGTTCAAAGTCACCAGAAACTCCTCAGAAACCCCATACAGGATCACTGTACGTCAGAACTGACTTGACCACAATTAACACCACCACCAACAAAAGCCCTTCCCCAAAGAATTCTGTGCTTTTAAATTTACGCCACAGAGAAACAGTTTGGGCATCCCCAAGAGATTAAAATAATGTGCTTTTGTAAATGTTCCTTGAATTTGGGGAACAACAGCAGAAACGTATGAAGAGGCAAGAACAGGGCTGTAGGGTGAATGTGGTAAGGTTTTCCAATTAAATTCTCACAGGATAGCCCTTGCTACCCTCAAAGACTGCACAGGTGTACTTTTCATGATGGAAAAAAATTTCTGGTTGCAAATTTTCTGATCTTTTTCTCAACAATGCAGTGTTTCAATTTCTTCAAAATAAGCCCCCATGACATCCTATGTCCTTTGAGAAAATCTAGCAAGATTACCCTTTTTGAGTACTAAAAAGCAATCACCATAATCTTCTAAAGTGACCACCCTCCCTTGAATTGACCTAGCATATCAGATCCCTTTAGAAGCCACTGTTTTGATTGTTTTTTGTGTTTGTTTTGGTTTTTTGAGGGCACCCTGAGGTGACTAAGCCAAGTGTATTACTGACAGAACTTATCTGCAATGATCCACTGATCATACAGACATGCTTTAACATGTTTTCTTTGGAATAAACCCATGCAGGTACAAACTGGAGCCCAAGTAGTATGCTTTCTGACTTACCCTTGTATTTTATTAAATATTTTTCTGCCATCTATTTAAATTATATCTTTTTTGTATTTTAATCTGTTAACTAATAGATTCTATAATACTGACTCAAGCCTGAATTTCCTAGAATAAATCCAACTTGATAAAGTATCGTTTTTAAAATAAATAACAGGATTCTGATTTTTAATATTTTGCTTTGGATTTCTGAACCACTTTTGAATGAACATGACCTATAATTGTGACTTTATGAGTTCTATACTATTCTCATCTGGTTTCAGATCAAGATTACATAAATTTCATAAAATGAACTGGTGATTGTTTCTCCTTTTTAATTCTGTGAGAGTTTATGTAAGAGAGGAACTACCTGGGCCTAGATTATTTCTTTCAACCAAGAACTTTGTCTTCTTTTTTTGTTTTTTAAGTTCAGGCTCACACATCCTGAAAAGAACAGTCCTAGCCAACTAAACGTAGAAGGGCAACATATTAGATTCATTCCCTTAGGTGGACTCTTGTTAACTGCCATCGAGTCGGTTCCAACCCATAGTGATCCTGTATAGGGTTTCTGAGGCAAGAGTGGTTAGCCTAATCTGCTGACCTGGCAGTTCAAACAGCTTTGCAGTCTGGCGCATCAACCCACAGCACCACACCAGGACACCAAAACTCTAAGGGATGTCAAAAGCTGAGTTCCAGTTGTCTAGAATAACAAGTGACTTCCAGACAAAGATGGCATGAGTGTTTAGCCTAATTTTCTGGATGTTGTTTTTTCCTTTGTTTTGGTCCAGTATCCTTACGAAATACTTTGAGTCCTGAAGAATACAGCATATATACATATACATGTTGTTGTTAAGTGCCGTTGAGTCGATCCTGACCCATAGTGACCCTGTGTAGGGTTTCCAAGGAACAGCTGGTGAGCTTGAACCACCAACCTTGCAGTTCAAATGGCTTTGCAGTCTGGCGCATTAACCCACAGCACTACACCAAGACACTCTCTCTATATCTATCTATCTATCTATCTATCTATCTATCTATCTATCTATCTATCTATCTATCTATATAGAGCTCTGGTAGCATAGTGGTTACGAATTGGGCTGTGAACCGCAAGGTCAGCAGTTCGAAACTACCAGCTGCTCTGTGGGAGAAAGATGAGGCCTTCTGCTCCCTGTATAGGGTCACTATGAGTCAGAACCGACTCCACGGCACATAACAACAACATATATATATATACACATGTTATACCATAACACACCATATATATGTTGTTGTTAAGTGCCATTAAGTCAGTTTCAACTCATAGCAACCCTGTACAGAGTTTCCAAGGAGTGGCTGGTAGGTTTGACTTACCAACCTTGCAATTAGCAGTCCAGTGCTTATCCTAAAGTGCCACACCTACATTGCCAGGCAAATCTAACCTTCTATGATTCTAAAATAAAAAATGTCTGTTATTTTATAAATTTCCCTACTAGTCTATATATTATTTCTATTTTCCACAAAGAAGAAATCCTGCCTGTTTATCTTTGTTTTCTATTTCATGGAACTGCCTTTACTACAATATTTTATGAATCTTGAAAGTTTGTTCGTATATTTGAAAAAAGAAGTAGATTGATAAGAATGAATAACTGGTATTGGTATCTTCCTTTGCATTTGTAAGTCTGTTTTTAAAGAGACTTACTACAGGCTCTTTGTAAGTGGTCAGGGCAGATGAATCACTCTGTTCAAAGAACAATACTAGGATGATGTTAGCAAGATGAAGTAGACAGCCCCAAGCTCTTTTCCCTACATAAAAATAGTGAAAAACAAGAAGAAACTGTCAGAATCAGAAACAACTTGGTAGGAACCCTGAAAAATAGTCAAAGGTGTATAAATAAATCAAACAACAGTTGAACTTTTCACATGCTATACTCCACCCTGCCATGGCTCAGTGACCATCTTGAAGAGAATAACCTGAATACTCAGCATAGGACACTGGTTCTTAGTTCTGGAAGGAGCAAAGCAAAGTTATTTGAAAATTAGTGTGTTTTTCTGTTCTAGTTTGTACAGCGGCTACTTGAAAGATTGATACAAGATGATTGTTTCTTTTTAGCCAATTTGGAATTCACTCAGAAAAGCAACAGGCATTGCTCAAAACACTACGGCAAATGGACATATCTGTAAGTTCCTAGGCAAATAATATTGCAATATAAAAAAGGTAGATAAGATATATGCAAAACTTCTCGACAAAACCCTAGTAAACTGAAAGCAACAGCATATTAAAAACATTATATATCATAAACAAGTAGGATTTATCCAAAGAATGCAAGGGTAGTTCAACATAAGTAAATCAATAAATATAGTACAGATGGTAGTGGTGGTGGTATGCTGTGGAATCCATTCTGACTCACAGCAACCCTACATACGGTTTCTGAAGCTGTAAATCTTCATGGGAGCACAAAGCCTCATCTTTCTCCCAAGGAACTACTGGTAGATTCAAACTGCTGACCTAGTGCACAGTCCAGCTAGCAATCTACTACACTACAAGAACATTAACAGAATGAAAGGGGGAAAATCTGCAAAATCATCTCGATGGCAACAGATAAGTCATTTGACAAAATCCAATTTCCTACCCTTTCATGAATAAAAAGAAAAAATTTAAACACTCAGCAAACTAGGAATAGAAGGAAAAATTAACAATATGATCAAGGGCATTTATGGAAAAATCTACAACTAGTACTGTACTCAATGGTGAAAATCTGAAAAGCTTCCCCCTATTAGCCGGAACCTACTCCACGGCACATAACCACCACCACCAAGATCAGAAGTATGGCAAAGATCTTTGATTTAATTCCTGAAATTCAGTATTGATATGGACTGAGGGATGACCACTAAACCGCAAGGTCTATTTGAACTGCAAGGCTGTCAGTTCAAACCCATTAGCCATTCCTTCTGAAACCCTATATAGGGTGGTCACTAATGAGTCAGAACCTACCAAATGGCACTTAAAAACATTAACAACGAGAAGTTCTAGCCAGAACAATTAGCAAGAAAAAGAACTAAAAGGCATCCAAACCAGAAAAGAAAAAGGGAAAGTATCTCTTGTAGTTACAGATGACATGATCTTATAAGATAGGAAATCTCAAAGAATCCTTAAGAAAGTGGCTTTTATTGCTGTTGTTTGTTTGCCATCAAGTCAACACCTGCTTATCGTCACCCTATATAGCACAGTAGTTATGAATCGGGCTGTTAACTTCAAGGTCAGCAGTTTAAAACTATCAGTCATTTCATGGGAGAAAGATAAGGCTCTCTGCTCCAATAAAGACTTACAGCCTCGGAAACCCTATACAGGGTGGCTATGAGTCTGAACCACCACTACCATTACCACCGCCACCATATGACAGAGCAGAACTGCCCCGTATTGTTTTGCAGATTCTAATCTTTATGGGAGCATGTCACCAAGTCTTTTCAAGTGGCTTCAAAGTACCAACCTTTTGGGTAGCAACCAACTGCTTAACCATTGTGCCACCAGGACTCCTTACAAAAACGCTACTAGAGTTAATAAATAGATTTACATGGTTGCAGAACACAAAATCATTACACAAAAATCAGTTTTATTTCTGCACATTAGTAATGAACAATTTGATGATAATATTGAGAAAGAAAATTCCAATTACAATAGCATCTAAAATAATATAATGCCTAGGAACAAATTCAAGTTAGGAGACAAAGAACTTACGAACAGAAAACTATAATACATTGCTGAAAGAAATTAAAGAAGACCTATACAAATGCATGCGAAAGTTGGACAGTGAATAAGAAAGATTGCAGAATTCATACATTTGAGTTATGGTGTTGGAGGAGAATACTGAAAGTGCCACCGGCTTCCAAAACAACCAACAGATCTGTGTTAGAAGAAAAGAAGCCAGAGTGCTCCTTGGAGGACAGGATGGCCAAACTTCATCTCTCATACTTTGGACATATTGTCAGGAGGGACCAGTCGCTGGAGAGGGATATCATATTTGGTAAGGTGGAGGGTCAGAGAAAAAGAGGAAGACCCCCACGAGAAGTAGTGATAAAGTGGCAGCATCAATGAGCTCAAGTGTGGCAACAATTGTGAGGTTGGCCCAGGACTGGGCAGTATTTTGTTCTGCTGTGCATAGGGTGACTATGAGTTGGTACCGACTCAATGGCACCTAACAACAACAAAATACAAATGGAAAGGCATTTCATCATGTTCATGGACTGAACAACTTAATATTGTTGAGATGTTAATATTATCCACAGCAATCTACAGATTCAATGCAATCCCATCCAAATACTGACAATGTTGTTTTGCAGAAATGGAAAAGCCAATTCTCAATTTCATCTGGAATTATAAGTGGACACAAACAGTCAAAAGAATCTTGAAAAGGAGCAAAATTGGAGCACTCATCCTTAACCATTTCAAAACTTACTACAGAGCTACAGTAGTCAAAATAATGTGGTACTAGTACAAGGATCAACATATAAATAAATGGAATAGAAATGAATTTACAAAGCATCTATAAATCTAGGGCCATTTTATTTTCTTTTTTGGAGGTGTGGATGGTGGGGAGTGTGAGGGTAGGAAGTGGGTAGGAGTAATCAAAAAGGGTTAGGATTATGATTATGGCTAGGTCTAGGACTTTATTTAGTGTTAGGGTTATGGTTACAATTAGAGTTAATATTAGAGGAAGGATTAGGCTTGGGCTAGGAGTAAGGGCTGGTATACTTTTTAGGGTTACAGTTTTGTTTATTTGTACTTATTTTATATTTTCTTGAAGTCTATTTAATTTGCTTCTCATTTGGAGCAATTATTCCCTCTTTTTACTTTATGGTGGTGGTGCTGTAGTAACTGTATCTCTAGTTTTCTATTTTCAGTCTTATAGGTGTCTCCTGTAAAAATTTACAGCCTCAGAAAGCTTATAAAGGTGGTCACTGTGAGATGGTACAAGATGACATTATTCTTGGTAAAGTGGAAGGTCAATGGAAAAGAGGAAGATCCCCAATAAGACAGATTGGCACAGTGGCAGCAGCAATAGGCTCAAGTGTGACAACAATTAGGAGGATGGCACAGGAATAGGCAGCGCTTTATTCTGTTGTGCGTAGGGTTGTTAGAGTCAGAACCAACCTGACAACACCTAACAATAACAACATGAGCTGGCACACCACCACAAATCTGTTTTACTTTGCACATTTCTATCTGAGTGTTATTGTCATGTATGTTAGTCTCAGCTTGTTGTTTTCTCTTGCTGATTCTCTGTCCAAGGAACCCCCATTAGTAATTTTTACCAAGTCTTTACTAAAATTAACCTAATTTTGCCCTCATAGTTATGGAAAATTTTGCTTTGTTTTTTCCCTTCATGGTTTTATCTTACTGCCTATATGGTTTCTGCTGAGAAATTGGAGCTCAGTCTTATTAGTTCTCTTTTAAAGTAAATGCATTTTTTGAGCTGCTCTCAAGATTCTTTCCTTGTTTTTGGTTTTGCAAAGTTTGATTATTATATGTCTTCATGCTTTTCTTTGGGGATCTGTCCTGTTTGGAGTCCATTCAATTTCTTGAAACTTTCTCATCTTTCATGATAAAAGATAAATTTTCTTCCAACAAGTCTTGAACAATATTCTCTATGTTTATTCTTTTTTTTTGGTCTTATCCTGTTCTGGAATTCCAATTACACATAGGCTATTTCTGAAATCTTATGGCTTTCTAATAATGTTAAAGTGCTTGATACTGGTTTCCGCTATCTACTAGTATAATATAGACATTTAAGTGGGATAGAAAGGAATATTGGGAAATATGATTACAGAAAGCTTGTAAGCCCGTCTTCAGCCTATAACTGATTTATTGTTGCTGTTAAATGCTGTGGAGTTGGTTTCAACTCATAGTGACCCTGTATAGGGTTTCTGAGGAGCAGTTAGTGAGATTGAACCACTAACCGTGCGGTTCAAACTGACTTTCCAGCCCAGCGTATTACCGCAGCATCACACCAAGACTCTTATAACTGATTCGATTAACGTGCCCAGAGAAACAGGTTTCTTGTTAAGCCTTTGTGGGATACGGGGTCTTAAGAGGAATCCTGAGGCCCATCCAAAACATTCAAACAG
The DNA here is from genome assembly GCF_000296735.1 of Chrysochloris asiatica. NCBI lineage: Eukaryota > Metazoa > Chordata > Mammalia > Afrosoricida > Chrysochloridae > Chrysochloris > Chrysochloris asiatica. The sequence goes on along the minus strand of NW_006408570.1, from coordinate 1,188,303 downwards.
CACTTTCTAATTACAGCACTAAAGTTTACTAAATAGTAAGTATATAATCAGCTCTAAGAACATCTCTTGGGCTTCTTACATACCGAATGAGTACGGAGTGCTGCGATGGTTTTTGAAAGTGCCATTTCCCATAGTTCATCAATGTAGGCTCTATTTACTAAGCCTTGAGTTGTATGCAAAATGTGATCTTCAACCACAAAAAAGCTAAGATTGAGGAAAAAAGAAAAATGATCTATTACAAACTTTGATTACTGTCTCCAGGGTCTGATGGGCATTAAAAGCTACCAACAATAAAAAGTTTAAAAAGTTGTCAATCTGTTCTTAAAGAAAGCTGTTTAATATAATAAATAATATTGGACCCCATAAACTTATAATTATTTCCATCTTCATGATATCTTCTTAAATTGAAGTCACATTTCTAACTAAAATGTTACATATATTATCGAGCAATTTAAAAGAGAGGAAATATTTATAAGTAAAGATGGCTAATTTCAATATATTAAAGCACCAGGCCAGCAACACATTAAAGAAATTAATAGATTTTAAAGGGGCAATGAAAGCTAAAGCATGTATTTTCATTATGCAACATACAAAATATCAAAATAACTCCCTTCATAAGAACACTCACCCACATATTGAAAAATATTTTACAGAGGTTTAAAACAAAATGCAAACTTATTTTTAAATATTCGGCAACAATTATCTTGAATTATTTTATATGAGTCTTCAGACTAATTAAAATAACTTTAAATAAAAATTAAAAATTAGGATACATTATGACCAAAAGTATCAATAACATTAAAACAATCTAAATCTGAAAGAAAATAAAGAAACTTGAAGGAATAATTCAACTCAATCTTCATTCTTTAAACTACAAAGTGATTGTTTTACCAATAGAAAAAGCTTGCATTTTAAAGGTTTATTTGAAAGCTGCAGCCCTATATTAGAATATATTCTAGATTATGGTGGCAAATTACAGTCCATGGGACAAATCGAGCCCACAGTCTTTTGGTAAGTACTGTTTTATTAGAGCACAGCCAGTGTCAGTCAGTTAGTTAGCAACCATTGCTGCTCCAGTACCGCAACAGCCTAGTGTAGAAGATGCACAGGAGGCTGTTGCTGTGTGGTCTGCAGGGCCTGAAACATTTACGATCCGACAACTCATATGAAAACAACAACAACAAAACGCCAACTTTTGCAGATTATCTGGTTCACTCATAAAGAAGGGGAAAAATGAAGTACTATAAGATTACAATTCCACATTTTTCTCCCTTAGTCACCAAACGCACTAGCCAATAATATGATACTGTTAAAGCCAATAGAATGTTTCTTTTAAAAGCTCAGATAATAAAAAAACAACTATGCCTTTTTAAAGGAATTTTTAAGAAGAAAAACAATTTCCCAAGGAAAATTTGTTTATTTTTTAAAATATCACAAATCTACCTAATGAAAAGATATACATTTAAATATATATGTATATACATATATACATACCCTACAATTTGATTAAAATATTTCCGGTAGCCATCTAAAGTTTCATGCTGCAACAAAGCAAAGAAGAAAAAGTTATTGTTTCTGTTTTGTTATAAGACAAAGTTAAAATCAGTTATTTAATTCTTAAGGCTCTATTCCCTAGACTACAAGGCACATATAACAGAACCTCCTTTACAGGGTAGCAATGAGGCTGAAATGAGTCAATAGATATCCAGTATAGAAAAATGTCTGATACATAGCAGTCAATGGAAGTTGGCTATTTTCTACAAGTCACACACACCAAAAATGGTCTCACTGTGACAGGAAAACAAACACATACAAAATAATAAAAAGATGTCAGTAAATCATCAGGCAAATGGGCTGAAGAAAAGTGAAAGTGGTAATCCTACCATATTAGATGGAGGCTGGAGCACTAAACGGGCTTGTTTTCGTCTCTGTTTTCTGTAGTAGTTCTCAAATGTTTCCCGGGCACCCTATAAAACCAACAAAAGAAAATAGGTTGACATAATTAGGCCAATGTTTCTATTATTTCAAAACACAAGAGAAGTTCCCAGATCTGGAACTGTGGCAGTTGTTGTTGTTGTTGTTGTTATGTGCTGTGGAGTCGGTTCCGACTCATAGCGACCCTGTATAGGGTTTCCAAGGCTGTAAATCTTTACGGGAGCAGAAAGCCTCATCTTTCTCCTGCGAAATAGCTGGTAGTTTCAAACTGCTGACCTTGTGGTTTGCAGCCCGATTCGTAACCACTACGCTACCAGAGCTCCTTCTACATTTCTCAAAATCTATTTAGCCAATAATAAAAAGAAAAATCAAAGAAAAATAACAATACTAATTATTGCAATCCCAGGGTGGATACATAAAATCCCTATGAGGAAATTACCAGAATTCAATCACCAACACACCAAAGCTAATTTCTCAATCAACAGGACTGAAGGCAAACCAACCTTCTTATATAAGAATAGTTGAAAAATGTTTTTTAAAACAATAAATCTTACAGATTCCAGAAACAAAATGTCCAGAATACACCCTACCTTGAATCATGAGCAAATGGCCAAAAGAAAACAGGAAAAAGCCAGGAATTGAGAACAGTAAATCAGTTTTCCCAGCGAGAATATAATCTAGCACAGGATTATTACAAAAAACAGAAGGAACGAAGCACAATCAGTTCATGGTGCACAGTTTCACTTCTCATTAAGGATTTCTTGGCTTGAACTGTATTTTGAAGTTCTCTTCTTAACCCAAGGCTCTTGTAAATAACTAAGAGTATGATCAGAGTGGCAGCATAGAGCAATTCCGTAACTGGCTATGTTTGAATGCTGGTATACCTGAGGGCAAGTTTCAACCTCACAGTTGCATCATTTTGCTCTTGAAGAGATACAAACCTTGTAAAGTGGTTAAGAAGATTCAGAACAACTAGAAATCAGTTTGACCAGTGTCTGATAAATTATAAGCGCTATGTAAGCACTTTGGGAGCATAGTGGCTCTGTAGGATAAGCACTGGACTATGAACCACAAGGTTGTTGGTTTGAGCCCACCAGCTGCTCCATGGGAGTAAAATGAGGCTTTTTGCTCTAACAACGATTTGCAATCTCAGAGACCATATACTGAGTCCTTATGAGTTGGAACCAACTTAATGACACTTAATAACAGGAGCAACAACATAAGCACTTGCTTAAAACTTAAAGTATAAACTAGTTCAATACTTAATTCAATTTTCTTCACTTTCCTAAAAATTTTAAGACTTTATTCAGCTTGACTTGATTAGATCTAAAGTAGACCTAAATCGGGAAAGGTGATTGATGAAAACACACTGAAGTAGATCAGGCATGACACACATTTGCTGGAAAGGGCAGAATAATAAACAGTTTTGACTTGCTTTATCACAACAACTCAGCTGGGTCACTGTAATATAAATGTGATCATAGACAATCCATTTAAAAATTAGCATGGCTGTATTTTAATAAAACCTTAGTTTGTTGGAAATAAAATCTGAAATTAGAACTTCATATCATTGTCATCTGCTCTGATACAGTCTTTTCCTTCTTTTCCCAACCATAAGAAAATGCAAAAACCATTTATAGTTCAAAGGCCAAGCAGAAACATGCAGCAGATGACTGAATTTGGCTTATAGGCCATGCTTTGTTAATCTCTAGTATTGCTTAAAAATAGAAGTTTTAAAACACTAAGTTTAGTGATTATAACTGTACACACCATGGTTTTTCTGCCAATCAAATGAAATCTAGCATTAATACAGTTATTCTAAGGCTTTTTTAGTCCATAAATTAAAAGAGGTAGCAAATGATACTATTTATACAGTGAGACGGGAGAAGTGCTCATTGGTTTATTAATTTCCACTTCACACCATTTTGCAGCATAAGTGACACTGGTAAATGTCAATTACATTTTGTTAGCTCTGAAGGGCTTTTCATTTTAAGGTTAAAAGCCCTAAAGGGCAGGCTATTGTTCTAGTGTGATGTTACATATTCAATATACTTTGTAGCCAATACACACTTTCCTGACAATTTAGGAAAAACCTTTTCTCTAATAAGATGAGAATACAATAATTTAATTCTTTGTTGTAAATGGTAACAAATGTTAAGATGAAATTCTATGTAGAAAACAAAGCATGGACCTCTATTTAATTCTAAACTGGAATTTTTGTTGCTGCTGTTAAGTGCTGTCCAGGGGAGTTCCCACCCATAGTAACACTATATAGGGTTTCCAAGGAGTGGCTAGTGGGTTTGAACCACCAACTTGAGGATAGGCGTACAATTTATCCTGGAGTACCACACAAGGACTTCAAATTAGATAGTTTTGCCTCTCAAATATTCCTTCAATACAATAAAAACAAAAGACCAATTCTTCTAATACAAGGCACCTGCAGAAAGTTCATGGAAAAATGAAATTAAAAAACAATGGAATTTTCATGACCTTTCTCAAGTCCCTTCGGAAGTCTGACTTCCTCATTCACAAAAGAGGACTGAAATTTCCCTTATATCCAAAAATTTATTTTTGGTTACTCCAATCCCTCTGCCAATTTTGTCAACTCAGTAGTTAAAGATGGAATTTGAAAATTAAATGTCTCAGCAGCAGAGTAATTACCGAAGTGCCTGCCTTTCATATAGGTTCCTAGATGAGCTGGGTAAGTGCCATCCCAGCAATAGGCTCCAAACACTAACACTGAAAAAAGAGCAAACCTCAAAACCTGCATACATAAAACAATATTCAGGCAAGGGAAAAGATTTTGTTCTTTCATTTTTACCATTTATAATAAAAAATGACTGCAGTCATGCATTAACATGGCTACCACAAGTTGAAATATTTTTACCTGGGTATTATCAACCATGTGAAGGTATTCAGCTGTGTGGATCATAACAAATTATGGATAAACATTATGGAGACCACAAAATTCCATTAATACTTATTTGTGGTCATGTGAGACCTTTGCATGGATCAAATGACAGTACTTAGAATGGTTTACATTGGAAAAGGTGTGTGTTGTTGTTTTTTGGTGCCATCAGTTGATTCCAACACATAGGGAGCCTATGGACTACAGAAGAAACCACAGCCAGTCTTGTGCCATCCTCACAATTGTTCTGTTTGGCGTCTTCCTCTTTTTCACTGATCCTCCAGTTTACAAAGCATGATGTTCTCCAGGGACTGGTCTCTTCTGTTTGCTGCTGTTATTAAGATGACGAGTTGGTACTGACTCATAGCGACCCTATGCACAACAGAACTAAATACTGCCTGATCCTGGGCCAACCTCACAATTGTTGCCATGCTTGAGCCCATTAATACTGCCACTTTGCCAATCCATCTCACTTGC
>NW_006408570.1:1180393-1182428 GCF_000296735.1 Chrysochloris asiatica | reverse complement strand
GATTTTTATTTTCTTTACATTGAGATGAAACCCATACAGAAGGCTGTGGTCTTTGATCTTCATAGGTAAGTATTTTAAGTCCTCTTCACTTTCAGCAAGCATGGTTGTCTCATCTATATAGCTCAAGTTGTTAATTAGCTGTATATCACAGGTCTCTCTTGATGGCAAGTCTAAAGTCTGTGAGATGAAGGTTTGCCATCCTCACTTCTAAGGAGCATTCTGACATCTTGTTCTTCTGGCAGTCTATGTATGGTACTTTGAATGTTCTTCTCCAACACCATAATTCAAATGTATTGATTCTTCTATGGTCTTCTTTACTCATTAACTTCCACATACAACTGAAAACACTATGGATTGAGTCAGGCACATTTTAATCCTCAAACTGATAACTTTGTTCTTGAATACTTTATTTAAAGAGGTCTTTTGCTGCAGATTTGCCTAATGTAAAAATGCATCATTTGATTGCTTGACTGCTGCTTTCATGAACACTGATTGTGGATCCAACCAAAATGAAGTTCTTGATAACTTCAGTCTTTTCTCCCTATTTTCATGTTATTTATTGGTCCACTTAGGAGGATTTTCCTTTTCTTTACACTGAGACTCAATCCATACCAAAGGAGGTAGTCTTTGATCTTCATCACTAAGTATTGCTTTCTAGTCCTCTTTGCTTACAGCAAGCAGAGATGTGTCATCTGAATAGCTCAGGTTATTAATGAGTCTTCCTCCAATCCTATGCCTCATTCTTCTGCATATAAATGCAATTTCTCAGATTACTTGCGCAGCATACAGATATGGTAAGCATGGAGAAAGGATACAGCCTTGGCATACATATTTCCTGGTTCTCTTCTACCATTGCCTTTTGGTCTATATACAGATTCCTCACGAACAAAATTAAGTGTTATAGAATACTCATTTTTCGCAATGTTATCTACAGTTTGTTATGATTAACTTTATATAGTCAATAAAGCAAAAGTTAACGTTTTTTCTGGTATTCGCTGCGTTCCGCCACAAACCATCTGATGTCAACAATGATATCCCTAATTCCATGTCGTCTTCTGAATCAGGCTTGACTTTCTGACAGCTCGCTGTTGGTGTACTGGGAAAACTGCTTCTGAATTACCTTCAGGAAAATTATACTTGCATGTGATATTAATGAGATTGTTCAATGATTTTTGCTTTCTGTTGGGTCACTTTTTTAGAATGGGAACAGGTAACTGTGTTCCAAATTTCATGACACAGACAAGTGAGCATCTCCAGTACTGAATCAGTTTGTTGAAACATTTCCATTTTTATTCCATCGGTTCTTTTTCTTTTGAAATTTTTTATTGTGAATTGAGTGAAGTTTTACAGAGGTGATCATCAGTTTTAAATTTAAATAGTCATATACTTTGTTCATCTCATTGACTGCAATCTCGTTCATGTAACAAGAGTTATCTCACTTCCTCTCTGTGGTTCTTACCCTCATTCTCCCCTCCCCATCCCAATCCTTCTGAATTTTGTCCCTCAGTAAATGTTCCCCCTTTAATCTTAAATGGTTGACTATTCCATGGTAAACATATCTCATTAGTGTTCTTGTCCTCCCTATATACCTATCTACTGCTAAGCTGAAAATAGAGCCATGAGGGTGAGTTCTGTTGTAAACCTGATGGGTAGCTAAGGCCCACAGTCTTGGGTTCCTCCAGTATCTTTATGAACTGTAAGCTTGGTCCTTTTTATATTTTTGAGTTTTGTTCCACATTTTTCTAGCACTCTATATAGGATCTTCTAATGTGATCCCTTCCAGGCCATTTGGTAATGTTGTTAGTCAGGCACCATCTAGTTCTTCTGGTCTCAGACAGAGTCTTGAAGACTGATGCTCACCTATTCCAATGTTGTTGCTATTGTTATTACATGCCGTCAAGTCAGTTCCAAACCATAGAGACCCTGTGTAGGGTTTCCAAGGAGTGACTGGTGAGCTTGAACTACCGACCTCGTAGGTCAAACAACTTTGCAGTCTGGCGCATTAACCCACAGCACCACACCAGGACTCCATCTA
>NW_006408570.1:1178115-1178592 GCF_000296735.1 Chrysochloris asiatica | reverse complement strand
ATATGAATAACAAAGGATAGAGGAAACAAGATTGATCCCAGGTTTCTAACCTGGGGAGCAACTGGGCTGAGGCTGGTATCAAATTATGAGAGAATGAATATACATATTTGGAAACTGATGCTAATAAGCTCTGTACTGGACATGTTTAGGTTACAAAGATTGTGTGACTTTCAAGTATCAAGCATTTAGGAGTGCCCACATTTTGGTCTGTAGTCACAGAGAGCAGCTGAAGATAAAGGTTTTCAGAATCATTAGCAGAGATAGTAACCCAAATCCAAGGAATGACTGAGATAATCCAGTGAAGGTCAAAGTACAAAAAGACTCACAAAAACAAAACAAAACACCCAAGGTACATTAACAATTAATAAAAAATACCTGGTTCTTTCTTGGAATTTTACTACTATTCCTTTTAAGGTCTACTCAGAAGATTTTTCTAAAACTCAATTTAAACCTGACATTCTTCCCTAATACATGGTG
>NW_006408570.1:1176319-1177477 GCF_000296735.1 Chrysochloris asiatica | reverse complement strand
TATTCATCTCATCTTGTCTTTTATCTTAATTTAGTCTTCTAAAACTTTTTTTTTGTTTTATAAAATTACACCTACCTTATAGCTAATAATATTTGAAAATGTTCTGTTCATTCCTATAGAAAATCATTTTTAGAATTATGCTTCCTCTAGATTTTTAGGATGATGTTTCCCATTAATACAGTTTTTTAGGTCTCATATTTTGTTTTATATTGTTATGGATTTTTTTCCCCAATTACTCTTTTCTGAAGAACAGGTGCTCTTTCTGGACTAGTACTTTCCTCCACACTCATTCTGTGGTTTGCCTGTAATTGACTAGCTACTCACTTAGCTTGCAATCCATAGCAGGTTTATGCCTCCAGACCAAGGCTGTGTCAAAGCAATCCACAACCTGATTCCAAGGTCTAGCAAGTAATTGACCCCCTAAATTCTTAGGCAATAAGGTTGAATATTCCCCTGCCACAAAATTTAGCTCTCTGGACTTTTTGAAAGTGAATATAAACTACAATAAGTGAATATAAACTACAGAGATGGTTGCTCCCATCTCTGTTCCTAGCATATCACCATCATTTTAAAGTGACACCACCAGCACAGTGTTGTCACCAACAGTATTCCATCACCCATGCTAGAGGCCAAGATGGATAATCCATGCAGTACAGTACAGGATTGCATTTTCAATCTATAGGATAGAAAATGGATAAAGAATAAAGTTGATTTTCAAGAATCACACACATATCACTCACATTTCTCAATCAGCCCTAGAGTAGAGAATACTCTTAAAATTCAGACAAAATGATAGTATAAGTTTTCAGCTCTTCTCTTTTTTAAGAATTTTATTGTAAATTGAGAGATGTACAGAGCAGATCATCAGTTTTACATTCAATAAATTAAACACTTTTCTTTATTACATGGCTGTAATCCTCTCTATGAACCAATAGACAGCATTTGCCTCGCTTTAACTCTTATTTCTCCCCCTACCTTCATCTTTCCTCTGTTAACCTCCCTCTTGTTGTATATTGTCTTCCTGTCACCTGTGTTAACATGTGTAAACCCTCCAGCACATGAATAATTTTCTCTCCTGCCTTGCCCAACCCCCACCCCCAGTAACCATAATGTTGCTGTTATTATGAAGTGCTGCCGAGTTAGTTCCAACTCATGGCA
>NW_006408570.1:1145859-1175588 GCF_000296735.1 Chrysochloris asiatica | reverse complement strand
GATAGCACATAACCACCAGTATCCATTACTATAAGGAGCTCTGGAGGCATTGTGGTTTAGGTGTTGGGCTGATAACGGCAAGGATGGCAGGCACCTAGCTGCTCAGTAGGATAAAAATGAGACTGTCTGCTCCCATAAATATTTACAGTCTCAGAAGTCCTACATAGGGTCACTACGTGTCAGAATTGACTCAACAGCAGTGGGGCTTTGGTTTTTTCATTCATTGTTATAAAGAAGAATTCCCCATGGTTAATTTATCATTCACTATATAGAACAATGGAGTCTTGGTGTGGCGCTGTGGGTTAATGCACCAGACTGCAAAGCCGTTTGAACTACAAGGTCGGTGGTTCAAGCTCACCAGTTGCTCCTTGGAAATCCTATACAGGGTCACTATGGGTAGGAACTGACTCGACGGCACTTAACAGCAACAACATATAGAACAATTATATCAGAAGGGTAAATAATCACAAGGAATACTCTAATTTTGTTTAATGCTTTAACAAAAGAAAGGATAGTTTCCAGGCTCTTTAAATCTCTTCTTCAATTTCTAACTCAGAGCAGCACTATAAGTCACTTCTTGTTGTTAAGAGCCATCGAGTCGATTCCAACCTACAGTGACCCTGTATAGGGTTTCCAAGGAGAGACTGGTGAACTTGAACCACTGACCTTGCAGTTCAAACAACTTTGCAGTCTGATGCATTTGCTCACAGCATCACACCAGGACTCCCTTAAATGCGATCGGGTCAGTTCTGACTCAAGTTACCCTGTATAGGACTTCTGAGGAGTGGCTGGTGGGTCTGAACTGCTGATCTTATGGGTACCAGTCGAGTGCTTATCCTACAGCACCACACCAGGACTAGTTGCTTTATTTATTAAATTCATGTTTAGTTTAAATATTCAACATCACATCAAATTCTATTAATAAACTTAGGAGGAAACTCTAATGGCCAAATGTTCCCAAACAATTTCCAATACCCTAAATCTAATTACTAATCCTAGCACTATTAATACCAGGAATTTAACTGTTTCCTCTTAGTCAATGCTAGAAGAACGTTTTTAATTTTTTTGCTTTTAGCTCTGTTTTCATTATTGTGTCTTTATAAATTATTATCAATTACAAAGGTAAAATATGTGACTTGTAGAAATATCAGACAATATAGATTAGGCAAAGAGAGATAAGAAAAGTATTCATCATCCCATCATCCATAATAACTACTGTATATATCTGGTTTACTCATTTACAAATTTTTTCCATGACAAACAGACAATTCACATACACTGGTGAGCTTGAACCACCAACCTTGCAGTTCAAACGACCTTGCAGTCAAACATACATACATATATAAGTGAAGAATTCTAACTATCTTTTTCATTGAACTTAGCATGTAAAATCTTTTCTTAAATATCATAACTGAGTATGACACACTTTTATTGTATCACACTGTTCCAACTCCTGCTCTTCAAACATATGCTATAAACTGACACCATGCAAATGCAGGGGGGACCAACATGGTCTTTAAATAAATGTTTAAAAATAAAGAACACAAGCTACAACCTTGAATTCTTCTTCACATATTTAGATACTTCTCTAGATATAAACATGGGGAACATATATACTATAGCCACTTAATATGAACAAATGAAGCTTTTTGCTTTTCTCTGTAAAAATGGTAAAAGTTACTACCAGGCTCAAAGGCAAAATTTAGCCCTATCAGCTACAAATATGTCCTAGCAATCAGGTAAGTCTGGATCCCAGTATTGGGGAAATAAAGAAAAGACCAGATGAAAGAGTTCTCCATGAATGTTGCTTTCTTCATAAAAGATAATAATGTATACAAGTATTTTGAATATTTTATAAATTACAGGAATACCTCAGAGATACTGTAGGTTCAGTTCCAAACTAATACTCCCCAATCATAATTGAATGGCATGAATCTTTTGGTTTTCTACACTGTAGTCTATTAAGTGTGTAACAGTATCATGAAAAAGTTTGAAACTTTGTCAAAATTACCAAAATTTTGATAAGAAAAGTGAACACATGCTGTTGAAAAATGGCGTTGTCAAACTTGATCAACACAGGGCTGCCATGAACTTTGAAACTGTAGAACATACAGTATCTGCAAAGCTCCATAAAACTAAGTATGTCTGTCATGACTAATTGTGACTCACAATTGTAAAGGTAGAAGTTTTGTAAGAAAAACAGGGGAGTGGTTAATCTTATAGTCCAGAAACAAAGGACCCTGGGATCAGCAAGGGAGAAGAGCACAAGCAGAATGCAGGACCTTATCCAGAGAAGCAGCTATGCCTGAGACAGAGGCAGAGACAGGGTCATGGAAAGAGGGAGCAAGTGAGGACTCGAGATTCATGGGAAAACGGGGACTAAGTGCTGGTGACCAGGAGGCAGGCATGCAGAATGTACCCTTTGGAGGTATAAATTATTACATATGCCTGAGTGTTTTTTCGTTTTGTTTTTTTTTAAAAAAGCTAAAGTGAATATAGAGAAATACTGTTAAATGATGGTACATGGAGGGGATTATAATCACTGTAATGAAACAAGGTATATGATTTGCTGAATGTAAAACTGATGATCTACCCTGTAAACTTCCACTCAATCCACTATAAAAAACTTTTAAAAAAAATTTAAAAAAACAACAACACTAAGTATGTCTGTACTGAGCCCCATGTCTCTAAACATAGTGTCATCTACATGCTGAGTTTTGCACAGGAAAAATTTACACTGGGACAATAGTTCATCATATGGACACTATGTCTACACAGCAGGCAAAGAGGGACAGACTTTCTATCCTGGCACAGTGTGCTATGGAATCTGCTGGAGAATGGGCTGAGTCTTTCATAGCCATCACAATAACAGACAGAAAATGCACTCTTGGTTTGAGAAGTAGCTATGGACAAGTATAAAAAACAGAGGAGGGAAAGGGAAGCACGAGGCATTGTTCATCCGGCTTTGACTACAGGAAGCAGTATGTCCATTTGGTCTTAGGCACAGCCTGTAATTTCACCACCGTATCTGCAGCTGGAATTCTCTTTAAACTGTCCCCGGCATCCACGTGTAGACAGGTTTATTCAGAGTTAAAGGAAAAAAAAAAAAAAAATCTGCAAGAGCCATTTTAATTTGCTTCCATGTGAAAAGGGGAGCACTTTTCATAGGCCTTCATAATGATGTTCAGCGGGGTATTACACTTCACCATATGGCTAATTTGCACAGCAGATCCAAGGCAGGATTTTCTTTCATTAGAATGGCCCCAAAGATCAGACTACAGACACATGAGTAAAGAACAAATGCAAGATGCCCCCTACTGCTCAAATCTAGAAACATTCCAGTCCCCAGAGTTAAAGGCTATGCAGAATTCCCATGGCAAGGTCATTCAGGTGTCACAGAGGTATGTGTCACAGCTCCATTACCAACATCAGGGCTCTGAAAAATGTCTGATATTCAAGAGTCACAATACTGTCAGGCACCTTCCGTGGGGAAACTATGCATAGGCAAAGGATATATGTTCTGGTAGATAACTATATAAAAATTTAACTTGCCATGTGCCCTTATTCTTGATATCATTCAATTTGTCCACAAAATAAATCTACATAAACTTCTGAGCACTTTGAAGAGAGCAGAGGCACCTGGACATTCTCACAACGTCCTATTTATTTTAAGATGGTCCTTCTAACCTGTTTGTCTTGGCATTTTCTACCTCTGCCATATCCCAAGCTTGAACTACAGAAGAGCATCCCCTCTCAGTGCACTGACAAAGTTTAAAAAAAGAAAAAGAAATCCTATGTCTAATGATTACGGAGTAGTTGAGTCTGTGCTTTTGAAGAAAGTAAACAGTATGATTAACAATCTTGGCCTTTGTAATTAGCTTCCCCCTTCCAGGACAGAGTGTTAATTTATTAAATATTTTAACAAAGAGTCTTTTATTATCAGATTCAGTTTGGCTGGCTCCTTTCATAGCATTACCAATTACAACCAATAAAGCTTTAATTGATGACTACTTTTTATAACCTTTGACCCAAGATGATAAACAGTTGTACTTTAGAAGCGAAAGGGCAAAACCTCAAAGGGAATAGAGTCTTAATCATGCTTAGCAAACCAGACTACTTACAATTACAATCTACTTGCCTTGCTGGAACAAAAATCCAGACCACTATGATCAAGGAAAGATTTGAATTTTCTTTTTAAGATAAGTGTCCCTTTTGTTGTGGAAACCTTAACCTGGATAATCTACATATAATTATGCATCTTAATGTGCTAATTATTTGAAGAATATGATTTAATCGATTTATTGGCAATTACCCAGAAAATTCTAATATGTGATATAGGTTCTAATTTAAATTCGTTGAAAGTTATTTTACTATTTTTAAGAAGGACTGTAATTTATATTGTATATCTCCAATTTTATCTTTTTATGCAGTTATTCCTACAATACCAGGAATCAGAAATGATATGTGAGCAAAAAAGTAAACCAACTTACTTGTCCAACAACAGGACACTAAGTATTTTTAGAGAATTGAGCATCCATGCATAAAAGCAAGCAGAGTCACTCCTGTTATTCATGTCAACATGATAGGGCTTTTCTGCATTTTCTCCAAAGAACAAGTCACAAGTCAGTAGTTATCCAAAGTTACTACTCAAATGCCTAATTTCACACTTGCCAATTGAAGTGAAGTCTGTTCTGATCTAAGTCACACCTATCAATCTTCTAAACTGCTTAGGTAATTTATATTTTGAAAGTTGACAATTTCCCAGACAAATCGCTTAATCTCTGTTTCATATTGCCAAAATTATTAACTACTACTGCTGCTGTGTTAACTACCATCAACTCCATTTCAACTCATAGTAACCCCAGGTATGTAGAGTCGAAGTGTTTCTTAGGGCTTTACAGGCTATGACCTTCTAGAAGCAGATGGACAGGTGCCTCTGTAACCGTCTGGGCTACCCAGAGACTCCTACTAAGCTAACAGAAAAATGTGGCATTTAAAAATGCAAATAAAAATGTCACCAAGCAGTGATTGCTACAATCAATTCATGGGGACAGAAGCAATGAAAGATTATGAATAGTTCTCTCAATGGGAAGTATTGGGTTAAACAGTAGGTACATTTTATATAGAAAGAAGTAAGTGAATAGCTTCTAAAAGACTTCCCATGTATATAAAGAAAGCCATTTCAAGGAAAAGAACAAATTCAGAGACTCAGTTGAAAGAAGAAAGAGTTATACAATTTATATTTTATGATATATAAATATACATACTAACGGCTATTTTACTGAAGATGCACACCTGATCCCAGCATCTCAAAACTAAATTGCCACAAATAAAAAACACCATAACCCTTTTTATAGTTAAGTGAGGATTGGGATAACTTTGTAAAAATAAATGTATGGGCTCAGAATCTGGAGAAGTTAGCTCCTCTGAGCCAGCCGGCTAATAAAATCTGAAACTCTGCTTAAAAATAAATAAATAAATGTATGCTTTTTACCCCATTAAAAGAGGCCATACAAAACCAGACGAATTTAGAATATAGAAATAAAGAAATTTGTCATACACATACGGAACTTCCAATGTTCAGAAAAATAAGCACAATATATAAAGACAGGAAATAAAGAAATCTTGGGTTTATACATTGCAAAAAAAGGCAAGGAAACATGTCAAGGGGAAAGAAAGAAAGCTGAAACTTTTATTATGAAACAATTGTAGATTCAAATATAGTTCATAAGAAACAGATCTTATATGGCCTTTTCAAAGTCTTCTAACTGGTGACATTTTATAAAATTATAGTACTATATCAACCAGAATTGTGATACTGATACTCAAGATGAACAACATTTCCAAAACAGCTGTCCCCCAAATTGTCCTTTTATAGCTACATCTACTTCCTTCCCGTATCTACCCACTACTTAACCCATGGCAACTACTAATCTGTTCATCGTTTCAATAACTGGTCACTGCAAGAATGTCATATAAATGGAATCATAAAATATGGAACCTTTTAGGATTGGCTTATTCCATTCAGAATAAATCTCTAGCAACTCATCCAGCTTGCAATGCAAGTTGCTGATTAGTATTCCAGCATATGAATGTGCCACAGAATATTTAACCGTTCACTTGCTGAAGAACATCTAGATTGTTCCAAGTTTTAGGCTATCATAAAGCTGCTAGAGATATTCCTATGTAGATTTCTATGTGAACTAAGTGTTTGTTTCTCTGGCATAAATACCCAGAAGTACAACTGCGGGACATATGGCAGTTGTATGTTCAATTTTTGTTTGTTTGCTTGCTTGTTTGGTTTTGTAAAGAGCCAAACTATTTTCCAGAGTGTCTATACCATTTTATCTGCCTATTTTATAATTTTATAGTCTCACGAGCATCCTTGCTAAAATTTAGGGTTATCATTGTTTCTTACTTATTTTGATAGGCATATTGTGGCAGCTCATTGTAGATTTAACTTACACTTTCCTAATGGTCATGATGTTGGCTGACACTCATCTATCAGTTTGCCATACTGCAGTGGCTTGCATATTGCTGTGATGTTAGAAGCTATCGAACTGGTACTTTAAATACCAGCAGGGTCACCATGGTGGACAGGTTTCAGCGGAGCTTCCAGACTAAGATAGACTAGGAAGAAGAAGAGGAAGACTACTTCTGAAAGGCTAGCCACTGAAAACCTTATGAACAGCAGTCAAACACTGTCTGATAATACCAGAAAATGAGACTCTTAGGTTGCAAGACATTCAAAATATGACTGGGGGAGAACTGCCTCAAAGTAGAACTGACCTTACTGACAAGCAAAGCTTACGTTTGCTGATGTGGCTAATTCAAAATGAGAAGAAACAGATACAAGCATACATTAATAATCAGAAGGTGGACTAAATGAAGTATGAACCTATGAAAATTAGAAGTTGCCAAAATTGGAAAGGAATGCATAAATATCAATAAACTAGACATAAGTAGGCTGAAATGAACTGGTATTGGCCATTTTGAATCAGATATTCATATAGTTTAGCATGTCAGGAACGACAAACTGAAGAGGAATGGGGTCACATTCATCGTTAAACAGAACAGTTCAATACATTGAAGTGCAATGCTATCTGTAATAGGATAATACTCATATGCCTAAAAGAAAGACCACTTAATACAATTATTATCTAAATTCACACACAAACCACGAAAGCCAACAATGATAAAATTGAAATGAGGCTTTCTGCTCCCGTAAAGATTTACAGCCTCAGAAACCCTGTACAGGGTTCTCTATGAGTCGGAACCGACTCTACAGCACATAACAACAACAACAACCAGCTTCTTCAATCTAAAATTGATCAAATATACAATGAAAATGCATTGATAATTACTGGAGATTGGAATGCAAAACTTGGAAACAAAGAGAAGGAATCAGTAGCTGGAAACTACAGCCTTGATAATAAAAATGATGATGGAGATCACATGATACAACTTTGTAAGATCAATGACTTACTGTTTGCAAATACCTTTTCTAGCAACATAAATGGCAACTATACATATGATTACTACTTGTCCATGTTGTGTTATTGTAGCTTGTAGTGTTGCTGTGGTGCTGGAAGCTATTCCACCAGTATTGTAAATAACAAAAGGGTCATTTCAGCTGAGCTTCCAGACTAAGCCTAGGAAGAAGGAAAGGCAGACTACTTCAGTGTTTAGCCACTGAAAACCTTATAAATATCAGCAAAGCATTGTCAGATACAGTACCGGAAGATAAAAACATTATGAATAGCAACAAAATATTGTCAGAAATAGTGAGGGAAAATGAGATCCTCATGTTGGAAGGCACTCAAAATGTGACTGGGGAAGAGCTGCCTCCTCAAATTAGACTTGATGACGTGAATGAAATAGAACCTTAATTTCCTGGAGACGTACAACTTAAAATGAATAGAAACAGCTGAAAACATCCATTAATAATGAGAACATGGAATGTACTAAGAATTAAGGAAAATTTGAAGATGTCAAAAATGGAATGAATAAAGATCAATATCGTAAGTATTAAGGAGCTCTGGTAGTGTAGTGGTTACAAGTTGGGTTGCTAACCTCACAAGGTCTGCAGTTCGAAACTACTAGCCATTCTGCAGGAGAAAGATGAGGTTTACTTTTCCTGTAAAGATTTACAGCCTCAGAAACCCTATGCAGGGTTGCTATGAGTCAGAACTGACTCTGAGGCACACCACCACTACCACCATCCTAGGTATTAGTGAACTGAAATGAACTGATATCATTGAGTTGGTTAGGACCCATGGCAACCCCAAATAGGGTTTCCAAGGAGTGGCTGATGAGCTCAAACCATGGATCTTGCAGTTCAAATTGACTCTGCAGTCCAGTGCACTAACCCACATCATCATACCAGGACTCCTAGAAGCAAGGATATCAAAGCTTCATGTCTTGTACTTTGCACAAATTGTTAGGAAAGACTAGTTTCTGAGAAGGACATCAAGCTTGGTAAAGAGTCAACAAAAGAGAAGAAAATCCTCAATTAGATGGACTGACACAGTGGCAGAACCAATGGGTTCAAATATAACAATTGTGAGGATGGTGTAGAAGTGGGGAGCATTTTGTTTTGTTAT
Organism: Chrysochloris asiatica; assembly: GCF_000296735.1. NCBI lineage: Eukaryota > Metazoa > Chordata > Mammalia > Afrosoricida > Chrysochloridae > Chrysochloris > Chrysochloris asiatica. The sequence continues at coordinate 1,166,985 of NW_006408570.1, read as the reverse complement.
ACAAATGGTTGCTATAAGTCAGAACCAACTCCAGGGCATCTATCAACAATAATGATGTCAAACATCTTTTCATTGTTCACCCTTTGTATATTTTCTGTGAAATGTTACTTCATATAACTTTTGCAAATTTCTAATTAGAGTAGTTTTTCTGTGTTGGTGTTTTTTTGAGTTTTGAAAATTTTTCATATACTCTAGATAACTACTTCTATGTTAAATATTTATTATTCAAATATTTTCTCCCACTCTGTAACCTTGTCTTTTTATTCTCTCAAGAGGATATTTTGCAGAGTAAAACTTTTGATAAGGTCCAGTATTTTTTATTTTTTCCTTTTATGGACTATGCTTTAGGGAGTCAAGTATAAAAACACTTTGCAATCCATACTGAAAGCTGTAGTCTTTAATCTTCATCAGTAAGTGTTTCAAGTCCTGTTCAATTTCAGCACACAAGGATGTATCATCTGCATATCACAGGTTGTTGATGAGTCTCCCCTCAATCCTGATGCCATGTCTTCTTCATATAACCCAGCTTCTAGAATTAATTTATCAGCAATACACACTTAATAAGTATAATGAAAGGTTACAAAACTGGCACACACCTTTCTTGATTTTAAATCATTTAGTTTCCTCTTGTTCTTTTTGAACAACTTCTTGTTCTATATACCATTTCTTCATGAGCAAAATTAAATGTTCTGGGATACCCATTTTTCTCAATATTATTCATAGTTTGTTATGATCCACATAGTCAAATGTCTTGGCATAGTCAATAAAGCACAAGTAAACCTCCTAAACATCTTTTTTTACCTTTCCCCTCATTAAACTTTGTTTTAATGGGTCTCAAAATTCTGTGACAATTTTTTGGTCAAGTTGTTTCCATTTTAAAAGTACTGATTTTAAAAACTAATAACTTAAAACTGCCACGCAAAAAATAAACAAATGGTTCACATAACATTCCTTTCCTTCTGAAGGTTTTACTATTAAACTTAAATGGCCAATTAAGACAAACAGTTATGAGACTGATCTTCCACCACTGATTAAGACTAGAGTGGAAGGTGTTAAAAGTAATACTAATTTAGCCTTCTGAGCTTTCTGAACAGACTTAGGGAGTTTGCCAGCTCCAGTAGCCTTTTTGTCCACTGTCTTTGTTTTCTTTTTATTATTATTATTATTATTGAGAATTATGTGTTAGTTTACATGGGTGAACATTATCTTTACATTCATGCTATTGTACTTTGTTTCATTGCAATGATTACAATCCCCTAAATGCATCATCAAACACCCAAAGGGTACACCTCACATTCCTGCACACAACCCCTCTGCCTCCCTGAATCCAGAGTCCCCAGCCACTCCTTCTGTTGACATCATTGCCTCTGCCTCCATCCCTAGTGTCACTGCCTCTCAGGACATGGTCTTGCACTTCACTTTTCTCCCTTGATGGTTCCAGGGATCTCAGCTCCTGTACTGCAAAATCAGCCACTCCCCTCCTTTTGTTACCAAACATTTACATTTACCTTTCTAACACTCACTGTCAGAGTTGATAGCAATCATTCCCTATTGAACCACAGGAGTCCTTTCCCCCTCATCTTTTATCAACTCTATCCAGACAGGTTGGAAACAATTCAGTGGAAGTTCTACCTTTTCCTGTATCCTCTGGAGCTACGGTCCCTAATGAAGGCTTGTAAGCCAGTTACTTCTTGCTTTTGTAGTCCCCCAATTTTGGGTAGCCAATGTCTAAGTTCCCCCTCCCTGTCGACCCTGTGTACCAAGGGGGTGGGAATGATCCTCACTGTAGAGATTTGTCCATTCCTTTGTCAGACTACTTCCACAAGCATAGGTCAAGATTATCCACTTATAGTGCGTTACTCCTTTTTTTGTTCCTCTTCTTTCTTCCTCTAGTCATGTTGTGACCATCCAGCTATTGATCGCCAAGTCAAATGGGTACTATCTGCAAGTGTGGGTGTTCTTGTGCATACCCCCTCACTTTGTATCAGCTGGATGCTTCACACTCCATTCTAGTCCTCTGGCACCATGTCCTGTCCCTGCCCCTGGGCCCAAGAGTCCCCAGGTCTCAAGCCAGGTTAAAAGGAATCTATTGAATGTAGTCAGACTTACTTAGTTCACAACTTAATAGCTGTTTTCCCCTCTTTCCCATATTGGTGACAAATGTGGTCAGCAGCAGGACCATATGCCTGCTAGTGTATTCCATCTGAGTTTCAGTCTTGGAAGGGGGTTTATCTTGAGGGGACCTGACCACATGCCTTGACGGCTCCCTGGGTTAACAACTTGCTGATTCTTGTAGTAGTCAATTGGACTGCTGTTATAACTTTTGTTTTGTTTTTCTGTTGGTCTTTCTTTCAAAAGCATCTTCTGTTCTTCTAGCTGCTCCAAACTGGTCTGCTTGTCCTTTCACGTGGGACTGTCCCACCTTAGAAGATTCTACATGATGATCAGGATTCCACCTATGGTCTTGTGCAATGCAAAGGCTCTGCAAGGAGCCTCCTTCACTGGGCAAGTTCTAGCTCCATTTTAGTTATTCCAAACAGTTATAGGCTGAAGATGGACTTACAAGCTTTCTCTGGTGATGTGTCTGGCTATTCCTCTCTCTCCCCTCCAAGTGTCTATTTTAATATAGTAGGCAAGGGAAACCAAGATTCAGCAGAGAGCCAAGCATCTTAACATTATTTCCCCACTTTTACCCATTCAAGCCATGCTTCAATCTTTGTATCCACGAGCCCTGTTGTTCCACATTTGTGCTTAGACCGTTATGTACCTCTGTCCAATTTAGCCCATGTAAACCTGCTTAGCTATTCTTCCATCCTCCTTATTTTTCCTTTCCCGTTCCCCTTCTAGTATATTGCCACGCCCTTACCAAAATATCCTGTGTCTATTCCATACCCTGTGTTCCACTATCCTGTTCCCATTCCCTACGTTGCATTCCATCTTTCCCTCTCAACCCTCACCACACCCGATACACCCTGGCAATCAACAACAAAATAAAAAATAATTTTCCCCCCTTTTAGTGTGGTTGCTTCTTCTTAATCTTTTACAATAATGGTTCTATATCATATTTCTCCTTTTGTGACTGACTTATTTCACTCAGCATAATGTCCTCAAGGTTCATCCATGTTATACAGTGGCTTGCTTCTTCCTTGTTATTCTTCAGGGTAGCGTAGTATTCCATTGTGTGATGTACCAAATTTTGTTTATCCATTCTTCCATAGATGTGCAATTAGGCTGTAGCCATCTTTTTGCTATTGTAAATACTGCTGCTATGAACAATGGTGTGCATAACTTATGTTATGGCTCATATTTCTTATGGATAAATATCAAGTACAGGAATTGCTGGATCATAATGTATTTCTATTTCCAACCTTCTGAGGAAGCACCATTCTGTTTTCCAGAGTGGTTGGACCATTTTGCAATCCTACCAGCCATGTAGGCAGGTCCAAGTCTCTCCACATTCTCACCAAAACTTATCGTTTTCTACTTTTTTGATCTTTGCTAATTTTGCTGGTGTGAGATGATAGCTCATTGTTGTTTTGATTTGCAGGACCTCTGGTAGTGTAGTGGTTACAAATCGGGCTGTGAATCGCAAGGTCGGCAGTTCAAAACTACCAGCTGTTCTGCGGGAGAAGGTTAGGCTTTCTGCTCACGTGAAGATTTACAGCCTCGGAAACCCTGTACAGGGTCGCTATGAGTCGGAACCAAATCCTTGGCACATAATAACAACAACGACTAGTGATGGTGAACATTTCTTCATATGTTTGTTGACTGCCCGGATCTCCTCCTTGGTGAAGTGTCTATTCATGTCCTGTGCCCATTTTTTTTAATTGGGCTATTTGTCCTTTTCTTGTAGAGGCGTTGTAGTTTCCTATATATTTGGAAAATTAGTCCCTTGTCTGTAGGTTCCTATATATTTTGGAAATTAGTTCCTTGTCTGATGTGTCATTGCAAAAGATTTATTCCCATTCTGTGAGATCGCTTTTTACTCTTTTGATGAAGTCTTTTGATGCACAAAAGTTTTTAATTTTTAGTATGTCCCATTGTTGTCAGGAGGGAACAATCACTGGAGAAGGATATCATGCTGGGTAAGTGGAAGGTCAGAAAAAAAGAGGAAGACCCCCAATGAGATGGATTGGCCAGGTGGCATCATTGATGGCATCAGGTGTGGCGGTGGTAGTGAGGCTGGCCCAGGATCGGACATTGTTTCGTTCTGCTGTGCATGGGGTCGCTATGAGTCTGTTCCGACTCGATGGCACCAGAAAACAACAACAATTGATCTATTTTGTCTACTTTTGTTTGTGTAATTTTTTAAATGTTTGGTTGTCTGTGTATGCCCAGTATTAAGAGTTCTCACATTTTTTCCTATTGTTTCATTGATGACCTTAGTAATTCTGGGATTCCATGCTGAGTTGATTTTTGTATAAGGCAGGAGGTAAAGGTCTTGTTTCAGTATTTTGCATATCGCTTTCCAATTCTGCCAGCACCATTTGTTGAAGAGACTATCTCCTTCCCACACAATATACATAGGTACTTTGTCGAAAATCAGTTGGTTGTATGTGGGTAGGTTAATTTCTGGATTCTCAACTCTGTTCCATTGATCAATGTATCTTCCATTGTACCAGTAGCAGGCTGTTTTGAACACTGCAGCAGTGCAGTAAATTTTGAAATCAGGGAGTTAAGAGGCTTCCCACTCTGTTCTTCTTAAGCAGTGCTTTGCTTATCCTTGGTCTCCGTCCTTTCCATATAGTTTGTAATTGTTTTTTCCATCTCTTTGAAGAATGTTATTGGAATCTGGATTGGGATTGCATTATATGTGCAAATTGCTTTGGGTAGTATTGACATTTTCACAATGCTAACTCTTCCTATCCAGGAGCATGGTATATTCTTCCACTTTTATAGGTCTCTTTTGGTTTCTTATAGTAGTATTCTGTAGTTTTCTTTGTATAGGTCCTTTGTTTCTCTTTTACATTTATTCCTAGCTATTTCATACTTTGGGTGGCTACTGTAAATGGTATTGTTTTTCTAATGTCCTTTTCAGCATTGTCATTATTGGTATAGAGGAATCCAACTGATTTTTGGATGTTGTTCTTATACCCTTTTCCACTTTGCCGAATCCTCCAATGAGGTCTAGTAGCTTTTTTATTGAGTCTTTGGGGTTTTCTATGTATAGGATCGTATCGTCTTCAAACAGAGACAGTTTTACTTCCTCTTTGCCAATTCTGATGCCCTTAATTTCCCTATCTTGCCGTATAGCTCTTGCTAAGACTTTGAGCACAATATTGAATAGGAGTGGTAACAAAGGGCATCCTTGTCTGGTTCCTGCTCACAAAGGAAAGGCTTTCAGTTTCTCTCCATTGAGAGTTATGGAAGCTGTTGGTTTTGTATATATGCTCTTGATTATGTTGAGGAATTTCCCTTCAATTCCTATTTTGTTAAGTGTTTTTATCAGGAATGGATGTTGGATTTTGTCAAGTGCCTTTTCTGCATCAATCGATATGATCATGTGGTTTTTTCTTGTTTATATGGTGGATTACATTGATTGTTTTTCTAATGTTGAACCATCCTTACATCCCTGATATGAATCCCACTTGATCATGATGTTTTATTTTTTTGATGTGCTTCTGGATTCTGTTGGCTAGGATTTTGTTGAGAATTTTTGCATCTATGTTCATGAGGGATATTGGTATGTACTTCTCTTTCTTAGTGATGTACTTCCCTGGTTTTGGTATATGGGTTATGTTTCTTCATAAAAAGTATTAGGAAGTTTTCCGTCCTCTTCTATATTCTGGAATAATTTGAATAGAATTGGTGATAGTTCTTCCCTGAATGTTTGGTAGAACTCACCAGTGAAGTCATCTGGGCCTGTACTTCTTTTGAATGGGAGTTTTTTGATGACCTGATCAATTTCTCCTTTTGTTATGGGTCTGTTCACGTCTTCTACTTCACTCTGTATGAATTTTGTTGGTCATGTTTTTCTAAAAATGTATCCATCTCTTCTAAGTTTTCAAATTTGTTGGAGTACAATTCTTCATAGTATTCTGTTATTACCCTTTAGATTTCTTTGGTGACATTGCCCATGTGGTTTCTAATGTGTGTTATTTGTGCCTTCTCCCTTTTTTCTTTTTTTAGGTTTGCCGATGGTTTGTCAATTTTATTTATCCTTTCAAAGAACCAGCTTCTTGTCCTATTTATTCTTTCTATAGTTTTACTGATTTCTATCTCATTTATTTCTGCTCTAATCTTTATTATTTCTTTTCTCTTGGTGACTGTAGGTTCCCTCTGTTGGTCTGTTTTTAGTTGCTGGAGAAGCTGTGTTAATGTGTTAATTTTGAGTCTTTCTTCTTTTTGGATGTGCACATTTGTCACAGTAAACTGTCCTCTCAGCATCACTTTTGCCGTGTCCCAAAGATTTTGGTATGTCAGTTTTTGTTCTCGTTTGTTTCTAGGAACTTCTGAATTCACGTTTAATTTCTTCTATTATCCAGTTGCTCTTCAGCAGGGTGTTATTCAGTCTCCTAGTATTAAACTTTATTTCCTTGGTCTTCTTATTGTTGATTTCTAATTTTATGGCATTGTGATCTAAAAAGATGCTTTGTAGTATTCTGGTGTTTGTAAATTTATGGCAGCTTGCTTTGTGACCTAACATATGGTCAATTCTGGAGAATGTTCCATGTGTACTGGGAAAGAATGTATATTGTGTTGTTGTTGGATTGAATGCTCTGTACACGCATATGAGGTCAAGTTGGTTAATTGTGCTGTTTAGTTCCTCTGTAGCTTTGTTAAGTTTCTTTCTATTTGTTCTATCCCTTTTCAAAAGTGGTGTATTAAAATCCCCCACTATAATTGTAGATTTATCTATTTCTTTCTTCAATTCTAGTAAGGTTTGTTTTATATAACTTGGTGCGCTTTCATTTGGAGCACAGATCTTAATTATGGTTATGTCATCTTGCTCAATTGACCCTTGAATCATGAGATAGTGTCCTTCTTTATCTCTTAAGGTGGTTTTTGCCTTAAAATTTGTTATATCAGAGATTAGTATTGCCACTCTTGTTTGTTTTTTATTGCTGTTAGCTTGGTATATTTTTTCCATCCTTTAACTTTTAGTCTATTTTGTCTTTGTGTGTAAGTTTTGTCTCTTGCAGGCAGCATATTGAAGGGACTTGTTTTCTTATCCAATCTCCCATTCTCTGTCTCTTCACTGGTGCGTTTAATCCATTGATATTCAATGTAATTATCGATAGGTATGGGTTAACTGCTGTCATTATGTTAATTTTTTGTGATGCTGTATGTTCCTTTGTTCTACATGCCTTCTTGTGTTGCGTTCATGTTTTTTGTGCTAATTCTTGTTGGTTTCTTCTTTGTTTTAATGTTTCCTTGTTCTGCTTGGATCTTAATTTTCATGGTAAGTTGCGAAGTATTAATTTTCTCTGGGGTTACCCTATAGTCTGTTAAGTTTTCCCTGCATTTAAGACAGTCTATTGTATCTTGCCATCTACTCAACCTACTCTCCACTTGGATCTCTGTTCCTATATTTTTGCCCTCTTTGACATTGTTAATATTTTGATCTTTGATTGGCTTCACAGGTCCTCTGAATTCACTGCTGTAATTTTGTTCCATTCTGAACTCTGCTATCTATCGACTGATTTCCAAGTGGAGTTGCCACATCTGTTAATCTCTGGTTGTTGTCTGTTCTTGCTGGTTTTCAGTCCAAAGAACTCCCTTTAAGATGTTTTCAAGCGCTGGATTGGCTTTAACAAAATCTCTTAGCTTCTGTTTATCCTGGAATGTTTTGATTGTACAATCGTATTTGATTGACAGTTTTGCTGGATAGACAATTCTTGGTTGGCAGTTTTTTTTCTTTTAGGGTGTTATATATGTCTCCCAATTGCCTTCTTACCTGCATGGTTTCTGCTGAGTAGTCAGAGCTTAATCTGATTTGCTTGCCTTTGTAGGTAACACTTTTCTTTTCCCTGACTGCTTTTAGGATTCTCTCCTTGTCTTTGATTTTGGAGAGCTTGATAATGATATCATGATTTTCTTTTGGGGTCTATCCTTTCTGGGGTTCTTTCGGTTTCTTGAATGTTTATCTTCTTGTCCTTTAAGATGTTAGGAAATTTTTCTGCCATAAGGTCTTCAGCTATCTCTTCTGTGGACTTCTGTGATTCTTCCTGTTCTGGAATGCCAATAATTCTTAAGCTATTCCTCTTCATGTTAACCAGCATGAATCTTAGACTCTCTTCAGATTTTTGTAATCCTTTTTTCTGCTTGCTCATCTATTTTAACAATATTGAAAGATTTGTCTTCCAGCTTGCTGGTTCTGGCTTCCATCTCTTCCATTCTGCTCCTTTGCTCTTTCAGTGTATTGTCCATTTCTGATATTTTATTGTTAATCATCTGGACTTCTGTTTGCAGGTTTTGGATTGTTTCCAAAGCTGTATCTACCTTGCTTGATTGCTTGCTATCTTGTTTGATTGAAATAAGCACTTTCCTGACTTCTTCCTTATTTTCCTCCACCCTTTTCGGAGCATTTGAATTTGTTTTCTTGCTGTTTTTCTGAACTCCTTCTCAGGCAGATCCAGAGCCTGCTCTTCTACTGGAAAGTCTGTGTCTGCTTCCAGCTCATTTGTCTCAGTTACTTTTTTCTGTATTTAGACATGTGTTGAGATTTTCCATTGTGTTTTCTTGGACATTTTCAAAAGCTATGTTAGTTTATAACACGTAAATAGATGTATGCTGCTTTGTTGTTAAGCTTGCTGAGCATCTCCTGGTAGATATCATCTGGAGATAGTCTTCCCTTTTCACATGCAATGCCTAACAGCTGGTTTTGGCTCTTGTCCAGATGGTGGGGTACTACAGAATATGGTTCTAGCTTGGCTATATGGGCACAATTGCTGTCTCTTCTTGGGTAAGGTAGGGGAGAAAGGTCCAACACCTGGGAGAAGAGTGAGGCCAAAAGGACCAAACACAGAAATCACCAATCAAAAATAAAATTGTGAGTGATATTGTCCACTGGCCTTTGCTGTGTAATGGGTCCCGCCTAGGTAAACTTTGAAGTGGGTTCCCAGGTTCAAAATGTCTTAAGAAGTAGCCTGCGGGTTTCTTCTCTGTGCCGTTGGAAAACTGTGGGTGCAATGCTGGACCCTTTTGGGGGTGTGCTCCCGCCTGCCTGAAGGCGTCTGGGCTGTACAGCGAGGGCAGGATTGGGGTGAAGAGGAGAGATACATGAAAAATGAAAAGTGAACGATGAAAAATCGGTCGCACCTCTCTCTTCAGATGCCCAGCTCCGCAGCTTCTAGCGATGGGTTACTGCCTCTGCTTGCCTGTGCCCGCCCCCCAGCATAAGGGTTTCTGGCTACCAGCCACCATGGCTGGATTGATTCAGAAATCACCATATTTTGCTTCCACAGGCAGAATTCTTCTCAATGGGCACAGGAAACTGGTACCTGGAACCTTAAACAAGATCCAAAGCTCCGCAGTTTTTCTGCAGACTGCTCTTTCTCTGCTTTTTTGGGGGGTTTTGGCAGAGGAGTTTTCACTGTCTGTCTCTGCTTTCCCTGCCCCCAAACCTGAAGTATGTCTACTGTCTTGATGACACCCATTGCAACAGTCTGTATCATGTCACAAACAGCAAAATGACCCAAAGGAGGGCAATCTGAGAATCTCTCAACATACATAGGCTTGCCACGAACCATATCAACAATGGCAGCTTCATCAGACTTCAAGAATTTGGGGCTATCTTCTAGCTTCTTACCAGACTGGGTTCAATCTTCTCCTTGAGCTCAGCAAAACTGCAAACATGTGAGCTATATGACTGACAATCATGCACAGATGCATACCCAGCATGGATTTGGCCTGGATGGTTCAGGATGATCATCTGTGCCGTGAAGCTGGACTTTCCATCCCTTGAACATGTTATCACTTGGTTCCAGCATATTGTCACCATTCCAACCCGAAAATGGCACAAATGCTACTGTGGCAGGGTTGTAGCCAATTTTCTTAATGCAGGTGCTGACTTCCTTAACGATTTTCTCATATCTCGTCTGGTCGTAGGGTGGATCAGTGGAATCCATTTTATTAACAACAACAATTAGCTGTTTCACACCCAGTGTGTAAGCGAGAAGGGCATGCTCATAGGTCTGCCCATTCTTAGAGATACCAGCTTCAAATTCTCCAACACCTGCAGCAACAATCAGGACAGCACAGTCAGCTTCTGAGGCTCTTGTAGTCATGTTTTTGATAAAGTCTCTGTGTCCCGGGGCATCATTGATAATGACATAGTAGTTGCTGGTCTCAAATTTCCACAGGAAGATATCAATGGTGATGCCTTGCTCACGTTCAGCTTTCAGTTTCTCCAAGACCTAGGCATACTTCAAGGAGCCCTTTCCTATCTCAGCAGCTTCCTTTTCAAATGTTTCAGTGGTTCTTTTGTCAATTCCACCACATTTGTAGATCAGGTGACCAGTAGTGGTTGACTTACCAGAGTCGACATGTCCAATAACTACAATGTTGATATGGGTCTTTTCCTTTCCCATGTTGGCTTAGGTTATGCGATGGTTTTCACCAACACCTGTATTCTGGTGGCAAACCCGTCGCAAAAAAACAAACAAACAAAAACAGCCACATATTTTGATATACAGAATTCTTAGTAACATTTGTTATCAATTTTAATCATAAAATAGTATGTGATATAACTGCAAATTGCTTAAATGCAGTATCTCTAAGATTACTGACAATGAAATTGTAAAATCTTTCAATACTAGATTTCATTATTAATTACTACACAAAGGCTTTCGATTGTGTGGATCATGATAAGCTACGGACAACATTGAGGAAAATGAGTATTCCAGAACTGCGCTCATGAGAAATCTGTACATAGACCACGAGGCAATCATTTGAAAAGAACAAGACACACAGAATGATTTAAAATAAGGAAAGGTATGTGCCAGGGTTGTGCTATTTCATCATATTTGTTTAATGTGTATGCTAAGCAATAATCTGAGAAAAATGGATTATATGAAGAAGAACGTGGCATCAGGATTGGAGGAAGACTCATCAACACCCTGCAATATGCAGATGATACAACCTTGCTTGCTGAAAGTGAAGAGGACTTACAATACTTAAAGATGAAGATCAAAGTACAGCCTTCAGTATGGTTTGCACTTCATTGCAAAGAAATCAAAACTCCTCACCACTGGACCAAAGATAACATCCTAATAATTGGAAAATATTCAAGTTGTCACAGACTTCATTTTGCTTGAATCCACAATTAACACTCATGAAAGCAACATTACACTAGGCAAATCTGCTACACAAGATCTCTTTAAAGTGTTTAAAGTTTTAAGTTTGAGCACTAAGGTGTGCCTGACCGAAGTCATGGTATTTTCAATAGCTTTATATTCATGTAAAAGTTGGACAATGAATAGGGAAGACCACAGAAGAAATGATGCATCTGAGTTACGGTGTTGAAGAACAGTATTAAAAGTACCATGAACTGCTAGAAGAACAAACAAATCTGTGGCTGAAAGAAGTACAGTCAGATAGCTCCATAGAAGCTAGGATGGGAGATTTCGTCTCTCATAGTCCAGACATATTAACAAGAGGGACTGGTCCCTGGAGAAGTACATCATGTTAGGTAAAGCGGACAGTCAATGAAAAAGAGAAAGAGCACCGATGAGATGGATTGGCACAGCAGCAGCAGCAATGGGATCAAGTGTAATGATTGTGAGGCTGGTGCAGGACCAGGCAGCGTTTCCTTCTGCTGTGCACAAGGTCTCCAAGAGTGGGAACCAACTGAAAGCACTTACCAACACATATAAAGGTATTTCCATATTTCCTTAGTTCCCCTTTCTTAAAGATACAAAAAAAAAACCCCGATAGCAACTATATCAAAAGTATCACAGCATCCATTAACTGATCTGAGGTAAGAAAACAAAAACAGCCTAAAGTAGACAGTCATGGAAAGATCTTTGTAGAAAATGATAGATGCCAAGATAATGAACACTGAAAGAGACAACAAAAGTACTTCGGTAAAAAGTTGAAGAGTTCCATTGCTAACCAAAAGGCTGGTGGTGTAAATCCACCTAAGTGTTCCATGGGAGAAAGACCTGGTGATTTGCTCCTGTAACATTGCGAGTTAAGTTCTACTCTGTCATATGGATGGCTATGAGTCAAATGTTGACAGTACCTAACAACAACTAGAGTTAACAGTGCTGCCTCCTGGAAAAGAACTCACTGTCCTTTAGCAATAAAATGACCATAAAAGTCCCCCTTATGTTGATCCTGTCATTTACCACTTCTGACTGCAGAACATGGTGGCTGACTATCTGTTGACTCCTCCACACATGCAGCTCTACAATAACTAGATGGCATTATTTCAGCATCAGAAGACACGCTACAGAACAGAAGTTGCAACAAAAGGGTCTTTTGAAATACCCAAGTATTTTAAGGTCTCCCCTAAGAGAAGAATAATAAAACTATACCTGGAAAGAGAGTATAGTTTCACTCTTTTGTGAGTGAGAAGCTCCAAATTAAGACTTATCCTGGAACACAGCACACAGTGACCTGGCATTATGAAGGACTATTTGGCAATTCAAAGAATGGTGCTCTACCAAAGACTAGTCCAAGATGAGTTTGGCTCTACCTAATTTAAAGCTGGCAGTGCTCTTTTTAAAACAGCAATTTTAACCCTGCCCCACTCCTCCTGATCTTCTCAAGCCAAGTCTAGAGTAAGAAGGAGAAAGCATAGGGCATAACATCTAACTAAAAATATACTCTTATGACAAACTTTAGACAACTACCTCAGTAAAACTAAAATTTTACATGTAACCTCCAGAACTTTGCAGACCCAAAAAGGCCATGCATGACGACACTAACACTTTATTAGAGTTCTTCATAAGGCATCATTCCCAGTCTTGGAAGCAAATATCAACTCAGAAAATTATGGCAGCTTTCTCCAAAATGCAAGAAGCAGAAAACAGAGATTTTGAAACAAAAATAGAATAGACAATTTATCCTTTTTAGTTATTTATAGATAAAGGTAGTAGTAAGCATCGTCTGTGAAAAAACTTTTTATAAGAAGAATGTATGGTGGTTATGTGCCGTGGAGTCAGTTCCAACTTATAGCGAACCTGTACAGGGTTTCCGAGGCTGCAAATCTTTACAGGAGCAGAAAGCCTCATCTTTCTCCTGCGGAACAGCTGGTAGTTCCGAACTGCTGACCTTAAGGTTTGCAACCCGATTCATAACCACTACACTACCAGAGCTCGACTATAAATTCACAATATGGCTTCTAGATTTTTTACTCCTTATTGTCAATTGTTGTCATTGTTAAGTACCATGGAGTTGATTCCGACTCATAGTGACCCCATACAGGTTTCCGAGGCTGCAAATCTTTATGGGAGCAGAAAGCCTCATCTTTCTCCCATGGAACAGCTGGTAGTTTCGAACTTCCGACCTTGAGGTTAGCAGCCTGATTCATAACCACTACACTACCAGAGCTCCTTTCTTGTTGTCAATACCAAGGTCTTTTCCATCTTTGTTCTCCAAAATCAGTAAAACTACTCTGTGTGGCATTACATGTATGAGACAGCTTCAAAAAGTTCATAAAAGAATTCTATTATCATTTAATTCCATTTTCCATAACTTTTTGAAGCTCCCTCAAACATCAATGACCTTAATGTTTTTAGGTTGTACATAAGACAGAAAAGAAGTATATAAAATTTTGTACCCATCTGTTGTGGAAATTCTGTCAGGATTCCACAGACAGCTGATGCTGGTGGTGCAGTGGTAAAGCAATTGGTTAATTGAATGGTCAGCAATTTGAACCCACAAGCCACTCCATGGGAGAAAGATTCCAGTCTACTCTATCCCATAGGGTCACGCTCAGTCAGAAATGACTAGACAGTGAGTGGTTTTAGGTTACTACTATAGGGAATTTCCAATGGCCTATTGATGAAATTCAATTTCTCTGGCTACCTTTTTATTAGGGTATGAAGTGCCAATAATTGATTTTATAATACTTCCTCAGGTCAAGGCACACGGTCGAATTCTGCTGCATTATGTATTTTTATTTTTTCTCTTTCATGCCGCAGTCTCAGTACTGTTCCCTTTATCAATACAGGCACCCATTTCAGAGTACAAATGTGTCTTTAAAAGAAATGTGCAGTGTTGTTGTTGTTTACTTGTAATTTGGGTGATAGTTTGCACAGAATACTGGTTATCCATTCAGCATCCACACACATTTTGGTTTGTGGCCCTGACTGCAATCACTACAGTGGTTAACGGCACTCTTCTCACTTCTTCCCTATGGTGGCCATTTCCATCTGTCTTCCTTTCCTACCCTTTCTGCCTTCTGAACTTTATCCCTGTGCCTTAACAAATTAATTGTAGTAGAAAATTACAATTTTTTACTTTTCAGATAAGCTACTAATTAAAAGATAAGCTACTAATTAAAAGAGTACATCTTATTTATTCAGCATTTCCTTTATATCCTTTAACAGACTTTTTAAATTTGCACCACAAAGACCTTGTACATTGTTTGGCTACCTATCATTGAGCCATGGGTTGAGTTCTGTTTCAGGCCTGAAGGGAGCAGAGCATCTAAGGATCACAGTCTGGGTAAGGGAAGTATAATGTGTTTTAGTTCAGATAAATGACTCTATTGGTATATCATATAAAATGCTACTATGTATGCTGCCCAGTTTTATAACCATCTATATCCACCATCCAATTACCCATCCTACTTTTCCTCTGCATTACATTTCTGAAATCTATACATTGCTATACCTATGTAAATATGTGGCGTTGTGGGGTAAGCACTCAACCACAAGGATGGTTTGAACCACAAGGTCAGAGGTTCAAACTCACCAGCTGCTCCTCGGAAACCCTATACAGGGTCACTACCTATCAGAATCAACTCAATGGTACTTAATAACAACAGCAACATGAAAATACTGTTCATCAGTTCTAATTTCTTGGTATACATACTATTTTGCATTCAATTATAAGTATCTATCCTCCCAAGGAGAAATACCTAGACTGTCTCCAGTCTTGGCTACCAGAGAAAAACGTCACAATAAACTCTCATAACTATTTTCAAGTGGAAATAGATCTTCTCGGGGGAACAGGCCATCACAATGTGAGCTCAAGGCTAGATAGCAATGGTACTGCTATATGAATCAGAAAAAGGTCTGCCAAGTTCGCCAAAAATTTCTAATGGAATTTTCATTTGAATGTCACTGATTTTACAAATTAATTTGAGGAGACACTGACAATTTTACAATTTTTAGACAAGCTATTAATTAAAAGAGTGCATATCTTCTCTTCAGCATTTCCATTATATCCTTTAACAGAATTAAAATTTTCCACTATAAAGCCCTTGTTCATTGTTATATTAATTTCTGTAAAACCTACTGTTGTTGCTATAGTTTTAAGTGCCTTTGAATCCATTTCAACTTATAGAGACTCTGCATAAGGGAGCAGAAAGTTTCATCTTTCTCCTTTGGAGTGGCTGGTGGGTTTGAACTGTCAACCCTGTGGTTAGCAGTCTAGTGTTTATAGAATAGCACCACCAGCGCTCCTAGAAAACCTATTAGAGAGTGTATTTATTTTCTATTATACATTCTCAATGAATAAAACTGATTTACAGAAACACTATTAAGTATGCTGCACATTTTTTTTAATCTATTTTCTTTTTCTTTAATTTTTTTTTCTGTCTAATACATTAGGACTAATGACGAATACAGATGTAGTGGATATCTTTGTCTTCTTTTTGTCTTTATTAACAATTCTTCTGAAGTTTAGTCTTTAAGTATAATCTAGCTGTGATTTTTCACAGATAATTTTATCAAACTTAGAAATTTCCATATATATATATAATTATGTGTTTCTCTCTCATTATATCTTTATATATGTCAACTTTTCTTGTATATAGTAATATGTCTCCTACTTCTTTATTTCTTCCCAATGTGTATGATATAGTAAAAACAAACAAATGACTGGATAAATGGATAGACATATAAATAGACAGTGGTGGTGGTAATGTGCCACCGAATCAGTTCCAACTCACAACGATCCTGTATAGGATTTCCAAGGAGCGGCTGGTGAGTTTGCACCACACACTTTGTGGTTAGCAGTCAAGTGCTGATCCATTCATTATTATGTTGTTGTTAAATGCCATCGACTCATTTCTGACTCATGGAAACCCTGAGTCGGGTCTCCAAGGAACAGCTGGTGAGTTTGAACTGCCAACCTTGCAATCCAGAGCATTACCCTGCAGTGCTACACCAGGACTCCATTTATCACTATGGCACATAAGTAGTATCCTGGCTCTGTGAACTTATCAAATATCTTCTCAAGTCCTTCCTTAGTCATTAAAGTCATATATGTAGCCTTGTAGTTTATGGCTTCAGGTTCCTTATACTCCTATTTCCTTGAAGACCAAAAAATATTAAACAATATGCTTTAGTCCTTCAACTTTGAGCTACAATTATATTAAGCTAAAAATTTTCTCTTTGGAAGCTCTACCCATTAACCTATAAAGCAAGATAAACTCTGGGCAAGGGAGTAATACATTTGACCAGTGAAATGAGAAATTTCAACACCAATATGTTTACTCCTTCTTCTATGTTTGCATGTTGTTGTTGGTAAGTGATGTTGTGTCAGTTCCAACTCATAACAACCTTGTATAGCTTTTCTGAGGAATGGATGGTGAGTCTGTACTGCTGACCTTGCAGTTCACGACCCTGCAGTTCAGTGCTTATCCTACAGCTACACACCAGAACTCTCCTTGTTTGCATGTTGTTGTTAAGTGCCATCAGAGCTGTTCCAATCTCTAGCAACCCTGTATAGGGTTTCTGAGGAGCGGCTGGTGAGTTTGAATCGCTGACCTTGTGATCCAAATTGATTTTTGGGTCCAATGCATTATACCACATCACCACACTAGCAAGCTTAAAACATATTGTTGGTTCTGTTGACTGCCACTGAGTTGATTCTGACTCATGGTGACCCTACATAGACTTAGTAAACTGCTTAGATAATAACTGCCATTAATATCATCCTATAACATACCCAATGAAAAACAAACAATATAAACCATGGGACTACAATGACAAAAGATGTTAAGATTGTCACAATTAGTGACAGAGCTTTACCACTTGTAACTATGCATTATGATACATACAATGATGACTTAGTTTCAAGCTTCTAGAAAATGAAGCTATCTGTAGAGTGCTGTAATAGTTGTATCCTGGTAACATTCCCAAGGCATGAAAGGACCAATGTTTCCAAAAGACAAAATCAGGAAGCCACCAGAAACCATTTTCAGTCCATTCTCCTCAGCGTCAACTGCACTGTAGCTTTCAGCACCAAAGAATAATCTTTACAAATCAGTAATAAACATATACTGCATCATTTTGTACTTACTTATGTGTTCTGTAAATGACTACAAGCTTAAGATGAGGAATGAGTTTATTTCTTACATACTTCAAAACCCATTATATATTGCAACTACTCACAACCTCACATCACTATAGTAAAAATGGTGGTGGTGGTGATGTGCCATGGAATCGGAACTGACTCATAGCAACACTACACAGGGTTTCTGTAAAAATAGTTTTAAAAAATTTAATTCCTGCAGATTTTTCTTAAGGTTTAAGCAGCTTATGTAAAAATTCTAACAGAATTTATGGAAATATCACTACTGAGATTTCTGAGTGATTAACTATCACTTTTACAAATGTCAGGTTGGTATTGAATTTGATTGACTAGACACTTGCATCAAAGTTCTAAATGTATTCAGAAATGTATACCAAACTGACAAGAGCTGATGGTATCTTCGTATGCACTGAGTATCATATCATCAAAACTGGAAACTAAAATAAGTTCAGTAATCATTACTTACATTCATTATAGAAACGTTAGAGGTACGATAGATACCAGAAATGGCCAGAAGGGGAAAAATTCTTATGGTTCAGATATAGTAACTCTGTATGTGCACAGTATTAGTCAACAGAAACATAGTACAAACCACAAATGTGAGTCACTTATGTAATTTTAAATATTCTAATAGCCACAATAAAGTAAAGAACAAGTAAATTAATTTTAATAATATATTTTATTCAACCATTATAGATAAAATATTATCATTTCAATGTGTACTTAGTATAAAATCATTAATGGGATATTTGGGGGTTGGTTTGGTTTTTTTTTACTTAGTTTTTGAAATCTGGTATGTATTTTACATTTACAGAACTTCTGGATTCGGACTAACCACATCTCAAGTGCTCAAAAGCCACATGTAACAAATGACTTTCATCCAAGTAATTTTCCTGCCCAAAGATAGAATATGTATAGACCATGTGCTATACATATAGTATTTATGCAAGAGACATTTGTTTAATGGATAAACGAACAAAGTTTGTGAAGTGAGTCAACATCCTGAAAAAAATAACAACAACAAAAAGCAGACAACATAAGCACATAAATGGAAAAATCAACCACCAAACAAAGAGAATTTGACTAGATGTGTACTTCTCTTCCCCAAACATTTCTGGTCTGCTATTACTGAAGTCCTGGTGTGGCGCCATAGGATAAGTACTTGACCTCAAGGTCTCACCAATCGCTCCTGGGAAATCCTATACAGGGTCACCATGAGTCGGAACAGATTCCACAGCAATTAACAATGCTATTATTACTACACCTCTTAAGCTCTAGGAATGAGCATCTCGAAGTGGGAGTAGGCACTGGCTGAACTACTCATTCAAATCATAACCAGAAGCACCAGTGAAACAGAACTATGCCTCACTAAACCCCAATTCTCACCTGCCATGTGGAGACGAGGTTTGATTCCTAGCTAATGTATCTTAACTACAGTCACCAGCCCATGGGTCTGCAGAGGCACCTGTTGATATGATGCTGAAAAGCTTGCAGAAAAGCTTTCTGTCTAAGAGAAGACAAGGAAGAAGGGCCTGGTGATTTACTTTAAAAATAAATCAGTTAATGAAACCCTATGGATCACAGTGGCCCGATCCATTGTTCATGGGTCACCATGAGTCAGAGGCTTATCTACATAGCCTCCTAACTCCAACGACCATTCTTCTATCAATGGGATAAACTCGAAGTATCCAATTCACTAGAATATACCATTACCCACAAAACTTAAGAACAAAAGCTGTCCTCAAACCCCAAAGTAGTACAAGAACTCCAGCTGACAAAACAGCCTGCCCAGAACTGCTTGATTTACCAGTGGAGCAGAGAAAAGAAAAGAAAAAAGAGGGGGAGGGAGGTATCTAACATACTTCTTCTGCTCTGTTATTCCTACTCCCCACGATGACAAGACCTTTGTGAGCAGGCAAGGAAGTTGAGAAGAGAGAACTCAATCTCTGCAGCCCAGGCTGCTTCACATTTTTCAGAAATTACTGCATGTTCAAACAATGGAATATTTGTCAAAGTACAACTTGATCACCAGAATTCATCTGTTTTTCATAACCACATTTGACCTAAACTGTGCTGACTAAACAAGGTGCCCTGTGTTTCACAGTCTGGAAAATGTGGCTTCCACCATCATTTTTAGATCGCACTAAAACCTCTGGCCCCTAGACTACAGCCGCTTGGTAACTAAATGCATTCAGATTAGGCCAAGGATGATGTCGCTTGTTACATCAGTCACAGATTTTCATTTTCAACTCATAAGTTGGTTAATTTCTGTTCTTTATAGTTATCTACCAGGAAAGTGCAAAGAGTGCTTATTTTTTATATTTTCATGTTCTCCCTTTAGATGGTCTAGGTACAAATATACATAAGTATACATAACCTTTTAATTTTTTATTTGGATATAATTTCAACTTATAGAAAAAAATGGCAAGAATAGCACCCCAAAAATCTCACAAAAACTCATATACTCTTTATCCAGATTCACCTACTGTAAATATTTTACTTTATTACATATGCCTTCTTCATAAAAATTTTTACTGAACCCTTTGGAAGTAAATTATATAGATTAGGTTTCTTTACTCTTAAGTAAATACTTCATTGTATATTTCCCTTAAAATAACAATTAAAAAAATAATCACAGAAAAAAATCTGACATTGATAAAACTTTTTTCCTAATTTACCATCTATATTCCAATTCTGTCAATGGACTGAAAAAAAAAAATAATAAAAAAATAAAACTCTTTATAGCATATTTTAGATTCCTGGTGTGCGCTGTGGACTAATGCACTGGACTGCAAAGTCAGTGTTTCAAGCTCCTCTCCTTGGAAACCCTATACAGGGTCGCCATGTGTAAGAACATACAGGACAGCACTTAGCAATAACGTAGCATATTTGCCCTCAAGTACAGGATTCAATCTCAGGCAGGAGTCAGAAAACCATAAACCCAGCCCATTATCTGTTATGTAAATAAACTTTTATTTCAATACAGCCACACCCAAATATCTACATACTGTCTTATTGCTTTGAGCTATAATAAGATGTTGACAACTGTGACAGAGAGCCTTTAGCCCTAGCCCACAAAACCTAAAATATTTACTGTCAGACCCTTTACAGGATAAGTTTGCTGAGTGCTGGCAAGCTAAATTAATTACATTTAATTGCCATGTTTCTTCAGTTTCTTTTAAGGCTGAGACAATTCCTTAGTCTTTATTTTTTAATAACTGATGTATTTTAATAAAAATGTCCTTTCTTTTTGCCTCTCTGCTTATCTTTCTCTTTTTCTCTCCTTTACCTTTTTTGAGCAGAATGTTCCTTATTATGGGTTTCTGGGAAGTTTCCTTTTAACCTAGGTTCAGATCATGGACCCCAGGTTAGAATATTACATAAGTGATGCTGCTTCCCTCTGAAAGTATCTCATTCAGAGGCACACATGTCTAACTGGTCCTCAGTTTTGATATCTGAGATTATACCTACTTCCAAGCCAACAAACTAGCAAGTCAGGATTTCATGAAATGCTAGCAAAAGGGTCACAAATTATACATACATACACACATGTGCACACACACAGACACATATAGACTCCTGGTGTGGCACTGTAGGATCAGCACTGCACTGTGAACCATGGCAGTTTAAACCCCTCAGCTGCTCCTCAGAAACCCTATACTAACCAAATGGTTGGTAGCTCAAACCTACCAG
>NW_006408570.1:1132693-1145749 GCF_000296735.1 Chrysochloris asiatica | reverse complement strand
AGCATGTTGTTTGTTTTTAAGTGCCATAGAGTCGCTTCCAAGTCATAGCAACCTGGTATAGGGTTTCTGAGGAGTAGCTGGTAAGTTTGAACCAAAGACCTTGCAGTTCAAACCAACCTTGCAGCCTGGTACTTGTCCTACAGCACTTATATGGTGCTATAAGTTAATATGCTGGACTGTAAAGTTGGTTTGAAATGTAAGGCTGGTGGTTCAGGCTCACCAGCCACTCCTCGGCAACTCTATACGGGGTTGCTATGAGTCAGACCTGACTCGACGGTACTTAAGAACTGTGTGTGTGTGTGTGTATATATATATATGTGTGCGTGTATCCGCCCCCCCCCCGCAAATAGCAATCACAGTAACCAGAGTATCACATTTACTTGCACTGATTCCCCTAGAGTCATATGAAGTGGTCTAGGTGATGCCTGCACATATAGTGGGTTGTGTTAAATGATGACCCTGAGCATAGGAAACCCAAATCCCTTTGTTCTATAGAAAATACTATCTTTATCTTCCAGGCATGAAGAATACCTACTCTTTGCTCTGGAGAGTGACATTATCTCTACCCTTCAAAGCTGTTGGCTACAATTACCCTTGAAAAGATGGCCTGGAACAGATGAAGTCATTGCTTCTGCTGGCAAGGTGTACAGAATTGTAAGGAATGCATGGAAATCTGTCTCTCAATAATCAGTGCTCAGTAGTCTACTGTAAATAACACCACATTCTTGTCCCTTACTTACTAACAGACTAGCTTCTTCATGTGGATAAGCACATGTAGGATAAGCACTGGACCCCAAACTCATTGGAACCACAAGGTCGGCAGTTCAAATTTACCAGGCACTCCTTGAAAACATTATAAAGGGTCGCTATGAGTCAGAACTGACTCAATGACACTTTAACAACAACATTCATTTATGTATCTGCTTATTATCAGCATGGGTTCATGATTTTCTATGTTTTCCCCAATGGGAATATATGAGCTTATAAAGTCCTTTTCTTTTATGTTTTTCATTAAGATTTTAAAACACAGCTACTTTATTATGTCATTTTGTGGAAGAAATAATAATTTCAAACTTCTGAATAATAAGGGAAATATGGAAAAACAATGGGTAGATAGAAATTCACATAAATATAAATAATAATAGAAATGCAACAAGAATTTACAGAAAGTATCCTTAAGTTCCTCCTAAAAACTTGACTAATGGCTAAACACTTACAAGGATATAGTTACACTCTACTTCGAACCACAAGGTTGGCAGTGCAAACCTACCAGCTGTTCCTTGGAAACCCTACACACACGGTCCTGAAGAGTTGGAACCAACTTGATGGAACTTAACAACATCAACATAGATAGCGTCATGGTTTCATGTTAAAAAGAAGAAGAAGCTGGCAGACAGACTCATTGTCATAGAAGCAAAGTAACTGCGCTTACTGTTTGAGAAAGGAAAATCCTCTCCCTTTCTCCCAAAACAACTACGATCATCAGGCCTCTCCATAAATTGGGTCTAGAAAACCAGAGGGAAAAGTTTGACAAGTCACATAAAAACTGAGAGTATCAAATTTTGCTAAAGTCTGTACCAAAGGTACACCTAAAGAAGAAAAGAGTTTTTGAAAAAGTAGCCTAAAACAATATGGAAAACCATCCCATGCCCACTCCTATTCCCAATCATTATTGGCAAGAAACCAGAGTCTTTCCCTTGTCTATACTGGAAGGAGAAAGACCATGGGTGGATTGAATTTACAAACCTTGTGCATCTTTTATATAATAGGCATAGAAGGATACACAATGGACTGCTTGCACATGGCAAGGTCGGCAGTTCAAACCCGCCAGCTGCTCTTGGAAACCCTATACAGGTTTGCAAGGAGTCTGAACCAACTTGATAGCACACAACAACAACAGCATCTTAGAATACAAAATAACAAACTTAAGTAAATTAATTAATGCTTATAGGTGCTTAGAGTAGAGCTTGACACACAGCACAACATATTCCGTTGCTCTGATGATGATATCAGTGGAAGAAAGAACATAGAATTTATATCTAGCTTCTAGTTCTAATCCAACTATTTTTCACTTAAGTGACTTTAGGTGGGTAATTTAATCACCCTTAGCCTCAGTCTCCTCTTTAAGTATGGCTGCCCTTGTAAATATTCAAAATTATTGGGACAAGATATTAAACCAATTATCCAGGAAGGGCTCAAGCAAGCCCCTCCCTAAAATAATAATAACAATTTTCTTCTCATTAAAAAAAACTTTAAGAAACCCCACCTGGCAGTCACAACCAAAAAATTAAGAAAAAGATATACATATATATGGTGTGTGTGTGTGTATTTGTATATACATACACAGATTATGAGATCTGATTTTCAGCATGGAATAAGAAAAAGAAGGAGTAAATAACAACTCCAGAGACGTCCATAATAGGAGAACTTCATCATAATTAAGACGAAGAAGCATCAAAAGGAAATGCTTATTGGTTTACATTTCTTGGGGAATGGCAAAGAAAACGAGAAGTGTATTTCAGAAAAAGAGAGCTGCCTGTAGAAAGACATCGTTAGAAGAGAACATAAGGATCTGTATGTCTAGAGCACAGACTGCACGTAGGTAAGAAGAGCAGAGTACTAGAAATGAAGTGAGGAAGTTAAGCCAAGAGTAGAACACAGAAGGTTACACAGACCATATAAAGATGTTTAGACTTTACTCTAAGAACAGTCAGAAACTTAAGTATTATAAGTACAATCTTGATGAGATTAAAATTGCATTTAAAAGGATTACTGGCTGTTATATGAGGCATGAAATGTTCTTGCTCACTTTGTCAGAGTTTGAAAAATAATCATTATATCACTGTCCTGTCTAAATCTGTTTAAGTGAGATATTATTGTAAAGAAACAAACAAAAAAACTAATCACACTTGGGAATTTCAACCTTTCCAAAGTAAGCATTTTGAAAAACAGATGTAAGCATGCCTTAAATTTTTTTTTTTTTTTAAAGGCTCACATTTTTTTTTGCCAAATGATATGTATGCACATGGGTAATAAGGTCAGCAGGTTAAAAGAGCACTATGACAATTATAAAAAGTTAGATTACAGCTACCACAAAACAGGGTCCATTAGCCCATACTGCAGGAAAGTTATCACTATAAATGGCTTTTCCTGTATCCTTATCAATGCAGTGCACAAAGTATCTCACCCTCAGCTTTTCTCTATGATCTATGTAATGTTTACGCCTATCTAACCTCGCCAGGCACTAGTGGGTCAATGAAACTAGGAGGCAGTGAGATATGGCAGGCGAGTGAAGACACAATCTAAGTGTCAGAGATGGACAATTTAAAAAGCCACCAACTATTTCAGGGAAAAACTTTCCACATTAAAAAAAAAAATCTCTAGAAAAAAAAAAATTTAAATATACATGTTATTGCTCAGAAGTACTCAAGATCACCAATGAAACAAACCTGAAATCTTCTAGCTCTTTTCTAACACTCTAAGTTGGCTCCTCAGAAGCCCAACTTGTATTTGTATTATATAGTGGGGGAAAGCAGATGAATATTTTTGAGGTGGAAAATAAAGTCAATCTAAAATAAAAAATAATTATTATTTTAAAAATCAAAGAGGAGTAGTATCTAAATACCAGCTCTTGAAATATTGAACTGCCATTTAAAGTTCTTAAAAATAAATTTCAATTATATTAACCTAAGAATTCTCCTCTGAAACCAATGCTGCTCCAAAAAGACTTGGAACTGGTTCTCACTCATTTCAAATTTTTACTCTCAGGAAAGGCTTTTCCACTAAAAGTTCAATGTTCTTTTATTTCCTATTGAAAATGTACATATCTCAAATAAACATAACAGATTTCTTTTTATCAGACCTCTTCAAAGTCCCTTATAAAGCATTTTAAAAAAATTTCACTAAATTACAAATGTTGAGAGTAGAATGTCCTTACTATCTCTTTAATTATACTAGGAAATGATTGACTAAAGTTTTGCATATTTGAATTTTTGCAAATCTTATCAGAATATACTTGAACATACTAATATGAGCCATAAACTACCCAAGAAGGCAATTTAGTCCAAAAAGTTTTAATAATAGTTTTGCCTACAGGAACTTGGCTCTTTATTTAAAAAACAACAACAGAGTAACTGATGAAACCTGTGTTCTTCAGAAATATAGCTTAGGCAATAACGCTATGTCTCTGGAATTCAATATCCACAATTTTCCAATTTCTCACCACATGCAAAGTATTGTTTTCCATTCTCTGCAGCATCATTTCTGAAAATAACAATAAGAAAAAAAAAAACATTTTATCTACAAATTCTGGGGCTATAGAATTCGGAATATAGGCAATTCTCACTTGCATGTTTTTTATGTGTGAAACTGAAAGACTGTTATCTTTTTTATTATATTATAAAATAAAAGGAGCCCCAGTGTCTCAATGCTCAAGCACTCGTGGCTGCAAACTTTAAGGTTGGCAGTTCAAATACACCCAGTAACTCCAAGGGAGTTATGATATGCTTCTGTAAAGGTAACAGCCTAGAAAATGTCACATGGGGTCAATATGAGTCAAATGTCATCTGGAAACACCTAACAAAAACAACAACAATATAAAGTAAATACAAGTCAACAATCCCAATCTTTAAAATAGAATTGGAATGCTGTTATGGTAAGTGCCATTGAAAATCAGGACAACTCTTTTAAAAATGCAAAAGAAACATAAACGAGGCGAGGCTATGGGAAAGTACTATTCATTTTAATAAAACTAAAAAAGCCACTCATAATTCCATCTGTTCTTTGCATTCACCATCAAATCAATTGCTGGTGAGAACCACTGATAAAAACTATGTTTCAAGTCTTGCTGCTAAATTCATTTGGTTATTAAATAGCAACAATGCCTTCAGTTATAGGCTGACCCATATCCCCCAAAATATGTACAGAATCCTAATCCTAACATAATTATACCTAATTCGATACAATCTAATTTAATGTCATGTAAATATCTCCCATAATGCAATCTAATCCACCAGTGTAGGATGGATCCTAAATCTAATCACTTCCAAGCAAAATAAAAAGCATAAACACAAAGAGATGTGTGCACATACTGGTAGAGACAGATGCCACATGAGTATCACCAAGAGCTACAGAACTCCTAGCAAAGAAGGAATAGACATGGCTGAGTCCCTTGTTGAACTTTTAGCCTTCAGAACAATGAGAAAATAAAGTTTAGTTTTTTAAAGTCATTCATTTGTGGGATTTGTGTTTCAGCAGCATTAGAAAATGTAGACAAACTTCTCATAAAAAGTACAAGAAAAAGAATCTTAAAATCTCAGATTCTGGTACCAATACAAGACCTATTTCATAGTGTGGTTCAGAGTGAGGCTAGTCTCCACCTCGTGATGTATTTCTCCCATATCTGGAGGCTACCGAACAAAGTGTTATTTATATAAAATCCAAGACAACATTATTGTATGTAAAGATTTAAAAATAATACTTCAACTGCCACTGTTCAAAAGGATCTTGGAGTTTAACCTTGAGAATACCAAAATTGATTATTTTTTTAAATAGAAAGCCCCAGTAGTGTCTTAGGACTCTGATGATTTATTTTCTAACTGTTTTTGTAATAACCAAATGCTATCAAAGTTCTTGAAGTAATCTCATTAAGTAACATTAACAGCTTAGGAAGCATGTCACTTAAAACTGCTTATATCTATTCCTTTTTCCACTTCCCAAACTTTCTTTGCTATTATCTGTAGTTACAGACCATGATTTTAATACTTTTCCCAGCTACCAGTACAGACCAAACAGAAAAAAATCCTCAGATTAGAGTGGGAGAGACATGTTCCAGAAAGATCCCTGCCCACTCCACTACACATTCAGCTGCCACAAAAGCCAGGAAGGGCTGTGATTGCTTCTGATTTTACTGTCTAAAATTATAACCCAGAACTTTAAAGCATCAGATAAAATGTAAAATACTATGAAATTTAACACTATCACTTATGTTCTGAGAGATCAAACACTAACTATAGTTCTCATAATTATTTCTACATTTCTACTTTGGCTTCACTTAAGTTACAGAATTCAGAGGATAAAACTGTTAGGTTAAGTTCTCAGACAACGCACTTATGAAAAAACAAAAACTGGTCACCAACTTGCCAGGCAAAATGGCTGCCCAGGGAATACAGATTTATGACACAAAAATAAGGTCATTCTGAAATACATTTTTTTTTAATTTAGATTTTGGCAAGGCTTCGAAACCTACACAAAAAGACAGATGGTAGGGAGTTCTTAGAAGGCTTATAAACTTGATACTCAAATTGGATGTTGTCGTTGTTGTTAAATGCAGTCAAGTCGATTCTGACCCATAGCAACCCTGTTTATGGTTTCCAAGGAGAAATTGGTGAGCTTGAACTACCAACCTTGCAGTTCAAATGACTTTGCAGTCTGACTCATTAGGCCACAGCACCACACCAGGACTCCATATAGTCAGGTCTATAGTCAGGTGTATTTGAAACCTGACTCAGTCTGTATTTCCCTTCCATGAGGTTCTTTCTAGGTTCTATGTATAAGATACAGGGGATAGGGAAGTCTTTGAAATGCTAAGCAAGTATCACACATATGTGTATATGTATGTTTGTCTGGGGAAAGGGTTAGATATAGCACCTTCCATCAAATTCTCAGAGGTCTCTTGCCCAAGAAATACTGCACTCAATAAAGTCTTGGTAATGATGAATTCACTGTACAATGGAATTCTGCATTCCCTTAAAACTTAAGTCTCCTTTAGTGATTGGAGGAAAATTAGAAATAACTGGGATTTTCATGATTCACTTAATATTGAGATTGCTGCTTCCTAGAAAAGTCATATATTCCTATAATTGCTATTCTTGGCCTCAAGATGTCATAAATCATTTTATTGTATAAAATTTTATTATAAAGACACATAAATCAAAGGTATACATTTTATCAACATTTTAAATCTATGAATTTTTCAAATTGTCAACAAGCAGATGATGTAGAACTCTGGAGACCAAGAAAAAACCAGAAGATAAGATCACAGATGAGACCCCCACACCAGGAGTTTTTTGTCTTTACAGATTTGCTCCTGCACTTACTAACACCCCAGGCCTTATTAAGGAGTATCTATTCTTCCAGTGATGAAAGGGTACTTGAGCAGGAAAACTAGAGAAAACTGAAAATGACGCTGCAGTATAGAAGAGGTTCGTGTACATGAAAATATTTGTCCAAACTGAGCTAGGTTTGAGCTTGGAGTTTATAAACATGGCAGGCATTATTAAGTTGAAAAAGTTTTCCAAAAATTTGACCAGACTGGTTTCTATCTAAATTAGATAGTCCATCCATCTTCTTAACTATTACTATACTCTACAGAAGAACCTCAGATTATCATTACTACTGAGAACTAGTATGTGAGTCCTGGTGTGGTGCTGTGGGTTAATGTGCTGGACAGCAAAGTCAGTTTGAACCTCAAGGTCGATGGTTCAAGCTCACCAGCTGCTCCTCAGAAACCCTATACAGGGTTGCTATGGGCTGGAACTGACTGGACAGCACTTAAATAATGACTATAATAATAATGTTTTATATTCTGCTCCTTACCTACTCATCTCAAAACTTATATACATATATATGTGTGAGGACTGAAACAATATAAATTGTTTAAAATAATTTCATAAAATAAATATATCTTTGCCTGCACATTCCCATTACATTACTGTATCAAGGACCAAGCTTCAATTAACCATTATCTGACCCTAGTTCACTTTCTTCCCACCCTTCTCCCTGCCAAAGTTTGCCCTTCCTGCCAAAGTTCAGCACTTCCTAGAAAAGTCTCACTGCCTGTTTGATATTGTACTTCACTTTAGTCACCAAAGGAAGAATTTACAGGTGCTTGGCCCCATCTATAAGACCATGACCGAAATCTGACCTCCTGTTACAATACGTGAACTCCTGCCCTACTGATAAGGCTGGCAGATAGAAGTAGGATTTTTCAAATAATCCTTTGGGAATTTATAAGCAGCACAGCCATAAAAGGGGGGTGAATGGAAGGTCGGTTTCACTAAAAATAATAAATATTGCCATGTTTATTCAAAGTGTGCCTTGTTATCCTGCAGGCCAAAAGTTCAGATAAACACTATTGTAAATGACAAAATATTAGAACTTTTTGTTACTTATGCTATGATCCTTCCGTTGGACACCAACAGAAGTGTTTTTCCTTGTATAAGTTCCAATCCCAATATTGTATAACACTGCCTGAGACTAGAATACTAGATTCATTTGAGGGTCAAAAGGAGAGCAGTTATCTTTCAGAATCAAAACCAGACATTTATTGACTACAATGTGTTAAGTATGCCCTAAAAGACGGTACCTGCCCTAAAAGAGCTTACCATCTAGTAAGAAAAAAGAACATTTATTTAGGATAAGAATATAAATAAATAAAAAAGAATATATAATAAAGAAGGCAATAATCTAAACATGAACTGGGTACTATAATAGCATAAAGGGGAAGAAGATTGGCTTAGCTCAACCTAAAATGTCAAGAAAATTTGCTGGGGGCACAAGTATGATAGATAAATGAGAGTAAGTAAAACAAAAATGATAAGAACAGTAACGCAGGCAGGACTAGAATGAAAAAGGGATTAAAGACATAAAACAGCATGATGCATTCTAAGAACTGTAAGCATTTCAATATCAGTAGAGCAAGGTATGAGAAGGAAATATAGTTGACAGAACATGAAAGACCTTCTGTATTTCTGTAGACTGTATGCTCTTCTATATTCCATATTTCTGTATTTCACTACAGATGACCCATTAAAGAATGTTAAGCAGATAATTTATATGTAAGACTATCATGAAAAGAAATGAGTTTAAGATATAAGGTGGGAAGACCAGCCACAAGACTGTTTTCAATGTTTTGATGATCTGGATGTCATATTGAGAAAAAAGGATAAATTCAGAAAAAGCAGATTGGTGGGAGTTGGAGGGGGCATAGGGGAAGGGAGGGGGGAACACACTGCAAGAAGACAAGTTCAGTTCAGTTGGTAACATACAAAAGTATGCACTACCTATGTAATCTTCAAAGGGTTATGTTTAGCATGTCTTCACACTTCGTAATTTAAACTTCGTTCTTCTCATGACAGCCATACATATAAATCACTCACATAAGTTATTTGCTAAAAATTTTTAATGGGTCATCTGTGGAGTGAAATACAGAAATGTAGAATATACAAGAACATACAGTCTATAGAAGTGCAGGTCTTTCATGTCTTGGCAACTATATTTCCTTTTCATCCTTGCTCTACTGATACTGAAGTGCCTCCAGTTCTTAAAATGTGCCATGTTGTTTCATGCTGCTCTAAACAGATCCATAGCGTTTTCAATGACTGATTTTCTGAAGATGGCTAGGCTTTTCTTTCTAGTCTATCTGTGTCTGGAAGTGCCACTAAAAACTATTCTGCCTCATAGCAACATGCAAACAAGTAGTGCCTGCACATGAGGTGCACGGGCTAGGATCAAACCCAGGCCTTGCATATAGGAGCCAAGAATTCTACAACTAAGACACCACTGCCTCTCTCTCTCTTCCTCCCTTGCTCCCTCCTTATACACACATACCTTGAGGAGGAGTGGGTGCTACAAAAAGTTGGTAGAAAAATCATACTTTCATTTCATTTATCTACAGATTAGTTCAAGCCATATGTATATAGGTACATGGTTTATACATATATGTATATGTATATATACACACACATACAAGTTTATGTGTATATCAAAACTGTGTTTATGTAATATATGTAAGAGAAGTGGAAAAGGGCAGTATCCTGGGAACACTGGGTGGACACCAAGAGTTAAGAGTCCATAGAGGCCAAAAGAAGCAATAAGAAAAAATACTGTAAAGGAAGACAAGACTTAAGAATTTTTAGATGCAAATGATCAACAAAGCCAAAAGCAACTAAAAGGTCCAGTAAAATATTCTGGGTAGTGTTATGAACAGAAGATAATATAATGAGTAGATAAGAGAGAATGAAGAATGAAATATAAAGGAATATGAGAAATATGATTTATTTTCTTCTCAGTCCTCATTTCTTTACTCCAAACTCCCATTTTTTAAGACTTAAGTACAGGACTTCAAATCCTAAGGTCAGCGGTTCAAGCCCACCAGCCACTTCGAGAAAGAAAGATAAGATTTAAAGCCTCAGAAACCCTATACAGAGTTGTTAAGAATTAGAACAGATTCAAGGGCACTTAAAAACAACAAATATTAACATTAATTACATCAGAAAACAAAAAAAAATAATTATATCACAAATATTTATATAAAGTAATCCATTTTTAAATACCTTTGTTGGTAATATTATGAGGAGCTATCCTGGTATGTGGAGTCCTGATGTGGGCGCTGTTTGTTAAGACACTGGACTGTAAGGTCGGTTGGAACTGCAAGATCAGTGGCTTAAAGCTAACCTGCCACTCCTTGGAAACCCTGTACAGGGTTGTTGTGAATCAGAACCAACTGAACAATATTTAACAACAAAAACATCCTGGTGTGGTGCTGCAGGATATGCACTGGATACCACAAGGTCATCAGTTCAAGCCCACCAGCCACTCTTTGGAAACCATATACAGCATCACTGTGAATTGGAACCGACTCTACACTTCACAACAACAACCTTTAACATACAGTTGTAAAAATTAGTGGCTTCAGAATGGAGGAAGATATATAGAGAAGTGACAAATTACAGCACAAAGAAACTATGCAAAGAGACAACACCAGAGTATCATATATATGCCCTTGTCCTTTAGCTAAGGAAGGAGACACTTAGCTCTTATTTAACGTCCATACAAATCTAGTACAGAAATACCTGCAGAATAGACATATATTCAAAATAATAGAAATTAGAGCTGATTTTCTACTATTAGCTCTTACCTTGCAAACGTAGGAAAAACTGTGAATGAACAAAGGGATCTGTTTACAGTTATCCCCTGCTATCTGAATATAGAGCATTTCTATGAAATCTTTTGTAAGCCAAGATAGCATAAAGCAAAGAAGCATCTACCATTAATTTCTACTAAAAATGTTTAGCGTTTCCAGATCCAAAAAATTATTTACCAAATTATTCATGAAATCTGAAGGAACACTAACCTAACATACAGTGTTCACAGCACTAACATACAGGGTTCACAGATACAGCTCCAAGCTATAGTGACTTGATGGTAAGAATAGTTCTCAGGGAAGGAGCTTAACAACTCCTCTCGTGCTGCTCAGAGCACTGCCTCTTCAACAGCTTACTGCTAAACAGACACTGCATGCTAATTTTGCTTTTCACCTTCTTCCTTAAAAAAGCAAAAACCCTCTGGATTTCTTTAGGTTAGGTACAAACAAGGTGGTGTAAAGCAAACATTCAGAGAGTGGAGATACCTGTATCCCATATACACACTGTCTTATCAAATTGCTATAAAAATGTGTGAATAGTAAATATTTAAACAGAACAGAACACCAATGTGAAACTTCATTTTTAAATGTGCTCATTAAGGTCCTCTAGTTTTTAGGGAACTTGATCATCTCTAAATCGTTACGAGTATGCCCCAGATTTTATGCAGCTTCAGACTATATGCAGTTAAGAATGTGTAAATGTTAGATAACTGATAAAGTCTGTACACTGATGACGAACTAGAACTCCTGTTTACCATCAGATATATAACTTCTGCAAGATCACTGCCACTTATAAGTAAGGATATATATCAAAAAGAGTAAAAAATTATCTGCATTCTGGCTGTAGACTTTATCTTAATCAATTTTAAGAAAAGACAAATACATCATTTTTCAACATAATCGTCTTGCTTTTCAATACACTTTGTCCATCTGTCAACAAGCTGTCATATTTTCTTATTTAAAACTTTTAGGCTGAGCTGCAAGTCACGAATGCACTGCTGTCTTCACTTCTTCATCAGAGGTCAATCTTTGTCCTCTAAAGGCTACTTTCAGGGTACCAAACGGCTGAAAGTCCAATGGAACAATATCAGGACTACAGGGAGGATGCTTTAACGCCTCAAAATGAAGTTTTTGCAGTGTCAATAGTATGGGTAGAGTGGGGACATACATTGTCATGCAAGATCACAAAGCCCTTGGATAGCAGTCCTCTGCATTTAATCTGAAGTTTAGGCTTCAGCTCTTTAGTGAGCATCTCACTGTAAAGAACACTGTTGACTGATGGACCCTTTTCCTGATAGTGTCCCAATACTGGCCCCTGAGAATCCCAGAAAACTGTACACATCAATTTTCCAACTGATGGCTGACTTTGGAACATTTTCTTGGTTGGCAACTTAGGATGTTTCCATTCCGTACTCTGCTCTCGACCTCACAGTAGAATCCATGTGTCATCACTAGTAACAATTTTTT
This sequence comes from Chrysochloris asiatica, assembly GCF_000296735.1. Taxonomy (NCBI): domain Eukaryota; kingdom Metazoa; phylum Chordata; class Mammalia; order Afrosoricida; family Chrysochloridae; genus Chrysochloris; species Chrysochloris asiatica. The sequence continues at coordinate 1,133,358 of NW_006408570.1, read as the reverse complement.
TCAAGAAACTTTTTTACCTTCCTTTGGGTATCAGTCCAATTTTGTTTGCAGATGTCCAAAACCTTCTGTTCATGCTCTTCTGTGAATTGCTTCAGTACCCATCTCACACAAAGTTTTCAAAACCCAAGTTTGTCATGGACTGTTTCTTAGGCAGAGCCATGGCTGATTTGCAAAGGATTTGCCACATAGTCCACTGTCACTTGTCTATTCAATAGAATCATTTCACAGGCACGCTCAATGTTATCATCAGCCATGGACATGGATGAGTATTTTTATATAATCAGAGTGTGGATTATTTTTACTCACCCTCATATAATTGTCACTAAGTAATTACTATTGCATTTTATATATGAGGAAACTAATGTTCAAGTGACTTGCTTAACACCAACACAGCACATATATATGTATTGGATAAACGAGCTGGGCTGGTAACCACAAGGTCAGTAGTTCAAATCTACCTGTCATACTGTGGGAGAAAGATGAGGCTTTCTGCTTCTGAAAAGATTTACAGCCTCAGGAACCCTATATGGTGATGGTTATATACTATGGAGTCGGTTCAGACTCATAGCAACCCTGTACAGGGTTTCCAAGGCTGTAAATCTTTATAGGAGCAGAAAGCCTCATCTTTCTCCCACGGAACAGCTGGTAGTTTCGAACTGCTGACC
>NW_006408570.1:1118224-1132043 GCF_000296735.1 Chrysochloris asiatica | reverse complement strand
CTGATACAATTTGATGAACTTGACCTACACCTATGGATGCAGTAGCTCAAAAGAGGGAACAAATCTTTACAGCAAGGATCATTCCCACCCCCTCCATACATAGAGTAAACTGAAAAACAAACTTTTATCACTAAAAAATAGTTACGTAAGAGGAGTTTCGGATGTAAGTTCATTTACAAAAACCAACAGTGTTCCTTTATAAAATCAACAATTAGAAAATGCCAACAAAAACTATAAGCATTTTGGTATGAATGCAAAAAGTATGACCAAGACTGTTAACAACAACAGAAAGTTTAAAAGTTTAAAAGAAAATCTTACTCCCCCCGCCCCAAAATTGTCTGGAATGATGATTAAGTGACAATATATTAAATATGATACAGAGAAGAAACCGACAACAAATTGGGCAATAAGACATATTTGAAATTGTATTTTTAAAAAAAGTATTATTTGCTACCAAATATATCAGTAATGAAAGTCCCTCATCAATTTCTCTATGTTGATATTTTAGTCTCACAGTTTAACTTTCTAACTGCCTCTATGTGTATCTGTGTGCTTGCATATAGGTGTACTCCCAAAATGGAGAAAGAGGTATTTCTTACATTTCTTTTACTAACAACCATAATATTTTCCTTCAGAGAGGTTTTATTTCCCAAGATCGCTTACATAATGAGAGAATAATTATAAATAGATTCACAGTTTATTTTAATGAATAGACTACTATTATTTAAATAACTACATTGTTAAATTAAGAACAAAAATCTGAATGTACATGTGACTATTTCCAGATACAATGTAATCTGCTGATGACTGATGGAAATTAGCATCACTAACTCAGCTAGTACATCTGACATGACAGACATAAATAAAAGACTCAAGAAGCAAGAAAATAGTTAATTCTTTGTTGTTTTTTTTTTTCCTTTTAAATAATACTCCAAAAGCAATAATAGGAGTCCTGGTATGGTGCTATAAAATAAGCACTGGACTTCTAACAGCAAGGTTGGTAGTTAAAACCCTCCAGTTTCTCCTCCAAACCCTAAACAGGGTCACTGTAAGAGTCCAATCCAGCTCAACAGCACAAAAACAAGAAGCTAAAAACAGAGCCTCCCAACTCTCATTTAATAAGCAGAAAACCTAGCAAAAATGAGAAAACAGAGTTTTAAGGTCAATGTACATCTTTAGTAGGCAGAGCCAGATAAAGAACTACTCACCAGTACAGAATATATGTGTAGACATCGATAAACAGGAGAAAAATCCACCAAATCTTGGGCCCCAGGTACCTGAAAAAAAAAAAAAAAATCTATCTATATATGTATATATATTCAACCAACATTAGAAGCAAATTCACTTACTATTAACTAGGAGCCCAGTTCTAGTATTTATCACAAAACTAGTAAATTGTGAAAACATACGCCAAGACTGAGACATAGACTACCAAAATGGATAGCACAGAATAGAAAAACATGTAGCAATGGTCCTGTATTTGCTTTTTAGCTACATCATGGGCCATCGGTCTCTGCCGTTATTGTGTGATACTGAATCCATTCCAAATCATAGCGACCCTATAATATGGGCCTCTACAAGAGAAAACAAGAAACACTGGATAATATAACTTAGATGGTTTGACTTTGTCTCCTTGGATACATGGCAATATACATAAAAAACTAAGTGTTAGTGATTAAAAAAAAAAATGATACACAGAGAGAATTAAACATCTTGCCAACCAAATTCTGAAGAGCACAAGAACTGGTGAATGCTTAGGTCAGCATTCAACTGGACACAGAGATTTGCTACGAAGAGAAGGGAGGTCATATGTATATGAAACCTCGACATCAAAACAAAAAGTTAAAAAAAAAAAAAGATTTGAGGATGAACTGGAACACAGTGGTGCTCTGTGACGTGACATGAGTAAGTCACAAGTAGAAAGGGCAGCTGACTTATGGAGGATACCAAAACTGAAATGTTCAACAAACCACACAAAACAAAAGCAACAATAAGGAAATAATCAAAATAAAGAGCCATCAGAAGTTTTTACTTTTAACATGCATGCCTAATTCCTGATAACAAGGTCAGTTTCCCTTATTTCAAAAATTAAACATCATTTCTCCTTTTGGTGCATAGCTTCTTCACCATGGTGATTTTGCCAATGAAGTCTACACATTGTACCATTCAACAGTACAATGCCGATTTTATTTTCCTTCTGAAATCACCTTATCTCTATATTCGTTGGATCAAATATATGTACTGTCCTGTTCATGTCCCTTTGCATCCAGCAGGCAGTGGATAACTCTGCATTTAACAACCTGAAAATGGTATACACTCAATAAGCCCTCAAAATAGACTTCTATGTGTAGCCTAAGGTTGACAGTAAAGAGCTCAAGATATGACCTAATGATCCAGGCAAGGCTTTACTTTTAAAATTAATCTATCACTCAACCAACCAACCCTTAGAAGAGTTCATTAGAATCACAAAAGCATTTTACAAACAGATGGGCACCATGTAGCTAAAGAAGTAGGGTAAAAGACATGTGAAGTTATTAACTTTCAGATTACATATGTATACTTGTTTTCATCGTAGTAACACACAGAGTCGACAGGTGGTCATTTTAGGGAATCTTGTTTGAAATAACCATAATATCAAAGATCATTAGTCTCTCCTCTTTGAGTGTCATGTGGATATTTAGGATAAAATAGTTTTATTTTTCTAACACCTACTAGTGAGAACTACAACTAAATGACGCACAAAATCAAGAAAAAATTAGAAACTTTCTAAAATTACATTTATAATAATATTTATGCTACATAAAACTATACATTCATTTTAAAAAGAAATATATATAAATGTTTAATCTGCATAGGAAATGAAATTTTTTTATTAAGAATTAATAGTTTTAAACGCATTATAAATATGTTGACATATATAAAACACTGACTGAAATTTTCTTTCCTAATTTTAAACAGCAAATTCAATCATAATTTTGCTTATATATTCTTCTCAATTCAGTTTGCTTATTTTTTCTCAGAGAGATAGTTTGTCTCAAAGAGAAATTGCTTCAAGCCATTCTTCGGAGTCTTCTCCCTTTCACATGTCAAACCAATCCTTATCGAATGAACATGCATATTAGGGGACAATATCCATAGAAATGTATGAGGAATAAATTAAGGGAACTTAATTTAATGCAATAAGATTGATTTTTCTAAGAAGACTTTAAAACTGGAGTTATTTAAAGACGTATAGAAGATCTTGCCTATCATGTTCAACAAGTACTTATTACCAAGCCTATCTCTGTGAGGTTTCCTGACACCATCTCACTCCTCGGTTTTACTACTCACTCCTCAGTTTACTACTGACTCCCACTAATGGCTCTGTTGTTTACAGATCTAGAACCATCATCCAGCTAAGTCCTCTCAAGCATATGACTATCTGCTTTGAAAGCAGTAGAAAGAAATCTAGACAAGAAAAGAAGGAGCAAAACAGGGCTTCAGTTCGCAATCCCTACCTCCACTCTCAAAATAGCCTAATATTTAAAAATTATTTTTCCCTCTATGTTCCCTTCTGTGAGGAACACAAGGATATGCCTTCCTCCAGAGGAGTGCTGTGAGGATAAAGGTATGTAAAGTATGCACTGACTCATGTTGCTTTGAGCTAGATGTGTTTTCTCTGCTTCTACTAATAAAAAAGACGAAAGGAGAAGAGCAACATACACTCTACGTGAAGGAATGCTACGTGTTTGGAAGGATAAAAATTGAACTCTCAAAAATCTAAATAAATGGGGGCGAGGGAAGAACACCAGAACAAAAGGCAGTTTTTCCTAACTCACATAAACAGGTCTGTTTTAAGGTCCACATTTTGCTCACCATTTAAAATGCTAAATCTTTGTCAAAGCTGTCGTCATTCCTTTTCCCCTGCTGTCCCCCCTCCTCCCGAGAAAGTTGCAAAGAATGATTCAAGTAGGTTTAAATTTCAGTTAGGGGCCAAGGGAGTGGTCCAAGGACACTTTCCTAAGCTAACAATGACTGTCTCTAATGGTTTCTGTCTCCTAACAAAAGCCATGACTCCTTTCTTTATCAGCTTCATCTAATTTTTCCTTTCCAAAGTAAATAACACAGGCCTTGCATTTTACACATGTCCAAGTTTGACAAATCATTATCGACTGAGACTATAACTGATAAGAGATAACTTTGTGGTAGGACGTTGTCATTTCCTCTCATAAGGGCTTTCTTTCTGAGATACAGAAACATGATTAAAATAGTTAAACATTTCCTCTGCCTGGCAGTCAGGAACTCAAGACATTAAGATACTGGGGTCTGGTCTGTATTTTTCTTGAAGTTCAAATAGATTTGTGACGATATCAACAGTAGCTATAAGGAGTAAACTGAAAATTATCCTTTTTTAACTAATTGATTTCCTTAAGAATTCACATGAAATAATTTCATCACCAAGGACAGCAGCTGACTAATTCCCCATCTAGTTTCTGCATAGAAAGTCTTCTGTTAGTTCAAACCTATTTATTTGGGGGGAACAGTAAATAATAGGTAGGATTTTAAAGTCTGTATGTAAGCTACCTTTGCCTCAGAACATGGTATCATAAAAAATTAAGTAAGAGGACTTGGGAATGATTTTAAATAACAGTTGTTAAGTGCCGCCTAGTGGGTTCTATATAGAGTTTCTGAGCTTTAAATCTTTGTGGGAGCAGCAAGCCTCATGTATCTCACTTAGATCCACATGTGGTTTGCAGTCCAGTGCTTATCCTACAGAGCCACTGCAATATCCAGAGGCAGAGCTCATGGAGGCAACTACTGCATGCTTCACAATGACATACTCACTGTTGTTATATGCCGTGGAGTCGGTTCCGACTCATAGCGACCCTGTACAGGGTGTCCGAGGCTATAAATCTTTACAGGAGCAGAAAGCCTCATCTTTCTTCTGCGGAACAGCTGGTAGTTTCGAACTGCTCACCTTGTGGTCCGCAGCCCGATTCGTAACCACTACACTATCAGAGCTCACTAGAGATCATGAATCCACTAGACCCCGACACATATGGCTAATCTGTTTCAGTACAATGATGCTTACATTTGTATGATAAATACTAATAACTTCAGTCTATTTTTTTGTTTGTCGGATATTTGCTGTTAAGTGGTGGTGGTGGTTATGTGCAGCAGAGTCAGTTCTGACTCAGCGACCCTGTACAGGGTTTCTGAGGCTGTAAATCTTTATGGGAGCAGAAAGCCTCATCTTTCTCCCATGGAACAGCTGGTAGTTTCAAACTGCTAACCTTGAGGTTTGCAGCCCAATTCATAACCACTACACTACCAGAGCTCCTTATTGTTGGTAAGTGCTGTTGAGTCAGCACCAACTCAGAGGGCCACTGTATAGGGTTGAACTGCCAACTTCAAAGTAGCATTTATATCTCATAAATATACCAGCTACTGTATAGTTACCACTGTATAGGGTAACTAAAAAGAGTCTCGAGATAGTAGGCTAGAAAGTGAGAAAAGCAGCTCTATAAGTTGTTGTTAAGTCCTGAGAAGTTGGTTCTGACTCATAGTGACCCTGTATAGGGTTTCTGAAGAGCAGCTAATGATTTTGAACCACTGACCCTGGGGTTCAAATCAACCTCTTAATTCAGTGCATACCCTACAATGCCACAGTATTAAAAAAAAAACAAAAAAACTCCCTAAAAGTAAGTCTTAAGAGCCTCTAAGACAATATTTATTAAGGAAGATGCAAAGATTCAGAGTAAAAATAGAAATTCTACATGTTCAGGAAGAAAAGAAACATGAATTTTTCTGATTATGAAAATTCTTGCAATACATCAAGATTTTATAAGATTTTATAAGATTTTATAAGATGTTTTTCTTCTTATCTAATACAATTTAGTTCAGAGAAAACCTTGCAGAATATAGAAAGGCAAATGGCTAAGTTACTCTAGTAAAGCATAAGAAAAATGTTTTTACATACTATGAAAAAGATTTTGAATTGAAAATAGAAAAGACACCTCAAGTTTTAATGTGGCTGCGTGCCTTCGAGTCGGTTCCGACCCATAGCGACCCTGTACAGGGTTTCCGAGGGTGTAAATCCTTATGGGAGTAGAAAGCCTCATCTTTCTCCCGCGGAGCAGCTGGTAGTTTCGAACCGCTGACCTTAAGGTTTGCAGCCTGATTCGTAACCACTACGCTAATAGATAAGTTTATTTTGTATTTTGAAACACACTACCACCCCATCCTAAAAAAATAAATAAATAAACAGTGTTGTTGTTGTTGTTAAGTGCCGTCGAGTCGGTTCCGACCCATAGCGACCCTGTACAGGGTTTCCGAGGGTGTAAATCTTTACGGGAGTAGAAAGCCTCATCTTTCTCTCGCGGAGCAGCTGGTAGTTTCGAACCGCTGACATTAAGGTTCGCAGCCCATACTATCTTGAAAGACTCACTAGTGAAGGGAAGCAGGAAACAAACTATGCTTTACTGCAGTATAAGCATAGTCATTAGAAAAAATGAAACAGAGTACAAGAAAAGACTGCTTGCTTCCCTGTACTCAAGAAGAGTAGCAAATGTACTAAGAGAGATTTGCCTATTCTGTTGATAATGACAGCACAAGAAAACAAAAACAGAAATGCATTCGTGTGCCCTAACCTTTGTTCCCACAGCTGTTTCAGAAAGCACACACACGCACACACACGCATGCACATACACACCGGCCATTTGCTTTTGTCTTAAGAAGCCTTTCAAAGGAGATGGGCCACCCAATAGAGGATAGAGGCCTGCAAGGAATTCATATATGCTTCTAATTTGTTAGTCATTTTCTATCTTGAAAATGCTTCTGATTAGCACTTTATACAAACAAAGCAGTTTCTCAGTATTGGTAGGTAAATGCAGGGCTGGTGCCCACTTCTGAGCATCAGTTGAATCTCAAGTCACTAAAATGTACAAGGCATTTTTTTTTTGTTTTTTGGCAGGGATGAAAACTACAAATGATTCACTGAAGGGTCATTGCTTTTGAATTCAGAGGATCAATTGTGACTGCCTATATTATGTCTGGAAGCCAGGAAATACCTGGGAAACATTTTTCATCAGTGTGATTTCTGAACTACTTTGCTTCCAAACTTCAGAGAAAAGAACAAAAAAATAAAGAGAATTCACTTGGACATAGGCTTTCGTGGAGTTAGACAAAATATCACAGAAACAAACAAAACAGAAGACCTAGGATTTTTTCTAAGTCTGTGAAGAATATCCTATCCAGAGCCCCATCCTAAAGAGTACAGCATATTTCTAATGAGTTTATCACAGATTAAACCCTATACAGGGTTGCCATGAGTCAGAACCAATGCAGCAGCATTTAACAACAATAGCAACATACATAATGCACATTAATGTACTCGACTATAATGTCAGTTTGAACTTGTTGGTAGTTCAAGTTCACCAGTCACTCCTGGGAAACCCTATACAGGGTCGCTATGAGTCGGAACCGATTCAATGGCACTTAACGACAATCTTTAACTCTATAATAAACTGTCAAGCTTTTTCTCAAAGTAACTGTACCATTTGCATTTCCACAGCAATGTATGAGAGGGCTTCAAAAATTTGTAGAAAAATTTCAGTAACGTTCAATTTCATTTTCCATGAGCTTTTTGAGGCCCCTTCATGTGAAAACTCTAGCTGCTCTACAAGATTGCCACGACTTGGTAATGTCAGTGGTGGTGGTAGTTATGTGCCAAGGAGTCGGATCCAACTTTTAATGACCGTACACAGCATTTCCGAGGCTATAAATTGGTATAGGAGCAGAAAGCCTCATCCTTCTCCCAAGGAATAGCTGGTAGTTTTGAAATGCTGACCTTGAGAATAACAGCCCAAGTCGCAACCACTATACTACCAGAGCTCCTTGATAATGTCAGCATTTTTTATTTTAGCTATTTTAATAGCTGGGTAGCTGAAACATTATTTCTAACAGAATCTACTGGAAGTAATTGGAAACAGGCTGAATAAACTATGGTACGTCCAAAAAATGCAATATGATTTAACAGTCAAAATAAAATGAAACTATCTTCTATAAACTGGTGATATAGAATAATTCTCAGGATACATTTTCAACAGAAAAACCAAAGTACAGATATATAGATATATAGATATATACACGATGTTAATAATCATATTGTATATGCCAAAACCTAATGATATTACTTACAACAGGTGGTCAGGAACAGGAGAGCAAGGATATATCTCTTTATATACTTTTGCCTTTTGGACCATATTAATATTTTACATATTCAAAAATTAAATTAATAAGCACAAAGCGACCCTAAAAAAATACCAAAGAAAACAAATGAACTTAATTTTATATCAACATGGTAACAATCACATGGGGTGGAGCTAAGAACTATCTCAACAACCTAGAACCCTAAACTATGTAGCCCCAATGGGATATACTGTGAGGAAAAAAGAACTTCAAAGAAGCCTTATACTTCATAAGTGTATTGCATTAAGCAGCACTTGCAGAGAAATTATGAAACTTTCTGGAATATGCCCTATGATTGGATTGTTGTTGTTAAGTGCCATCGAGTTGCTTCCAACCCATAGCGACCCTGTATAGGGTTCCCAGGAGCAGCTGGTGAGTTTGAAATGCTGACCTTGAGGTTCAAACCAACGTTGAGATTGAAGTGTTTATTGTAGGGAGCCACAGCAGGTTAAAAAACAGTAAATAGATTGACAGTATGGGAACCAGAATCCTCAAACATATAAATATGGAATGGGAGAATACCAATAATAATAGATTGAAATTTGAAATATCAATTTAAAGAGGTGATTTATAAAAATGTACATGTGTGGATGTGGCATGTGTGCTTCTTAACTCTTTTCACAAAAGGAGCGTATCTAGTGCCCATATCTCAGTATCTAAATATCATTCTTCAGTATCAGAAATCAGAGCTCTTTGAGAAAATGGCTGATTTCTAGGGCTACTGCAGAAATGGTAAACAGTGAATCTATAACAACATATTATGCCAAAAAATTTAAATGCTCAAAAATTGATTGAGTCATGTTAAAAAGATAAAGTATGAGACACATAATGGCCAAATTTGGAACTAGAGAATCAAAAGGAAAGAGAAGTCTGGACTATAAACCAGTGTCCGAAAAAAATAAGAGGTTATATGTCCATATTGATACTGGGTAAAAATAAAAAGAAGACTTAAGAAAATTAATTAAGGAGAGAAAGGAAAGTTCTTTATGGGAAAATGCCAACTAATCAATAGGGAAGGAATTATCAAAATAGAAAATCACTATTTTACAACTCCTATAGTAATAAGTAGGAGCTCTGGTAGCATAGTAGTTACGAATCGGGCTGCAAACCTCAAGGTCAGCAGTTCGAAACTACCAGCTGCTCCACAGGGGAAATATGAGGCTTTCTGCTCCCTTAAAGATTTACAGCCTTGGAAACCCTGTGCAGGGTCACTATGGGTCGGAACCAACTCAACGGCACTTAACAATAACAAATAGTAATAAATAAGGAGCTCTGGTAGCGTAGTGGTTACGAGTCAGGCTGCTAACTTCAAGGTCAGCAGCTGAAAACTACCAGCTGTTCGGAGGGAGAAAGATGAGGCTTTCTGCTCCCGTAAAGATTTACAGCCTCAGAAACCTTATACAAGGTTGCTATGAGTCAGAACCGACTCCACGGCATATCAGCACCACCACCATAGTAATAAATGACTAAGAAAAGAATTATCAATGAACTCTAAAGCTACTGCATGAAAGATGATTATGAAACAGGATACTCACATAGTCTAAAATATCACTCTACAGAGAACTTATTAATTACAAAGGGGAAGGTACCTTTATGGAGGAAAACCTAAGGATATCAATAGGAAACGCCTGATGTACTGCACTGTGAATGCTAATGTTGATTATAATTAGTTATAATCAACATTAAGGTTAATGTTCTTTCTCAAAGTGATTAACCTAAACTAACCATGAGGACACAATCAGATGGAATCAAATTGAAGGACAGTAATGGAGACTAAAAAGACATGAAAATCAGGTGCAGTGTGTTATTAGTTGTCTGAATGAAGCTTCAGAAAAACAAAATCTTTCATAAAGCACATTGTTGGAACACTGGGAAATTCTGGATATGGGCTATATATATTAGGTGGTAGTATTGTTACCAATGTTAAATTTCCTGAGTGTGATCATTGTATTTTGATTATTGAGAAGTTGCAATATTTTGAGCTGAAATATGATGAAGTATGCCATTTTTATCCAAATGATTCAGCTTTTATCCAAATGATTCATACATGTATGAAGAGAGAGATGAAGGGAGCTACAAGTATACATATACAGGCATTCATTGTAGTATTCTTGGAACTTCTATTAAGATTTAAATTCTTTAAAGGAAAAACAATTTTTATATAAAGGGTGTTGTAGAAGAGGTAGGATTGAGTTGGTCCTTCAGGAAAAAGTACATTTCAGTATTTTAAACAAGGAGAAGGAGAAAAGGAAGTGCATTCCCTAAAGAGGGTTATAAACAATTTGGTACCCTTGGTGACAGGGTTGAGTAAACAATGAGTGTATAAAGGAGAAAATCTACAAAACCTGAAAAAGCGGGAAATTTTTTTTAAGGCAAATTATTTCAAATCAAAATGAACAGTAAACTATCAGCACCAAGAAAAACAAAACAAAACAAAAAGATCTTAAATCAATTTGAACCATAATATATCGTTGCCAAAACAGACTTGAAAGAATAAGAATATAAAACCAAAATAGACTGTCTAAAGCATCTCATAATGTTCTCATTTAAAATTTTTAATTGTCCAGCTTGGCAATGGATTATATTTATGGGTCCTGGTGCGATGCTGTAGAATGAGAAGTGGACTTCAAACTACAAGGCCAGCAGTTCAAACCCACCCGTCACTTCTTAGGAAAATTATACAGAGTGGCAATGGGTCAGAACTGACTAAACAGAACTTAACAACATGACCACTAACTTCTTATTTTGGACAATATATAAGGAAGACCTAAGTATTGCTGCATCTGAATTATGGTGCTAGCAAAGATTACTGAAAGTACCATAGACTGACTGCCAAAAAACAAAAACAAAAAACAAACCTGTATTGCAAGAAGTACAGTCAGAATGATTCTTAGAAACTAAAGGGGTGAGACTTCATCTCTTGTACTTTGGATATACTATCAGGAAGGACCAGTCCCTGGACATCATGTTTGGTAAGCAAAACAGGGGAAGACTCCCAACAAGATGGATCAACACAGTAGCAGTAATAATGGGCTCAAATGTAACAACAACTGTGAGGATGATGCGGATCATTATGTTTTGCATAGGGTTGCTAAGAGTTGGAACTGACTAGATGATACATAACAACAACAACTTCTCATTTGTCACCAATCGTCTGTCACTTTGTTATGGTGGTTTGCAGATGGCTATGATGCTGGGAGATATGCCTCCAGTATTTTAAATACCAGCAGGGTCATCGTTTCCAGACTTAGACAGACTAGGAAGAAGGAGAAGCAGACTACTTCTGAATGCTTACCCACTGAGAACCTTACGAGTAGTAGTGGAATATTTTAGGACATACTCTGGGAAAGTGAATACATTATTAATAGTAGCAGGACATGGTCAGATATAGTGTCAGAAGATGAGCCGCTTAGGTTGGAAGGTACTCAAAATAAAACTTTGAGTCAAAGTAGAGGTGACTGTAACGGCATTAGTGGAGCAAACTTTTTCATTTGCTGGTAGGGTACAACTCAAATGAGAAAAACCAGCTGCAGATAACAATTAATAATCTAAACAAGAAATGAATGAAGTATGAATCCAGAAAATTTTCAAGTAGTGGAAAATGAAATAGAACATGTAAACATTGATACTCTAGGCATTTTTTTTTTTACCTGAAATGGACTAGTATTGATCATTTTGAATCCCAAAATAATATGGTTTACTATGTTGGAAAACTTACACTCATCATTAAAAAGAACACGTCAAGATCCATCTTGAAGTGCAACACTGTCTCTGATAGGATAACAGCCATGACTACAAGAAGATCAGTGAATGTGACTATTATTGCAAACGTATGCAACAACCACTAAAGTCAGCGATGATGAAATTGAAGAATCCTACCATCTTAACTCTGAATGTATTAGAATGTGCAATCAAGATGCATTAATAACTGCTGATCATTTGAAACAAAAAAGAAGGATCAGTCACCGGAAATAAGGCCTTGGTGATAGAAATGATGCTGGAGATGATATGACAGACCAAGAGGCAGTTAGTTGTTAAACAGCACAAGGGAACACTGAATGGTTTAAATTTAAGAAAGGTATGTACCAGGGTTATATTCTTCACCATACTTATTCAATATGTATGCTGAACACATAATTTGAGAAGCTGGATTATATGAAGAAGAATGTGGCATCAGGATTGTAAGAAAACTCATTAACAGCCTGCAATATTCAGATGACACAACCTTGCCTGCAGAAACTGAAGAGGACTTAAAATTCTTATCGATGAAGATCAAAAGCCAAAGCCTTCAGTATGTGTTGCACCTCAATGGAAAGAAAATAAAAATACTCACCACTGTACCAATAAATAACATCTTGATTAATAAAGAAAAGATTGAAGTTGTCAAAGACTTCATTTTACTCAAATCAACCATCAACACTCAGGGAAGCAGCAGTCAAGAAATTAAACAATGTATTGCATTAGGCAAATCTGCTGCATGAGACTGCTTTAGATTGTTAAAAAGCAAAGCTGTCCGTTTATGAAAGTTGGACAATGAATACGGAAGACCACAGAAGAATTGATGCATTGGAGTTATGGTGTTGGAGGGGAATATTAAAATTACCATGGACTGCATGGTAGAACAAACAAGTCTATGTTGGAAGAAGTACAGCCAGAATGCTCCTTAAAAGCCAGATGGCAACACTTTGTCTCATACTTTAGGCATGTTACCAGGAGGGACTAGTCTCTGGAGAAGGACATCATGCTAAGTAAAGTAGAAGCTTCGACTAAAAAGAGGAAGACCCCCAATGAGAGTATTGACACACTGACAGCAACAATGGGCTCAAGAGTAAAAACTATGAGGATGTTGCAGGTAAAGGCAGTGTTTCATTCTATTGTGCAGAGGGAAGGGTCTCTAAGAGTTTATCAATTCAATGGCACTAACAACAACAACACTTCTATTCTGCCTGTATATGTCTTTAATAGACCAGCCTTCATCAATAACAAACAAAAAAAAATCAAAGTTTCCAAGGGTCAAGAAGTATTTGGGGAAAATGAAGTACACAAGTAGTTTCAATAGCATTCTCTTAACAGACACATTGTGTTTATTAAATATCTAGAATTTCTATTCACTCTTACAAAAAAATTCTTTCAAACATATGGCCACTTCAGTCTAATTGTGACTTTGCTTCCACTTTACCAAGCGTGACTGGTTCATCCTGGCAACACTTTTGATAGACACTGGCATAGAGCTGTACAATAAACACTGAACTGCAAGTTCTGTAGGAACCTAATGGTTGGTGAGTCAAATTCACCAACAGCTCGTTGGAAACCCTATAAAGGGTCACTATGAATCAGAACCAACTTGACAGCACTTAACAACAGCAGTCAGTGCTATACTTAGCTCCACAAGAACACAAATGTGATAACAAACAGCAACTACCAGTAAGCCGACACAACAGAGAGTATGGCTTACTGAAAACACCATACACTAGCGGCATTATTGCTATTCAGGGTCACTCTATTACTATTATGTTTAGAGAGAGAATAAGTTGGAAATCCAGATTTTTATGTGAATTCAACTGACTTTTAAAGGTTTGCAAAATATTTT
>NW_006408570.1:1109317-1114845 GCF_000296735.1 Chrysochloris asiatica | reverse complement strand
TTCACTCAATCCACAATAAAAACCTTAAATTAAATGTAAAAAAAGTAAAAAAATGTTTAAACACTATATAGACCAACAATCAACTTTCAAGCTCTTTCTGGCCCATGGACTGTCAGATAACAGCTTCTGATCAAAACTCTAAAATTCCGATGGCGTCATTATTTCACTTTAGCTTACTAAAAAATCACTGTTACCTTCCGGAAATAGAAAGTTTTACAACAAACAATTTAAATTTTGGATCAAATAACACAACAACCAGGAGGAGTGCGATGGTTCCATACAATAAGCATTGTAAACCACAAGGTTTGCAGTTGGAGTCTGCCAACCATTCTGTGGGAGAAACATGAGACTTTCTGCTTCCACAAACATTTAAAGGCTCAGGAAGCATATACAGGGTTCCTATGTGTCGGAAGAGAATCAACAGCTCTTAACAACAACAATCATAGCAACCATAATTTTCTACAAGTAATTTCACAAAATTATCACCCCTATTTTATACATGAGAAAATAGATACTCAGACAAGTTATGTGATTTACCCCAACAGCATAAAGTTAATGCAAATCCTGTGTTCTTTACAATTACCACTACCTCAAAATTAGTATAGTAAATACCACAATCATCAAGGAGTCTCAGAAGGCTTTCAACATGGCAGTTTTACTGGGCTCAGCAACTCCAACCTGTTTATTTGTTGTTTCAAAAAGAAGCAGCAAAATCTTGAGAATTAACCCTGAGATGAATTTTTTTACCAACCATTTGTATGGATGACATAATGATCACTGTTTTCTAACACTGAACAAAATTAAGAGAGATAAAAGCTAGAGTATAAATATGGCAAAAGAGAAGTCATATGAAGTTCTTTGCAAAAATGGAAGAATCTACCATACTCATGGATAGAAAGACTTAACATTATAAAAAGGTCAATACTACCCAAAGCAATCTATAGATATAACACAATCCCAATCCTAATCCTAATTCTCATATCATTCTGTAAGGAGATGAAAAAAATGAACACGAACTTTATATGGAGAGGAAAGAGACCTCAGATAAGCAAAGCACTGCTTAAGTAGATGAACAAAGTTGGAGGTCTCTCATTCCCTGATCTCAAAATTTATTACACAGCCTGTTACTGACACATTCAAAGATACACAGATTAATAGAACAGAGTTGAGAACCCAGAAGTAAGCCCATTCACATACAGTCAACTGATCTTTGACAAAGGGCCAAAACATATTAATAGGGAAGAGACAGCCTCTTCAACAATGGTGCTGACAAAACTGGAAATCCATTTGAAGAACAATGAAACAAAATGCATACCTCATACCATATATGAAAACAAACTAAACATGGATTAAAAACCTAAATGTAAAACCTAGGTTTATAAAGCTAATCAATGAAAAATTGTAGACAAACTTACATGACATCCATATACTATCAAACATTTAAAAAAAAACACACACACATGCAGAAGACAATAAAATAGATGACTGGGACATCCTAAAAATTAGAAACTTATGTGCACCAAAAGAGTTCACCAAAAGAGTAAAAAGGGAGCCCACAGCCTGAAAAAATGTTTTGTATTTTGTATCTAAAATTTATTAAAAATTGCAGTTTGTATCTAAAATTCATAAAAACTACAACAACCTCTACAAGAAAAAGACAAACTGCCTTTTGGGAACAGGACATGAAGTAACACTTCACCAAGGAAGAAATCTGGGCAGCCAACAAATATATGAAGAAATGCTCATGATCATTAGCCATTACAGAGATACAAATCAAAACAATGAGAAATCATTTCACACCAACATTAACAATGAAGTTAAAAAAAGAAAAGAAAACAATAAATGTTGGTGGTGAGTGTGCAGAGAGACTGGGACCCTCCTGCATTGCTGGTGGGACTGTAAAATGGTTCAACCACTCTGGAAAACAGTATGTTGATTCCTCAGAAAGTTGGAAGTAGAAATACCTTATGACTCACCAATTCCTCTGTTTGGTATATATATATCCACAAGAAACAGAGCCAGGACATGAATGCACACCAAATATGCACACCAATGTTCATCATAGCACTATTCAAGATACCAAAATTCACAGTCCAGACACATGTTAGCTTGGGTGACAGGAAGGGAAATATACAAGAGGGAGGGTGGCAGAAAAATAATGAAGATAGGTGACGACACAGGAGGTATGCATGGGCTAAAAGGGAAAGATGTAAACAGTGATATATACCCAACCCTGGAACAACAGTATTCTGGATGTAGGTAGCTACATGGATTGAGACATAGGCTAAATGGGTAAGGGTGGAAAAGTGAGATATATATATTCTTGTATCCTATAAATATGTGAGTTTTAAAGAAAGAAAGAAACATTCTTTAATGGTTACCATGGATGGGAGGAAAGAGAAATCAGTCACTGATTATAGGGCAGACACATGTTAACTTGGGTGATGGGGAGGGTAATATACAAGAAAGAGAATGGCAATATACAAGAAGAGGAAGGTTGGCAGAAATTATGATAAAGATGAAGACACAGTGGAATATAAAAGGGCTAAAGTGGGGGCTAAATAGTGACATATATACAACCTTGAAACATCAATACTCTACGGGTAGATACATGGACAGAGACACATGCTGAATGATTCAGGGAAGAAGAGGAGAATGTGTGCAAATGTGTATATGCATGTATATGTACATGATCAGTCAAAAATTATCCATACTCTGGCTGTAGAATTTATTTTAATCAACTTTTAGAAAAGACAAATACATCATTTTTCAACATAGTCACCTTGCTTTTCAATACACTTTGTCCATCTGTCAACAAGCTTTCCTATTCCCTTATTTACAATGTTTTAGGCTGAGCTACAAGCCACAAATGCACTGCTGTCTTCACTTATACATCGGAGGTGAATCTTTGTTCTTGAAGAACTGCTTTCAGGGGACAAAACAGGTGAAAGTCTGATACAGCAAGATCAGGACTATATGGAGGATGCTTTAACATCTCAAAATGAAGATTTTGCAGCGTCTAAAGTGTAGGCAGAGATGCGGGGACATGCAGTGTTATGAAAGATCACAATGACCTTGAATAGCAGTCTTCTGTGTTTAACACAAAGTTTGAGCTTCAGCTCTTCAGTAAGTATCTCATTATAATGAGAACTGTTGATTGTTGAATGTTTTGCCTAATAGTGTTCCAACACTGGCCCCTGAAGGTCCCAGAAAACTATAAGCATCATTTTCCCAGCTGATAGTTGACTTTTGAACTTTTTCTTGGTCAACGATTGAGACTGTTTCCATTCCATACTCTTGTTTACTCTCAGGCTCATAGTAAAGAATCCATGTCTCGTCACCAGGAACATTTTTAAAGAAACTTACATTCATCCAAGTATCAGTTTTGCATATGTCCAAATGCTTCTATTTATGCTCTTCTGTAAGTTGTTTTGGTACCCATCTCACACAAACTTTTGAAAACCAAGTCTGTCGTGGCTTATTTCATAGGCAGAGCCACGGTTGATTTGCCACATAATCCAACTTCACACATCTATTCGAAAGAATCATTTCACGGGTATGCTCAATGTTGTCATTAGCCATGGACATGGATGAGTGTTTTACTATAACCAGAGTGAGGATAATTTTTGACTCCCTCTCGTGTGTGTGTGTGTGTGTGTGTGTGTGTGCATACATATTTATGTATATATACAAGTATATGTCCCACAGATATGCAAGAGGTTAAACAAGCATATTGGTACATGAGAATTTATCTTTCCTGTCAACACCACTGTGAATGTGGCAGTGCATACAGCAGATAAAATGATGAAACTTCCTAGATACTATCCAACATCTAAAGATAATGAATAGCTGAGCCTGTGGGCTCAGGACCATAGTTTTAAGGGGCACCAGGGTCGATTGGCACAACATAGTACACAAAGACAATGTTCTATATTCTACTTGGGTGAGTAGTGTCTGGGACATTAAAAGCTCATAAGTATCCATCTAAAGTATAGCTACTGGTCTCCACATGTGCAAAAGAAAGAAGAGGGATGAAAATTAAACATGTTTGGAATCAGCTAGTCCAATGAACTAAAGGAATATGTGAAGATCAGCCTTGACAACCCAGAGACAAGAACTAGATAGTGCCCAGTCATCAGTTGCTCTGAACAGAATCACATTAGAAGGCCCTAGATAGAGTGACTTAATAGGTGGGAAAAACCTCAAAATTATTTGAGAAAAAAAAAGGCCAGGCTGACTGATCAGAAAGAGAATGGAGGAACCTGAGACTGTAGCCCTTGGCCACTCTTCAGGTCTGGAAAGGAATACATCCTCTTTCAGCCAACCAGTATATAGGGAAACAACATGGCAAGGTATGTGGAAGGGAAATAAGAGTCATAGGGAGGAGGCAGGTGACTGTTGATCTACAGAGGGAACTGCAATCATTGAGATGAAACAAGGTGTATGATTTGTTGAATACAAAACTGTTGATCTTGTCTGTAAACCTTCACGCAATTCACAACAAAAAGTAATAAAACAAAAAACTGAAGAAAATAAAATCAAATAAAGGATCCCGAAGCTCTTTAAGTTACTGAGAAAGAAAAAAGAAATCATAGTTCCTGTTTTTTAAGACTATTTCTTACTCAATACTGTTTTCTTTCAGATGATGTCTTATTTATACTAAATTGTGTTCATCATTCCATGGAAGCATACACTACCAAAAATTGCACCAATTTACACTTTCAGTTTTTAAAAAGCACAAAGTATGCTGCCATAATAATAACTATTATACACTGGTCCTGGTATGGCACTCTAGGATAAACACTGGGGCCCAAGGTCGGTTTGAACTGTAAGGTCAGCAGTACAAGCTCGCCAACCACTCCTTGGAAATACCATATAGGGTCATGATGGGTCAGAAATGACTCGACGGCACTTAACAACACCATACACTGACAGCACTGTGTGTACCAAGTACTGTGACAACAGCATTATATACATAATTCCATTCACTCCTTCCAAGTAAACCTACCCTCAGTAGGTATCATTTCCCCCCTTCTCACAAATAACATATCACTGTGATGAGTTCTTTATATACTATGTTTAAATATCTAAAAAATTGGATTCCTGACGAATCTAACACCACAAATAAATTCTCAGTGAAAATACTACCTAAAAATAAAAAACTGTTGACTTCCTGTCTCAACAGTTTAAGAAGAACTTTCGCATCTGCTTTTATCAGAACAATACATGCAGATTTAAACCAAATTCTGAAAATCACATATATTTTCACAGAAAATCAACTGAATTAAGTTGTCCATCAAATCAAGTATTAACTGTTTTATATAGTTCTATTTTAATATGACTAGTAAAAACCTTTATCTTATCTTAAATGTACCCCATTAGTGGTTTAGTTAAAATATGTTGTTGTTGTTAAGTGCTGTCGAGTCAGCTCCGACCCAAAGCAACCCTGTATAGGGTTTCCGAGGAGCAGCTGGTGAGCTTGAACCACCGACCTTGCAGTTCAAATGGCTTTGCAGTCTGGCACATTA
>NW_006408570.1:1094512-1107003 GCF_000296735.1 Chrysochloris asiatica | reverse complement strand
ACATTGGATACCCAAATGGGAAGGGAGGGACTACAAAGGCAAGAAGTAACTGGCTTACAAGCTTTCAAGAGGGAACCTAGACCTAGGGGGCATGGAGGAAGACAGAATCACCAGTGAGTACTATCCAATTTGTCTAGGTGGAGCTGATGAAATGAAATACAGATGGGTTACATGCGATACTGTAGTTTATAATGGTTATCAAGACGGATTGACAGTGTTGGAAATGCAAGGGTAGATGTTTTGTAGCACGGAAGAGAGCGATTATTTCTCCAGTCTAAGAGCGGAGTTCTTTGGGACAACCAATGGATAAGAGCAGAGAACGGGACCCCACCCAGAGAACCAGGGATGTCTGAGATGGAGACAGAGATGATGACATGGAGGGATGAAGCGGCTGGGGACTTTGGATCCAGAGAGGGAGAGGAACTGTGGGCCAAAGACTGAGGGGCGAGGGGCGAGTGTAGAGCACGGGCTTCTAGGATAAGCCCTTTGGTCAGAAGACGATGCACGGAGGGGATTAGAACTATGGCAATGTGATGATATACGATGGAATGAATATGGAACTGAGGTTCTCTCATGTAAACTATCATATAACTCACAATAAAACATTGGGAAAAAAAATGAAATGGGACACATAAACATAGATACCCTAGGCATTAGTGAGCTGTAATGGACTGGTAATGGTCATTTTGACTCTGACGATCACATGGTTTACTATGCCAGGAATGGCAAATAGAAGACAAATGATGTTGCATTCATCATCAAAAAGAACATGTCAAGATATGTCTTGAAGTACAACGCTGTCTGTGATAGAATAATATCCATATGCCTACAAGAAAGACCAGCTGCTCTGGTAGTATAGTGGCTACAAGCCGGGCTGCTAACCTCAAGGTCAGCAGTTCAAAACGATCAGCTGTTCCAAGGGAGAAAGATGAGGCTTTCTGCTTCCGTAAAGATTTAAAGCCTCAGAAACCCTATAAGGGGTTGCTAAGAGTCGGAACTAACTCCATGGAACACCACCACCACAAGGAAGACCTGTTAATACAACTATTATTCAAATTTACGCACCAAGCACTAAGCCAGTGAAGATGAAATTGAAAATTCTACCAAATTCTTCATTCTGAAATTGATCAAACATGCAATCAAGACGTATTGATGTTGTTGTTGTTGTTGTTGCTATGTGCCGTGGAGTCGGTTCCAACTCACAGCGACCCTGCACAGGGTTTCTGAGGCTGTTAATCTTTATGGGAGCAAAACGCCGTATCTTTCTCCCGCGGAGCAGCTGGTAGTTTCTAACTACTGATCTTGAGGTTAGCAGCCTGATTCGTAACCACTACGCTACCGGAGCTAATTGGAATTTAAACCTTGGAAACAAAGAGGAAGGATCAGTAGTTGGAAAATATGGTCTTGGTGAAAGAAATGTTACAGAATTTTCAGAGATCAATGACTTCTTCATTGCAAATATCTTTTTTAAACAACATAAAAGATGACTACACACATACAACTACTCATCAGATAGGTTACATAGAAATCAAATTGACTACATATGTGGAAAGAGACATATGTGGGAAACCTCCATATAAGCAGCCAAAACAAGGCCAGGGAAAGACTATGGAACAGACCATCAACTGCTTAAATGAAAGTTCAGGCTGAAGCTGAAGAAAATTAAAACAAGTCCACAAGAGCCAAAATATTACCTTGAACATATCCCACCTGAAGTTAGAGATCATCTCAAGTACAGATTTTATGCATTAGACAAAAAAGATGAAAGACAAGAAAGAGTTGTGGGAAGACATCAAGAACATCATACAGGAAGAAAGGAAAAGGTCATTAAGAAGACAAGAAAGAAAAGAAAAGACCAAAATGGCTGTCAGACGGACTCTGAAACTTGCTCTTCAGTGTTGAGATGCTAAAGCAAATGGAAGAAATGAGAAGGTGAAAGAGCTGAGTAGAAAATTTTTAAAAAGGCAGCTTGAAAAAACAAGTCAAATATTATGAAGAATTATGTAAAGACTTGGCGTTAGCAAACCAAAAGGGAGTAACACACTCAGTATTCCTCAAACTGAAGGAACTGCATAAAAAATTCAAGCCTCGACTTGAAATATTGAAGGATTTTATGCACAAATTATTGAATAATACAGAACGGACAAAAGAAGATGGAATATGCAGAGTCACTGTACCAAAAAGAAATGGTCAGTTTTCAACCTTTCCAAGAGGTAGCATATGATCAAGAGCCAATGATCCTGAAGGAAGAAAACCAAAGTTCACTGAAGGCACTGGGAAAGAACAAGGCTTTGGGAACTGATGGAATACAAATTGAAATCTTTCAAGAAAGTGAGGTGTAACCAGAGGCACTCACTCATCTATGCCAAGAAATTTGGAAGACAACTCCCTGGCCAGCTGACTGGAAGAGATCCGTATTTGTGCTCATTCCACAGAGAGGTTGATCCAATGAAATGCAGAAATCATTGGACAATATCATTAATATCCCATGCAAGCAAAATTTTGCTAAAGACAATTAAAAAATGGCTGGAACCATACATTGATAGAGAAATTTCAGAGATTCTAACAGGATTCAGAAGAGGATGTGGAACGAGGGATGTCACTGATGACATCAGATCCATCTTTGCTGAAAGCAGAGAATACCAGAAAAATGTTTATTCGTGCATTATTGACTATGTAAAGGTTCTGAATTATGTGGATCATGACAAACTATGGATAGCAATACAGAGAATGAGTATTCCAAGACACTTAATTGTGCTCATAAGGTACCTAGACCAAGAGGCAGTTATTGGAACAGAACAAGGGAACACTGAATGGTTTAAAATTAGGAAACATGTGCACCAGAGTTGTATTCTTTCACTGCATTTATTCAGTGTGTATGCTGAGCAAATAATCTGAGAAGCTAGATTATATGAAGAGAAAAGTGGTATCAGGATAGGAGGAAGACTCATTAGCAACCTGCGATATGCAGATGATACAATCTTGTTTGCTCAAAGTGAAGAGGACATAAAATACTGATGAAGATCAAAGACCAAAGCCGTCAGTATTTATTGCATCTCAATGTAAGGAGAACAAATTTCCTCACCACTGGCCCACTAAACATCAAGATAAATGGTGAAATGATTGAAGTTGTCAAAGACTTCATTTTGCTCAAATCAACCATCAACACTCATGGAAGCAGTAGTCAAGAAACCAAACAATGTATTGCATTAGGCAAATCTGCTGCACATGACCTCTTTAAAAGTGTTGATCAAAGATGTCAGTTTGAGGACTACGGTACACCTGACGCAAGCCATGGTATTTTCAATAACTTCATATGCATGCAAAAGTTGGATAGTGAATGAAGAAGACCGCAGAAGAATTGATGCAGTTGAGTCACAGTGTTGGAAGATTATACTGAATGTACCATGGACCGCCAAAAGAACAAACCAATCTGTGTTGGAAGAAATGCAGCCAGAGTGCTCCCTGGAAGCCAGGATGGCCAGTCTTTGTTTCTCATACTTTGGACATATTGTCCGGAGGGGCCAGTCCCAGGAGAAGGATATCATGTTTGGTAAAGTGAAGGGCTGCATAAAAAAGAGGAAGACACCCCATGATATGGACTGGCTCAGTGTCAGCAGCAATGGGCTCAGGCTTAGCAATGCTTGTGAGGTTGGCGCAAAACTATGCAGTGTTTCGTTCTGTTGTGTGTAGGGTCGCTATTAGTCAGCTCAATGGCACCTAACAACAACAATTAAAAGCACAGGAAAAGGTAAGAATTTCTCACTACACACAAAAATAAAACTAATTAGTTATTTTAAATTAGAATTATGAAATTTCATAAAATACTGGCAAATAAATAAATAAAAAGATAATACTGCCAATTTAAGAACAAATTTTAGAAAGCAAAATATACTTTTTAATTTCTGCATTCATTACAAGAAAATATTAACGTCATACTAATGCACACTCAAAAAGAGATCCAAATACTCATGGATTTGATTTCTTTATGAACTCACAATGCTATCCTGCAGTCCTAAAAAGCCTTATAAATCTCAGTGGGCCAGCAGCAGCATCCTCACCTGAGACATCCTTAAAAATGCAGACTCTCAGACTCAACTCCCCAACTTCAGAATTAGAATCTACATTTTACTATGATTAGCAGGTGATTCCTATGCATATTAATGATCAAGCAGCACTGTTCTACAACATGGGTTCTTAACTTGGATTCAAAAAGCAGTAAGAATTTCATGAATTTCTGAAATGGCATGCAAAATTGTTGTGATATGTACAGCTTACCAGGGAAAAGACTCCATATATTTTCATCAAACTCTCAAAGGAAAAAAGACCCTAAGAAGGCTAAGAACCACTGCCCTACAGGATTTGATGTCATAATTACAATGTTCTAAGATTAAAACTCACAATACTCCAAAAACTGTTTACACCGCTCTCAATGAGGTCTGTTGAAGAATGAAAAGAATGAAGGTCAGAATGTGACAGTGGGTCACGAAAGACCTTATCTGAAGAATTTATTCACACCATGCAAGAACTATGCCAAGAAACCAGTTTGGAGACATCTAAATAAATAATTCTCTACATGAGGTTTGAGATTAAGAATGTGCACTTGAAGAAGATTCAAACTGAGAAATAAATAAATATAAGGTAGAGTTTTTTTTAAGATAGGATGCCATTAGATGAGAGTGAACTGCTGAATTCTTGTTGGAAGAGCTCAATCAGCAAATTTCTAACACAAATTCAGTTGAATTTGGAATGTGGGGCCATTTTTAAGTATTAATTTACAATTGCATTCTTAGAGTATTTGCTTAATGAGGAACATTACATACATTTACTAGTCCCACTTTCATCATCTTTTCTAGATCCTACAAGATAAAGAAGAAGTACTGCATAAAACTTTTAAAGGACTTATCCCCAGGCTCTTCAGTGAGTTCATAATAAAGAACAGCTCCTGCTTATAAAGTTCTCACTGGGATAGCAGAATGTGTATGTGTGTCATTCTTCCATCTTATTAATCAACTATCTCTTCAGGGATAGATGATGTCTAACTTCTGTTTCCTTAAACCACAGTGTCTGACAGAACTTCATTTCCTTGAAGGGCACCCAAAATACAATAAAAGGAGTGGATTGGCCTTTCTTGAGACTGATGCTTTATTGTTCTACAGTACCTTCTCATCAGTGACGTGCCTAATAAATGACAGTCGGGTCTCAGAGGGGGAATCCACACCCTACCGTACCAATCCTTACAGACAAGAAGAGAGAACAGTAGTAAAGTCTTCTCTATCCCTTTGTAGCTCCATAGGTATTAGGTAAATTACTGGTTGTTCCATACTGAATTGGTCCAGGAGATAATACTTCAAATGATTTTTATTAGTGCTACTAAGAGCTGTTAACAATTCTTATTATAAAAGTGCACTAGGGATTAGAATGAGACTTTTAAGCATGATTTACTCTACTTATATACCTTAATCATATAATATGTCTTATACCACGGACATACTATCAGGAGGTAACAGTACCTGGAGAAGAACATCATGCTTGATAAAGTGGAGGGTCCGAAAAAAAGAGAAAGACCCCCAATGGGATAGACTGGCAAAGTGGCAGCAGCAAAAGGCTCAAATGTAGCAACAGTTGTGAGATTGGTACAGGATCAGGCAGTGTTTTGTTCAGTGGTGCATAAGGTGGCATCGAACAACAACATTTACATAATAAACATATCAGCACCACTCATCTGTCAGTTTGTCATACTGTGGTGCCTTGTGAGTTGCTATGATTCTGGAAGCTAGGCCACAGGTATTTTAAATACCAGCAGGCTCAACCACAGTGGACAGGTTTCAGCTGAGCTTCCAGACAAAGAAAGACTAGGAAGAAGGAGAGATGGACTACTTCCAAGTATTTAGTCACAGTGATGGGCTCAAATGTAGCAATGACTGTGAGATCGGTGCAGGGCTGAGCAGTGTTTTCATTCTGTTGTGCAGAGGGTCACCATGAGACAGTACATCGACTCAATGGCACCTAACAACAGCAACATATATCTCAACTAAAAATTATGAATACACTTATGTGTTTAAATTGTAAAATGTGTCACCTCAATAATGAAAACTATATAAAAGAGCATAGCAGTTTATACATCTGACAGTCCCTCGGACCTTAAATCAAATATATATGATAATGATTTAGACACAAAACTAATTTGGCTATTTGCTC
Organism: Chrysochloris asiatica; assembly: GCF_000296735.1. Classification (NCBI taxonomy): domain Eukaryota; kingdom Metazoa; phylum Chordata; class Mammalia; order Afrosoricida; family Chrysochloridae; genus Chrysochloris; species Chrysochloris asiatica. The sequence goes on along the minus strand of NW_006408570.1, from coordinate 1,100,802 downwards.
TTCTGTCTAAACAGTTAAACAGTACCCATTCTATTTTTGAAGGAGAAAAGGATTTGTTGTAGGAACAGACATACTGACAGCAGTGACACATAACAAGATTCAGCAAGGAAGAATAAATGAAACTAGTATGAGACCAGTATTTATTGACCGCCTTTTATGGAGCAAGCACCATGTGCAACCGTATAAAGTAGAGACTATTGTCTTTAATTGATGGAAAATTTCTCTAAGTTTCCAACAGATTAAACAATTTACCTAAAGTTACGATTTCAACATGTCAAGTTTTGGGGTGTAGCATTTTATTTTCCCAGGGTGAGGGAAGAGAACAGGGTAGGAAGGCTACAACAGGGAACAGGATAGGGAGAGATAGCCCAGTTCATTGGGAGAAAGGAAACAATGAAAAAGAGGCAAGCACTTAAAGCTAAATAGGCTATTAATACAAAAATAAATAGTTCCTCACACATATCAATGGCCATTTCAAAAGTCAATGATATGAACATTGATAATTTTTTAAATAAAGTATCAGGGCCAGAATTTGACTACAGTCCTCCTAACCACTATGCTCACAGATAAACTGTGCCAGTTATATGCATATGATAAATATGTAGGAAAAAACACCTTGTACTGCAAACCTAAAATGTCACAGTAGATGAAGTTTTTTTAAAAAACATTAATGTACTTTCAACAATTGAAAAAATTTAAAATATGTATTAATTTAAGCAAGTTAATCTTATTATTTGCTTGACAGTGACTCAACTAACTAATCTGAGAAGATGTGGCTATGTCACAAAATTCTCAGATTCCCTCACAATCACTCATACACTTTTTTCTTCTGGCAGTGGATTCTAAACTTTTTTAGAACCTTTTAAATTTTTCAATCAAAATTATTTCTCAAGATAAAGAAATCTACTTTACTAGTTTACTGCCCACGGTGTGAAGTAACATATTGTATTTATCTCAAATGACTACTCCAGATCAAATCTCATCTCTAAATTAGATAAACTATACTCTTCAGCCAATGCAATGCCTAGTCAAAAGATCCTAGTTCTTTTAAAAAATGGAAGAGTCTTTTTAAGTCTAATGAAACAGAATCTAAGATACATTAATATGTCTTCATATTTCTTAAATCAGCATCTATTTGTATACAAAATTGTCATTTAATACTCAGTAGTTTATGCAGGCTGTATTGTATAGATAGATTCTTCATTACATCTTAAACATACTACTACTTTACACCTAACAATAGTCTCATTTTCCTACTTCAGATTTTAGTTACCTCTTCATCTTCTTCATCTTCAACATCCAGAATTCCCGAATCCTGTTCAGACTTGGGGCTAGTGCTTTCTATCTCTGTATCAAAAATTGTATATGCATCTTTCTTTGATTTTCTCTTGCTACCTATCCTGGGTTGCTGTAAGACGATGTTATCCAAGTTTCTTTGTTGTTGGGCCTACGATAGAGACAAACACACAGAAAAAGAAATATACCTTAGTATATAAAGTTAATGATAAATGATAAATACACTTATTTGTTTAAACTACAGAATAAACATAAGTAAAAAAAAGCTTATTAATGTATACTTTTTTCAACCCAAAAAGTATTCCACTGAGACTCATTTTCCAAGTTTTCAAAGATAATAAATAACTAGTCAATATTGTTGTAGTTGTTGTTAAGCACGGTTGAGTCAGTTGTGACTCATGGCAACCCTGTAGAAGGTTTCCAAGGAGTGGCTGGTGAATTTGAACTACCAACCTTGTGAATCAAACTGACCTTGAAGGCCAGTGCATTATCCCACAGCACCACATCAGGACTCCTGGTCAATATTATGAGACTTAAAACAAAATATCCACAGAATTATTACAAATGATCCACCCATTCTTAACTTTGTAGCTAAGAGATTAGTGCAAATGAAAGAAGATTTATCTTTTATGAGAAAATGTCATACTGAAACCATAGTGGTTAGGGTGGAAGGGAGGCTAGAATTATGTTTTATATAGTTAAATTTTGGTGACTCTTACAAACATTATATTATGTGAATATAAGACCAATAAAATATAAGCAAGAAAATGAATTACCCTAATAGATTGACATGAACTACTATTCCAGTATGATTCCATGACATTAATCTGTGGAAAACAGGACTTTAAAGAGTTTCTTTTTCTTTTTATAGAAGAGAAAGTGTAATCCCCTCAGCTTAACAGAACAGACTGAAATGAAGCCGTTATTTCAAGAGAAAAAAAAGTGAATACCAAATGTCACTGTGCACAGTCAACAACAGAAGCATTACTCCACACAGTATTAGAGCTGAAGGGACCTTAGTCACCAATAATGAATGAAGGTCAAAAGGCAAAGAATTACAGGGCTCGAAGGGGGTAAAATGCAGAACAGAATTTAGAAGTCTCATCAACTCCAGAGTTTCTGGAGCCATGAAAGAAAGATGAATCCCTGAAACAACTACTCTGAAATAATTTTTAACCTTAAACAAAAACTATTACCTGAAGTCATCTTAAAGCAGAACAATAGTTTTACATTTGTTATTGTTGTTAAGTGCCATTGAGTCGATTTGAACCATACAGGGTTTCCAAGGAGCAGCTGGTGAGCTTGAACCACCTACCTTACAGTTCAAACGGCTTTGTCATGTGGTGCATTAACCCACAGCGCCACACCAGGATTGTTTAATATCTATCACTATAGGATTATATTGCCAACAGAAACTTAAAAGATTAGATGGGAACCTTAGGGGGCAGTGAGTTGATGTTAATAAGATGAGAATGATTGCACAACTCAAAGGAGGAAATCAATGTCACTAAATTGCACTTACAGAAACTGGTGAATTGGTATTTTGCTGTATATGTTTTCAACAACAGCAAAATGAATAAAACTTCAGAAAAATAGGCAAAGAATTCATTCAAGTCATAAACCTATTAACGAATGACTCCTGAATTCTTCATTTTTAAATCTACACCAAGCAAACAACAACAACAAAAAGAAGTTTTGTTGTCAAACAAATGAAAAACTTCATACAATGAGCTTTCTTATAAATATGCAATGCACATTAAAGTAAAAGCTAGTAGAAGTACAACTTTGAGGAAACTTGTTGAATTTCATCCAACAAAGTTTTGTTTTGTTTTTGTTTTTTAAACATTTCAAAACAAATTTTCTTCACCCTCCCATAATATTTAGTATCATCCCAAGAAGCATAGTTTGGTAATGAGGTCTCTCAGAATATACATTTCTTAATATATAATTTTTCCATCAATGAAAATAGAAAGTTCAGGAGAAAATCAGTCTCTAAATCTTTTGAATGAGATTAAAGAATTAAAGATAAATATTTAGTATGTTAGTCCAGGCACTAGCCAAACAAGACAATTATAAAAGGACAGAGAAAAACTTGAACTATGTGGGAGCTAGTTTCTGCCAAGAAAACGAAAAGAATCTACATTCCAGAGATTTGAATCAATGGGCAAACTTGTTTCCCTGCATATTACCCACTGAAATTTGCTTTGACTTACATAAAATACATAGTGACTTCAGTAACATATTGAGATAGAGAAGGTTCCCCAAAACACTTCATTTAGGCTTGAGACCCCAAATTTGGACATCCTTTCTATTCTTCCCAAAAGTTAAGATGTTCCTCCCATCTTCCCAATGCAAATTACCCAAGAAGGAATCCGAATTCTGGGGAAGGAATGAAGACTTCACAACACTTCAAAAAGCAATCCCATTACTTTCATCTCACTTTCAGTACAACAAAAGCAAAATTTTTCATAAACCAACCTTATTTTATTGAATCCCAAGTTAATTACTTTACTTTACAATTAATCAAATAATGCCAACATATCAAAAGCAATAAAAAACAAGCAAGTTATTCACTGGGGAGCCATCAAGGCGGGCAATCAAGTCCCTTCAGGACAAATCCCCTTCTAAGACTGAAGCTCAAAGGGAACACATGAGCAGGAATGTAAGCTTGCTGGTGACCACGTTGGTCTACTGGTGAGTAGAAGAGGGGGAAAGGAAGCAATGAAGATATGGGTTGAGTTCAACCATGTACCACAGACTCCTGTTGACCTGGAGATGAGAGAGAGAAGAGGAAAGGCTGGTTGGTCCGAAGTGTGGTGAGCCCATGGACAAAGGCACAGCCACTGATGGTAGAGTTGAGATTGAAATATCCAGCTGATGTAAAGTGAGGGGAGACGAACAAGAACACCAAACTTGCAGATAGTACCCGTTTGACCTAGCCTTGATGGCTTGCTAATCAGAATTCGACTAGAGGAAGATAAAAATAAAAAATTTTATAAAGGAAACAAGTATAAATTGCTACAATTTGATGAACTTGACGTATTCTTACAAATGTAGTAGCTCAAAATACCAACTGAGAGGGAAGGAGTCTTCACATCAAGTATCAATCCTATCCCCTCTGTACACAGCGTTGATAGGGACGGGCAACGTAGACACTGGCTACCTAAAATGAGGGGGTAATAAAGGCATGAAATGACTGGTTTACAAGGTTTCAAGAGGGAGTTTAGTTTAAGAGTGTGCGGGGGAAGGTAAAGTGCCCACTGAATAGTTTTCATCTTATCCAGATGGGTCTGATGAAAAGAGATGGGAATAAGATTCTTATGATTCAATAGTGAGTAATTGTTATCATGACTAATTGCAACTGTCACAATGGTAAAGGTAGAAGTTTTGTAACAAAAACTGGGGAATAGTTAATCTTACAATCCAGAAACAGAGTACCCTAGGACCATCAATGGAGAGGAGCATTGGACCCTATCCAGAGAAGCAGCGACACCAGAGATGGAGGCAGAGATGAGGACATAGAAAAAGGGAGCTGCTGAGGACTCTAGACTCATGGAAAGAGAGGGACTGAGTACTGGCAGTTAGGAGGCAGGCTTACAGAATGTGCCCTTTGGTTGTTTAAATAATTACATATTCTTGAGTATCTTGCTGTCCCACATCCCCTACCCGCCCCCCCGCAACAAAAAAAAAGAGGGAATAGAAACAAATACTGCTAACTGATGATGCACAGAGGAGATTGTAATCATTGCAATGAAATGACGATATAAAACCGATGCTCTCTCGTGTATACTATCACTCAATTCACAATAAAAACTTAAAAACAGCATTCAAGAGACATCATACAAGAGTACTGCCATCTACACTTGAAGTGGTACACAACAGAAAACTATGCTATGGAAGTAAATTTAGATTCCTGGTTTATTGCTGCTGCTGTTTAGTTAATGTCTGGTTTTCTCATCAATTTGGAGGAACAGCACAAAGTAATTTGGGCTAAGTATGCAAATTGATATAGTGAAATCAAAGGACTGTTAAATTGCATTTCATAGCTCTTTCAGAACTTGAGACCTCTGTCAGAATGATCAAGGCTTCTACAGTTTGTAACACAGCAGTCAGAGCAGGTTTGCCAATCAAAATGATCCATTTGAAATACCAAATCTCAAGCATGGCAATGAAATATACACTTGAATATTTACCAGAATGTATGCAAATCCATCTAATCAAATGTATGCAAATCCATCTAATCAAAATGTATGCTATGGTCCCCTCAGGGCAAACCTCCTTCCAAGACTCAACGGGAATACACGCTCTGATTGGTGACCACGTTTGTCATCGATAAGGGGAAGTGAGAGAAAAACAGCAATGAAGCTGCGAGCTATGCCCTACAAGGTTCAATAGACTCCTTTGAACCTGGGTGGAGACCTGGTTGGCCAGCAGTGTGGCAAGACCTAGGAACTCTTGGGCCCAGAGTCAATGACATAGCCACAGAGGACTAGAGTGGAGAGTGAAGCATCCAGCTGATAAGAAGAGAAGGCATATGCATAAGGACACCCACACTTGCAGATAATACCCACTTGACCTGGTTTCAATGACTGGATGATCAGAGCTCAACCAAAAGAAGAAAGAAGAGGGAAAAAAAGAGTAATCTGATACAATTTGATGAACTTGACCTACACCTATGGATGCAGTAACTTAAAAGAGGCAACAAATCTTTACAGCGAGGATCATTTCCACCCCCTCCAAACACAGAGCAGACAGGGATGGGCAATTTGGACACTGGCTACCCAAAATAGGGGCACTACAAAGGCAAGAAATGACTGGCTTGCAAGCTTTCAAGAGGGAGCCTAGATCCAGAAGGCACAGAGGAGGGTAGAATCTCCACTGAGTAGTATCCAATCTGTCTGGGCCGGGCTGATGAAAGGAGATGCAGATAGGTCTCTTGTGATACAATAGTGAAGAATTGTTATCAGGACTGACTGTGAAGGTTAGAAATGTGA
>NW_006408570.1:1093823-1094412 GCF_000296735.1 Chrysochloris asiatica | reverse complement strand
ACAACAACATATATATATATATATATATAATAAAATAAAATAAAAATAAAGAGATATTATTTTACCAGGAAATACTTTTATTTGCATCACTGCTCAACAGTCAGTAAAGGGCTTACTTTGTTAAGTCTGTTCAACTTGTGGGATAGTGTGCGGCCAAGATGACAATTTACTACAGTGACTTCAACTTCAGTAGCCCTGGCTATTAAGTTGTTCCCATCTCTAGCATAAATTTCATTTCAGTTTACTAATATGAGTATATTAGCTATCTGCATACTATTATTTAAAGCTATATGCTAAGTTGTGGGTTTTGCTATCCATCTTATTGTATGGTCTCTATTAAATACCATCAAGCTAAAGACATTGTAAATAGCCTACAATGTCATTCAACTTAAAAAATATATCAAATACACTTCTAATTAAAAGCACCAGAATATTGAATATTGACACATGGTGAACAGCACCAGAATATTATCAGATATAGTGCTGGAAGATGAGCCCCGCAGGTTGGAAAGCATTCAAAATATAACTGGGGAAGAGTTGTCTCCTCAAAGTAGAATTGACTATGATGATGCTAAAGTAGTAAAGCCTT
>NW_006408570.1:1092592-1093723 GCF_000296735.1 Chrysochloris asiatica | reverse complement strand
GGGAGGGGGGCAATATACAGGGAGGGAGAGGAAAGTGGAGAAAAGGGGCAGATGGGAGAACAACAGGGCATATTTATATGGACCAAGTGGGACAGAGATAAAGGACGATGTGTGCACAGCCTTGGAGCTCCAGGGCTCTGAGATACAGGGATTGACCCATGGTCGGAATGTGTGGGGAATTGTGTTGAGATGCTTGACTTTTTTTTGAATCTTGGTTTCCCTTGCATTATAATACAGAGCAGAAACTGGAGAGGGAGAGAAAGGAATAGTCAGAAACATCACAATAGAAGGCTTGTAAGTCCATCTTCTGCCTTGAACTGATCGGAATACCTAAAACCGTGCTACAGCGTACCCAGTGAACGAGGCTTTCTGCAGAGCCTTTGCAATACATAAAACTATAGGTAGCAACCAGAACCACATCCAGATCACCAGAGATGAGAAATCTCCACTTGAAGGGATGAGGTGACGAGCCTGGAATGGTGAGAACAAAAGATAACGTCTCGAATGGAAGACCTACAGGAAAAACACGACACAATGGAGACAGATGGACTGCAACTACGGGAACAAACAGGTCACTCCACTAGGAGACACTGGGGCAGTTGGTCGGGTCCCACCAACGTAGCCCCCTCAAACACACACACACAAAACTGAGACTCGGTGGAAATGCACGCTCAGATTGGTAAACACACGCATCACCGTTGGGGAGAAATGGGGTAAAAGCAGCAATGAACAGGCGAGCTAAGTCTCACAATATTCAGAGGGCTTCTGTGGACCCAGTTGGGGACCTGGTTGGCAAGCAGTGCGAGGAGACCCGAGGACTCTTGGGCCCAGAGTCAGTGACATGGCCACGGAGGACTCAAGTGGAGAATGTAGCTGCCAGCTGATGGGAAGAGAGGGCATGTGCACAAGAACACCCACACTTGCAGATAACACCCACGTGACTGGTACTGGAGGACTGGATGATCAGAGCTCAACCAGAAGAAGAAAGAAGAGGGGTGGGGGGAAAGAAGACTGAGCTGATCCAAGCTGATGAACTTAACCTATGCATATGAATGCAGTGACACAAAAGAGGCAACAAATCCTTACAGCAAGAAACATTCCCACCCTCTCCACACACAGAGTAGACAGAGA
>NW_006408570.1:1084731-1087621 GCF_000296735.1 Chrysochloris asiatica | reverse complement strand
GAATGAATGTAAAGCTAGTGTTCTCCCATGTAAACTATCATATAATTCACAATAAAACATTAAAAAAAAAAACTAATGCTCTCCCATGTAAACTATCACATAATTCACAATACAGCTTTTTTTTTTAAAGGTATGCTATGGTATTGGTTGAAAGTTAGGAAAAATAAATATAAACGTATATAAATACATGGTATTAAAATAAAAAATGTGACAGTCACTGAAAATAAAAGTTGAGCCCTTCAGAGCTTCCTTCTATCTCTTTTCTAACATGTTAAGGCATCTAACTAGGACTATTTACTCTATCCCTCCAAAGACAATCCTTGTAATCATGTGTCAAAGAAGCATCTAATTGAATTCTCTAGTCCAGGTTGGAGTTGGAAAAAGTGGGATATAAATAATACTAGCAAAACCTAGACCTTAGAAAGATTTATGTGTTTTCTTTTTCTGAATAAATCATTCTGTTTTTTCTAAGTAATTTTTACATATTTAATTACCTCTACTCAAAGTTCCTTATTTATACTTTTCTCTAGTAAGAATTGTTGTTGTTGTTAAGTGCTGTCAAGTCAGTACTGACTCATAGTGACCCACTATAGGGTTTCCAAGAAGCATCTGGTAAGTTTGAACCACTGACCTTGTGTTTCAAAGGAACCTTGCAGTCCAGCGCATTAACCCACAGTGCCACAGTTTGTTCCTCTGCCCCCTTCTCTCTTACTATTCCTTCCATTCTCCCAAGATCCAGCAACACATCTGCAGTTTTCCAGAGGCCATACTGCGTATGCTGCCATCATCTCACTTTGCACATAATCTAAAATGGAAGTCATCAGCATCTCACTCACTACCATCCCCTACACATGGTGGTCATGTTCTTCATAAACAACACTGTTCACCCTGACAACTATAATTGTAGCTGTTAAGTGCCATTGAGTCTGTTTCTACTCATAGCAAACCTGTACAGGGTTTCAAATAAATGCCTGGTGAAAATGAACCACCAATTTTATGGTTAACAGTCCAGTGCTTATGCTACACTGCCACACCAGGACCCAAGAACGGTGTTGTCAAGTTGGTTTCGACTCATAGCAACCCAAGATAGAGTTTCCGAAGATCAACTGGTAAGTTTGAACTGCCAACCTATGGATCAAACCAAGCCTATGGTGCTATGTTTACATCACACCAGGGGATGAGGAAAATTGGGGAAGGGGAGAATTTTCAATAATTCCAAACCATGATCTATCATTTAGACCCCACCATCATGTTGTTGTTGTCCATAAATGCTGTTGAGTCTGTTCCAACTCATAGCAACCCTGTATAGGGTTTCCAAGGAGCTGTTGGTGAGTTGAACTGCCGACCTTGGGGCTCAAACCAACCTTGCAGTCCAGTGCATTAACCCACAGTGCCACACCATCATAGAAGCGGAAGAGAACTTCCCAATGTATTTATCCAGTATTCTGCAACATGAATGTTCCTCTTGGATCAGACTTTCTCTCACAATATACTAGGTGTCTTTCTACTTGCCTTTCTTTGCTTATGCCACTTTCAGCCCAATGACTTTGCCCTGCCTTGAATCCAGTCTTCCCTCAAAAACCCAACTGAAAAAAATTCTCTGTAAAAAAATAAAGCCTTCTCTCAGTGCCGTAAGCATTGGTGTTTTCCTCTTTTCAGTTAAGCATGTACAAAGGTAAGTATTGCTACTAGAGTACCAGTTCGTACATGCACAGGTTTATTCCAAACAAATCGGGTTTAAATACATCTCTCTGGTCAGTGATGGTAGAAGAAAAGGTCTTTCAGTAATACACTTGCCTTAGTCTCCTCAGGGTGCCTTGGAAAAAAACAGGTTCAATCAAAGCAGTGGTTTTCAAGGAGATCTGCTGATCCAGCTAAATTCAAGACAGAGAGGTCAGCTCAGAAGGCTACCGCAACTGTTTTTTTGGGATTCCAAAGGGGTCATTTGGGTCGATTTTCTTGAAGGGCACAGGACAAACATAAGAGCTGATTAGAAATAAGTTTTAAGAAAAGTAAAAACTGGACTGGTGAGAAAAAGACCAGGAAAGTTGCAATGAGGAATTTTTTCCCCATCACAACAGTGCACCTGTTCATGTTTCAAGGGAAGCAAGGACTGTCTTACAAGAATTTCATCCACCCTACTGCCCTGATCTCACCCCTGCAGATTTCATTTTTGTTCCCAAAATTCAAAGAACATTGAAAAGAAACACAATGTCAGTACTTTCAGGACACCAAAACTGCTGTTTTGACATGGTGTTCATCAAAGAGGGCAGAATAGTATAGTGAAGAGTTGGAGAAAGAGAAACACTGCCTTCAGGAGTATACAAATAAATGGGGGATATGTTGAGAAGCATAACATCATATTTTGATATTTTTAAATAATATTTTGTGGAAACAGTTACCCTCATATTAAATGTCTACTTGCTACCAGGCACAGTGCTTGGTATATACTCAATACTAGGTATACAGAGAAGTAAGCTGTAATCCCTGACCAATATCATACTAGAAAGGAATTAGATAGACAAATAGGCAAAAAACTAATGAGTTGCCATTGATTCGCTTCCAACTCATGATGAACTTACGTATTGCAGAGTGCAACTATTCTATAGGGATTCATGGCTATGAGTTTTCAGATGCCAATCATCCAGTCTTTCTTCCCAGGTTCTTTTGAATGGGTTTGAACCACAAATCTTTTGGTTAGTAGTCATATGATTAACTTTTTGTACTTTTGGAATGCAAAAGTAGGGAGCAAAGAGGAGGGACCAGTAGTTGGAAAATTTGGACTTGGTGATAGAAATGATGCTGGAGAACGAATAATAGATTTCTGCAAGACAAATGATTTGTTTATTTCAAATACCTTCTTTAGACAGCATAACAGACGACTATACAC
>NW_006408570.1:1082339-1082906 GCF_000296735.1 Chrysochloris asiatica | reverse complement strand
AGGAAGATCGTAGAAGAATTGATGCCTTTGAGTTGCGGTGTTGGAGGAGAATACTAAAAGTGCCATGGACTGCCAAAAGAACCAATAGATCTGTTATGGAAGAAGTACAACCAGAGTGCTCCTTGGAGGCCAAGATGGCTAAGCTTCATCTCTCATACTTTGGACACATTGTCCGGAGGGAACAGTCGCTGGAAAAGGATGTCATGCTAGGTAAGGTGGAGGGTCAGAGAAAAAGAGGAAGACCCCCAATGAGATGGATCAGCCAGGTGGCATCACTGATGGCATCAAGTGTGGCAGCGGTAGTAAGGTTGGGCCAGGATTAGACATTGTTTCCTTCTGCTGTGCATGGGGTCGCTATGAGTCGGTTCCGACTTGATGGCACCTGACAACAACAACAACAACCATCCAAGGCAAATACAGAACTTTAGTGTAATGTAATAAGTATAGAAATAGAAATAAATACAGAGGCTGTGTGGTGACGACTGGGGGCCAGGCTTGTAAGGTATACACTTTGATTGGTTGATGATGCATGGAGGGGATTGTAACCATGGCAGTGAAACGATATAC
>NW_006408570.1:1078181-1082135 GCF_000296735.1 Chrysochloris asiatica | reverse complement strand
AGGAAGGAAGGAAGGAAGGAAGGAAGGAAGGAAGGAAGGAAGGAAGGAAAATGATTGGTCAAAGCCGAAAGTAATCAAATATGCCTGGATGAGTGCCAAAGAAAGTTTTACAGAGGAGCAGGTGCCAAAGTGTGCTCTTAACAATGTTTTTGAATTTTTCATAGGGACATATCTGGGAAAGGCAACGAGTGTTGAAGATGGAAGTAACATGAGTAAGAATGACCACAAGAGAAAGTAAATAGCATGACTTACTCAGGGAATGAAACGTGGTTATGCATAATTCTTATTGTTGTGTGCCGTCGAGTTTTTGCCAACCCATAATAACCCTGTACAGTGTTTCTAAGTTTGGCTGGTAGGTCTGAACCACCAAGTTTGTGGATGCCAGTCCAGTGCTTACCTTAAAGAACCACTTTTAAAACGCAGTTAAGGGAGAATTAAAAGACATTAAGCTGTTTTACAGAGAAGTTTCAACATTAGCCAGTAGGCAATGGAGAAACACTGAAAGAATATAGTTATTTGCACATTAGGCTCACCTTTTACATTTCAGGCAAATCCTCTAGGAGCAAAAGTGTATACAAGTAAGAGATGGCAAAGATTGGAAGCAGGAAACCAATACATTATCACTAAAACAGTTAAGCAACAATGGTGAGAGCTTGGTAGCTGCATATGTGAGACACTGCAGGATAAGCACTGGACGTGAAGGTCAGTTTGAACTGCAAAGTCGGCAGTTCAAAATCACCAGCCACTCCTCGGAAATCCTATATAAGGTCGTTATGAATCAGAATCGAATCAATGGCACTTAACAACAACATATATAAAATTAGCAGAAGGAACAGAATTAACTGGTTTGAATGTGATAAACAGAGAGAGGAAGGAACTAAGATTAGCTCCAAGTAACCTGGTCTTCATGAGGGTAAGAAGGCTGTTTCAAAGGGGGGGGGGAAATACACTGAGAACAGGAGAGACTATTTCTGTAAAGCTATAGGACACCAAGGTGAATATGACTGCACATAATTGCAACATGTAATTTTTGTTCTCTTAGAAGGTACGAATTTCATTCTAGCATTATTATTGCTGATATTAGGTGACATCGAGTCAGTTCCAAATAACAGCAACCTTATGAACAACAGAATCAAACACTGTGTGGTCCTGGATCCATCCTCAAAATCATGGTACACTTGTGCCCACAGCTGCTGCCACTATACCAATCCATCGTGTTGGGTGTCGTCTTCTTTTTGGCTGATCCTCCACATAATCTAGCATGATGTCCTTCTCCAGAGACTGGTCCCTTCTGAAAATAAGTCCGAAGTATGAGAGACAAAGTCTGGCCATCCTGACTTCTAAGGAGCATTCTGGCTGTATTTCTTCTAACACAGATTTATTTATTCCTGTGGCATTCGATAGAACTTTTAACATTTTTTTACCAACACCATAACTCAAATGCATCAGTTCTTCCACAGTCTTCCTTATCTACTGTCAAACTTTCACATGCATATGACGCTACTGAAAATACCATGGCTTGGGTTAGGCGCACCTTAGTCCTCAAACAGACATCTTTGCTCATGAACATTTTACAGATATCTTGTGCACCAGATTTACCTAATGCTATATACATTGTTTCATTTCTTGACTGCTGCTTCCCTGAATGTTGATAGTGGATCAAGAGACAATGAAATCTTTAATAACTTTAATAAATCTTCTCTCCATTTATCATGACAGTTAATGGTTCAGTGGTAAGGATTTTTGCTTTTACATTGAAGTGCAACATACACTAAAGACTGTGACCTTTGGTCTTTGTCTGTAAGAATTTTAAGTCCTCTTTGCTTTCAGAAAGCAAAGTTGCATCTGGAAGGTTGTTAATGAGTCTTTCTCCAATCTTGATGCCACATTCCTCTTCATATAATCCAGATTCTTAAATTATGTGCTCAGCATATAGGCTGAATAGGCATAGTGAAAGGATACAACACTGACACACACTTTTACTAATTGTAAAACACTTCAGTGTCCCCTTGTTTTGTTTGAACATCTGCTTCTTGGTCTAAGTCCAGGTTCCTCATGAGTACAATTAAGAATTTTTGAATACTCATTCTTCACAATGTTGTCCATAACTTGTTATGATCCACACAGTTGAAAGCCTTTGCATAGTCAATAAAGCACAGGTAAACATCTTTCTGGTATTCTCTGCTTTCAGTCTAGATCCATGTGACATCAACAGTGACATCCCTCGTTTCACATCCTCATCTGAATCCAGCTTGAACCTCTGGTAGTTTGCTGTCAGTGTACTGTTGCAACCATGTTTTAAATACTTTCAGCAGAATTTCACTTGCATGTGTTACTAATAATATTGTCCACTGATTTCTGCATTCCACTGGGTAACCTCTCTTTGGAATGGGCACACATATGGAACACTTCCAATCAGTTGGCCAGGTAATTTTCTTCCAAATTTTTTGGCATAGCTGAATGAGTGCCTCAGTTTGTTGAAAGAATTTATTTGTATCTCATCAATTCCCAGAGTTTTGTTCTTTGCCAGTGCCTTCAATGCACCCTGGGCATTCCAGTACCACTGGCTCTTCATATGCTATCTCTTGAAATGGTTGAACAACAACCATTTCTTTTTGGTACAGTGACTCTGCATATTCCTTCCATCTTCTTTTGATACTTTCTACATCATTCAATATTTTGCCATAGAACCTGTTAATATTGCATTTCCAGGCTTGAATTTTTTTCTTCAGTTCTTTCAGCTTGAGAAAAGCTGAGCTTGTTCTTCCCTTTCTGACTTTCTAATTCCAGGACTTTGCACAGTTCATTATACTACCTGACTTTGTCTTCTAAAGCTGCCCTTTGAAATTATCTATTTAGCTCTTTAACCTCCTCTTTTCTTCTATTTGCTTTAGCATCTCTGGGCTGGAGAGCAATTTCAGAGTCTCTTCTGACATGTATTTTGGTCTTTTCCCTCTTTCTTGTCTTTCTTAATGACATTTTGCTTTCCTCCTGTATGATGTTCTTCATGCCATCATACAACTCTTCTGGTCTTTGGTCATTAGTGTCTAACACATCAAATCTGTTCTTGAGAGGATCTCTAAATTCAGCATGATATGTTCAAGGTCAAACTTTGGCTCTCATGGACTTGCTTTAATTTTCTTTTCAGCTTCAGCCTGAACTTGCATATGATCTGTTCCACAGTCTGCCCCTCAGGTCTTGTTTTGGCTGATGATATAGAGCTTTTCCATTATTTCATCTCACAGATGTAGTCAATTTGATTTCCATGCATGCTATCTGGTTAGGTACATGTGTATTGTTGTTAGGTGCCATCGAGTCAGTACCCACTCACAGCGACTCTATGTACAACCGAATGAAACACTGCCCCATCCTGGGCCAACCTCACAATTGTTGCCATGCTTGAGCTCATTGATGCTGTCACTTTGCCAATACAATCCTGTTGAGGATCTTCCTCTTTTTCTCTGACCCACCACCTTATCAAACATGGTATCCTTCTCTAGCGACTGGTCCCTCCTGACAATATGTCCGAAGTATGAGAGACGAAGTTTGGCAATCCTGGCCTCCAAAGACCACTCTGGCTGCACTTCTTCCAACATAGATCTGTTTGTTCTTTTGGCAGCCCATGGTACTTTCAACATTCTCCTCCAACACCATAACTCAAATGAATCAATTCTTCTACGGTCTTTCTTCTTCACCGTCTAGCTTTTGCATTCATATGAGGCTATTGAAAATACCATGGTTTGAATCAGGCACACCTTAGTCCTCAAGCTGACATTTTTGCTCTTCAACACTTAAAAAGGTCTTGTGCAGATTTGCCTAATGCAATACGTTGTTTGATTTCTTGACTGCTGCTTCCATGAGTGTTGATAGTTGATCCAAGAAAAATGAAGTCCTTGACAACTTCAATCTCTTCTCTGTTGAGAAGAATGTTGTTAATTGGTCCAGTGGTGAGGA
>NW_006408570.1:1071379-1073360 GCF_000296735.1 Chrysochloris asiatica | reverse complement strand
TTCACTGATGATATGGAGCTTTTCCATCTTCTCTTTCCACAGATGTAGTCTATTTGATTTCTATGTGTTCCATCTGGCGAGGTCCATGTGTATCTGGCGAGGTCCATGTGTAATAGGGTAGATAGGGACAGGCAACTTAGACACTGGCTACCTAAAATGCGGGGGCGATAAAGGCACAAAGTGACTGGCTTACAAGGTTTCAAGAGTGAGTTTAAGAGTGTGTGTGGGAAGATAGAGTTCGCACTGAATAGTTTTCATCTTGTCTAGATGGTTCTGGTGAAAAGATATGGGAATAAGATTCTTATGATTCAATAGTGAATAACTGTTATTATGACTAACTGTGACGGTCGCAACTGTAAAGGTAGAAGTTTTGTAACAAAAACGGGGGAGTAGTTAATCTTACAGTCCAGAAACAGAGGACCCTAGGACCATCAAGGGAGAAGAGCACAAGGAAAATGAGAGACCTTATCCAGAGAAGCCGTGATACCAGAGATGGAGGCAAAGATGGGGACACAGAGAGAGAAAGCAGCTGAGGACTCCAGATTCATGGAAAGAGAGGGACTGAGAGCTGGCAGCCAGGAGACAGACTTGCAGAATGTACCCTTTGGTTGTGTAAATTATTAATAATGCATGAGTGTTTTTTTTTTAAAAGAGAGAGAGAGAGTGCTGAAATTAATAAAGAGAAATACTGTTAACTGATGGTACATGAAGGGGATTATAATCATTGTAATGAAACAAAGTATATGATTTGTTGAATGTAAAACTGATGATCTGCCCTGTAAACTTTCACTCAATTCACAATAAAAACTTAAAAAACAAAAATCAGAGTCAGCCAAGGGGAGGAAGACGACCCCCAACAAGATAGACCTGATGGCTGAAGTATGTCAGTGATTGAAGGATGGTGCAGGACCTGACAGTGGTTTGTTCTTCTGTACATAGGGCCGATATGAATCAGAATCAAAGTGACAGCTCCTAATAACAATTACAAGGAATACATGAAAACCTTGAGTTGCAGAAACAATTAACAGGTTCAACTGTTAACCATTAGTTTGGAGGTTTGAGCCAAACCAGCAGCCTCAGAAGAAGGCACTGCATGATGATTTATCCTTCTGTAATCAGCTAGTGATCAGCTATTGAAAACAGAAAGAGTATGTATGTATCAACCAACTATACATACTCTACTTAACAACTCCCACAAATTTTTAAGTATCCCTCTCAGTCAAATCAATCTAAATCAGATCTGAGATAAAAACAATAAAGGTGTAATCAAGTAATATAGTCATACTTAGCTCCTGTGTTCCATGTTCCTTTCATTTCTGTTATATAAAACAATTGTGCAGAGAAGTATCTTCATTTCCTATGGCACTTATAGTGATAAAAAAGTAAAATCACTATAACCTGAGATTTCTAACAGAAGAATGACTGCATAATTGCCTATTTTATTGTTACTCTTTCTGTAAAATAAAAATTCTAATAATCTTTTTTTTTATCCACTATTGTTCTAGGAAGCTACATGAGTCTTGCTCTTCACACATATCTTTAAATTCTGAAATGTATTCCTAACAGAAACCAGAGATGAGCCAAAGGTGATATAATGGCTCAGGTACAAATCATTTCACCACTGTTACCACATTTCCTTAATTCCTTCCAATCTGTATTTGTCTGTCCAGCCCCTTTTGTCTTTCTCATCATATGCTGCGCCAAGAAAATGATTAAACAGATCTGACACAATTTACTTGACATGGTATTGGATTAAAAAAAAAAATGATGTGTTAGAATGCCACATTTGGATTTAAACATTCTGTTTCAAATAAAGGTTTCTTTAAGAAGTCCAATGAAGGGAAGAAATTCAAAGACCACATCAAAGTGAAGGGCCATACTGAAGTTGCCCTCTGAAGAAGGGAGAACAATGGATGAAGCCAATTTTCAGCAGAAGAAACGCTTAACTTTAGTTTGGTTTACTAGAAGAGTTAAGGAGCTC
>NW_006408570.1:1065749-1071279 GCF_000296735.1 Chrysochloris asiatica | reverse complement strand
CTCCAATCCTGATGCCACGTTTTTCTTCATAGAACCCAGCTTCTCGTATTATTTGCTCAGCATACAGGTTGAATAAGTATTGTGAAAGAATACAACCCTGCCACACACCTTTCTTAATTTTAAACCATTTATAGTGTTCCCATGTTCTATTCGAACAATTGCCTCTTGGTCCATGTACAGATTCCTCATGAGCACAATTAAGTGTTCTGGAATTCTTCATACTTTGCAATGTTGTCCATAGCTTGTCATGTTCTACACAATCGAAAGCTTTTGCGTAGTCAATAAAGCACAGGTAAACATCTTTCTGGTATTCTCTGCTTTCAGCCAAGATCCATTGGACATCAGCAATGATATCATCCCTCGTTCCACAAACTCTTCTGTATCCGGCTTGAAACTCTGGAAGTTCTCTGTGAACGTACACTTGCAGCCATTTCTGTATTACCTTTAGTAAAACTTTACTCACATGGGATATCAATGATACTGTCCGACGATTTCTGCATTCCATTGCATCACCACTCTTTGGAATGGGCACAAATATGGATTGCTTCCAATCAGTCAGCCAGACAGTTGCCTTCCAAATTTCTTGGCATAGGTCCATGTGTATAGTAATTTTTTATGTTATTTATAAAAGGTATTTGCAAAGAATAAGTCATTGGTCATACAAGACTCTATCATGCGATATTCAGCACTGTTTCTATCACCAAGGCCATATTTTCCAACCTTTGCATTCCAATCACCAGTAATTAGCAATATATCTTGATTGCATGCTTAAAGAAGTTGGTAGAAGTCTTCCAATTTCATCATCACTGGCTTTAAGTGGTTGGTGTGTCCAAATTTGAGTACTAGTGATATTAACTGACCTTGTTATTGTTGTTGCTAAGTTCTGCATGTCGGATCTGACTTATAGCAACCCTGTATATTGAGTATGAAAGCCGACCTTGAGGTGCTAATCCTATGGTACCATACCACGACTCCATGTAGGCATATGTATATTATCCTATCACAGACAGCATTATACTTCAAGACAGATCTTGAAATCTTGTTTATGAAGATGAATGCAACACCATTTCTCTTCAATTTTCATTCCCAATGTAATAAACCATATGACTGTCAAATTCAAAATAGTCAATACCAGCCCAGTTCAGCCTCGTGATGGAGTCCTGGTGTGGTGCTGTGGGTTAATGCACTGGACTGCAAGATTGGCTTGAAATGCAAGGTTTGGGGCTCAAGCTCACCAGGCGTTCCTTGGAAACCCTAGACAGGGTTTGTTATGAGTCGAAACTAACTCAACAGCATTTAATAACAACAATGCCTAAGATATCAATCTTCATGCATTCCATTTCATTTTTGACAAATTCCAATTTTCCTAGTTCATACTTTGAACATTTCATGCTCTGATTATTAATGGATGTTTACAGTTGTTTCTCCTCATTTTGAATTTGGTCCCATCAACAAATGAAGGTCCAGATAGCTTTACTCCATTCACACCATCATGGTTAACTCTACTTTGAGGAGGCATCTCTTCCCCAGTCTTATTTTGAGTGCCTTCCAACCTGAGGGGCTTGTCATCCAGCTATATCTGGCAATATTCTGGCGCTCTTCATATGTTTTAATATTCTGGCAATATCTGACAGTGTTCCACTGCCATTCAGAAGACTTCCAGTGGCTAAAACATTCAGAAGTAGTCAGCTTCTCCCTCCATCGTAAGCTGTCTTCCATGGGTGTATTCTTCCATGTAGTTGAAGTCTGTCAACCATGGGTGTATCCTTCTGGTATTTAAAATACTGGTGGTACAGCATCCAGCACCACAGCAGCACACAAGCCACCACAGTACAACAAACTGACAGACAAGGGGTGACCAGCATTCTTAGAAAGCCCCAAACCTGAATATTGGTTCAGTAACATGCACATAAGGAGCAGTTGTGGCTAAGTGGTTAATCAGTAGGCTGCTAACCAAAAGGTCGATTTAAACTGACCAGCTGTTTCACAGAATTCAGATGTGGCAGGCAGTCTGCTTCCATAAAGAATACAACGGGAAGTCCTATGGCATGGTTCTGTTCTATAACATATGTTCTAGGTTGAAGTTGATTCCATGGCAATGGCTTGGGTTTGGTAACATATATACGCATAGTCAATTTAGATAAGGATTTACTATAATACAATATTGTTTTTGTTGTTAGGTCATTTCAAGTCAGTTCTGACTCATAGTGACCCTGTATAGGGTTTCTGAGGAGTGGCTGCCAGGTTTGAAGTGCCGACTTTGTGGCTCAAAGTAACCTTGTGGCCCAGTGCTTATCCTACAGCACCGTACTAGGACATCATAATACAATATTGTTGTTGCTAAGTGTTGTTAAGTGCTGTCGAATTGGCTCTGACTCATAGCAACCCTGTATAGGGTTTCCGAGGAGTGGTTGGTGGATTTGAACCATTGATATTGCAGCTCAAACCAAGCCTGTGGTCCAGTGCATGATTCTGCAGTGCCACACCAGGACCAATACAATCCAACATGAAGGGTAGTGTACAATATTAAGGGTAGCTGTTAGTTAAAACTGATTCAACAGTGCTTAACAACAACCATCTGGCATATTAACCTAAAATTTCATTATTAATACTGTTTGAACTATAAGAGAGTGTTCATGAGGCATTCTACAGATGCTAATCAATAAAGTTTTATTGTGAAATACAATCCCCAAGAGTACCTGACAATAAGCCTTTGTTGTTGTCATTGTTAAGTGTCATCAATTCAGTTCTGACTCACAGCTACTCTGTACAGGGCTTCCAAGAAGCAGTTGATGGGTTTGAACCACTGACCTTGATGTTAACAGTCCAGTGCTTATTCTACAGCACCTTGCTATTGTTATTACGTGCTGCCGAGTCAGGGCCAACTCATAGTGACCCTAAATAATGTTTCCAAGGAGCAGCTGGTAAGTTTGAACTACCAACCTGAGGTTAGCAGGCTAGTGCATATCCTACAGCGCCACACCAGCACTCCTATAGTGTCCTGGTGGTGGTGGTCATGGTATGTTGTAGAGTTGGTTCCGACTCATAGCAACCCTGAATAGGGTTTCCAAGGAGCGAATGGTGAGCTTGAACCATCAACCTTGTAGTTCAAACTGACTGTGCAATCCAGCATATTGACGCTCAGCAGCACACCAGGGTTAAAATGATGTGACACAAAACCTAAAGAATCTTTTGTCTTTATCAACCCAATACTGACCTCTGGTGGGTTAAAAGAGTGCATACAAATGAGCTTCAGAATCAGAATTCAGTGGAAAAGAGAAGGGGTCTAGGCTTCTAAGTCAGAAGACTAATATGTTATATATGGCACAAAACAATAACTGAAAACATGAATAGTTTTTAGAGGAAGATAAGTCTTTAAATACAAACTCTGATATTCAGTAATTGTATAATCTTGGGCCGGTTGCTTGACTTCTCTGTGCAGCATTTTCATCTATTGTTGTTGTTGTTAAGTGCCAAGACAAGTTAAATTCCTTCAAGGTTGCTACCCACAACAGCTACAAGGATTAAATGAGATAATAAGTATGTGGTAGCTTGAATTAAAATCAGCACTGCGAGACTGAATCAATTCAATGGCATGTAACAGTAACCCAAAAAAATGAAATGGCTATCAATCCAGTACTAATCCTCAAGTGGGCACCACACCAGGTTTATACAATTAGTAGGACAAGTATGTCTTGAGGGGGTCTTTGGTGGTAGGTTGTTGGTTTAAGTCCTGTTTCTTCAGATTCACACAGTTATATAGGCCCCTGCCAGACAGCAGCTTCCCACCAAACCACAGAGGCAAAAAACATTAACTACCACATGATCCAGCAATTCCACTCTTAGCCCCAAAGACTTAAAAGCATGAACTCAGTCAAATACCTGAAAATTACGGAAATTCCCAGCTCTTTTTAAATATTACTTTTTCCTTTCTCAACATACACACAGACACACACACACGCTAATTGCAGATAATTAGAAACTAAATTAGAAAATAAAGATTTAAAAACAAGAAAAAAGCAATCAAAATCTCATCACTCAGTAATGATCAACTATGTTGATGAACAACACTCCAGACTATTTTCTACGCATATGTACAGATTTCTCTTTTTGCTTATCTACAACTTATATTCATCTGTAATTTTTGTTTCTGTTACTAAGTGCTGTCAAGTCAGTTCTGACTCATAGCAAACCTGTATAGGGTTTCCAAAGAGCAGTTGGTAGGTTTGAACTGCCAACCTTTGGTTAGCAGACCAGTGCTCATATTACAAGCACCACACCAGGGCCCCTCATCTGGAGTTAGCGTTTATTTATGTTAGGCTTTACAAATAGACTCATATTGAGTCCACCTCAAACAGATCTTTTAATATTACAAGTTTTGTAACACATTCTAGTATCTGGAAGAAAAAGGCCTACCATGTTAACCATATTTTAAGTTTTCAATAACAGCACTTTTTTAAAAAGAATTCCATCTACATGAAAATAAGAGCATCATGGTATGTTTTGTATTCCTAATGTGGCTCTGAAGGATAAGCACTAGAATGCAAAGTGGGTTGGATTGCAAGGCTGGTAGTTCAAATACACAAGCCCCTCAGTGGAAACCCTATACAAGGTTGCTATGAGTCCAAACCAATTCAACAGCACTAACCTACAACAACATGGCATGTTTGGGAGTCCTGGTGTCGCACTGTAGGATAAGCACCGTAAGGTCAGCAGTTCAGTCTCACCAGTTGCTCCTCATAAACCCTATATAACGTTATGAATTGGAACTAACTTGACAGCACTTAACAACAACAACATGGTATGATTTTACTTAATGATTAGCACAATAACAAGAGCACTCAATCATTCATACATAACACTAAGAAAGGGTACTTTATGAATAACTTACCTTCAAGATAATCGCTAACATTATTTTAGACAATAGCATTAATTTTTATCCATAAAATTTTTCTAACTAGTTTGAGTTTACAACTATTGTCACTGTCAATCCTTTTAGGTAATGATGAAAATGACTCCAAAGTATCAAAAATACAGGTAAAGTGGCGAAAAAATAGATAGTACCCTCAGAGTAGTACTCCCCTAATATTTTATGTTTTAATCTTCTCTTCTAGAGAAATTGTTGTTTTTGTTAAGCACTGTTGAGTCAGTCCCAACTCATAGAGACCTTATATAGGGTTCCCAAGGCACAGCTGGTAGGTTTGAACTGCTAGGACCTATCTATATAAGGAAGGCTTCCCACAAAAATTCTCCTAAGAGGTCAGTGTGGCGGACTATGTAAGACTGGTCAGAGGTTCGAGGCCCTATAGGCCCGAGTGTAACAAATGAGGCCACTGGCAGTTAATGGCAAATTGTTTTTCATCTTAATAGTGTTACATGTATTAATTTAATACACAGAGCTCTTGGTAATCCACAGATAAATGTGATATTTTCCTAAAGCTAAGACTAAAGGTTGCAAGGTCAAGCCTTTCTCCAAAGGATTAACTAAAAACATCTTAGCTACTTCACAGTTCTTTGTTCTATAGACA
The DNA here is from genome assembly GCF_000296735.1 of Chrysochloris asiatica. Lineage (NCBI taxonomy): Eukaryota > Metazoa > Chordata > Mammalia > Afrosoricida > Chrysochloridae > Chrysochloris > Chrysochloris asiatica. Next base: position 1,065,751 of record NW_006408570.1, on the reverse strand, counting down.
AA
>NW_006408570.1:1058242-1060306 GCF_000296735.1 Chrysochloris asiatica | reverse complement strand
CACCACCACACTAGGAGAGCTAAGGGCACAGTTCTTCAGTCCTGTAAATTACCTTGATTCTGGGACATGTTAGGATTTCAGTCAAATTGTTGGGTATACATCATTGGTGATGTGGAGTGCTATAGACCAAGGAACAGTGGTTCGAATGCATGTAAAATAATTAACTTTTAATAGATAAAACCATATAAAGAAAAGCATGGTTATGGTACCTAATACAGTTCATACTAGTACTCATGAGCTACTAGTAAAAAGCAAATCTTAAAAAAGCATGAATAACATGCTGTTATTGTTGTTCTGACTCATAGCCTGTATAGGGTTTCCAAGGAGCCCCTGGTGAGCTTATCGACCTTGCAGTCTAAACCAATGTTGCAGTCCAGCACATTAACCCACAGAGCCTCACCAGGACAACATGAATAACATCGCAGCTTATAAATATAAATGGAAAACTTTCACACATGCCAAAGGGGTACAGTCACTTTCTAATATAGAGTATCTAAAGTAGAACTTAGACACTTGATCTGTATAGCACAGGAATATTTATAAGAAAATTATTTTAATCACTATATTGTGTTTCATTAAATCACCTGAACATAGTTAAAATAACGAAAAAATAGAAAAGCTACAAGTAATAATTTCAAAGTCTATAGTTTTGTCCATCTTGTAAAGTTTTATTAAATATTCAAACGTTGTGAATAAGTCATTCATTCACTTCATTTGATGTGAGAGTGCTAGAACTGTACCAGGCACAGAGTAGTAGGCATTTTAGAAATGACAGGGTTTTTTCTTTTCTATAATGTGTTTCCTTGTTCTATCACCATCTTCTTACTAATAAAGAGTATGTCTTTAATGGCCCATTCTAGATAGGTATGAAGAGTACTACAACAATGAAAGCAGACCTCTACTCCTTTGCCCTGAAAATAAGTGCCACAGGACAAGGAATAGCCAAATTGCAATTCAGATAACAATAAATGACCAAACATAACAACTCAAATTTAGTTTATGGAAAAAAAAAAAGGACTAATACAAATTTCAAATACAAACCAAGTGGTAGGCTATAGGATTCAACCAATGAAGTTCTTAAAATTTCCAGTTTGGATTGTCCATCCACAAATGTCCTTTTTAAATGCCTCACCCTTTTACCCATTAAAGAAGTAGTGGTGGTTCTTTCAAAAATAAAAATAAATTAATTGTCCCTTTGTGATGATCATTGGAAGCTGATTTACATTAAAAAGAGCTAAGAGAGCTACAGTTTACTCTGTGGTTCGGATTAGTTACTCCACATTTTATATTTGATGTTTACACAATTTTTAAATATTATTTTTACAATGTCCTTTTGAATAGAATCATATTCTTAAAAACAATACTATAAAAGTAGACTTACTGTAAAAAAGGAAAATGATATTAAAGTTAATAAAAAATGACAGCAAGAATGGCTCAGGGCCAGCGACCTACTTGAGACTTATAAAATCTTCCTAAATCAGATGGACATCCGTTCTCTTATGGCGAGGTGTAAAACCATACACTCACACAAGCTTCTGTTTCCAGTTTGAACTTAAAAGCCAGGTGTTTCTCAAGATATGAAAGGTCTTCCTAATAAAATCTAATCTTATTATCACAGTAGGTATCTAGCCCATAAGAATGACCAAGTCTACATTAATAGAACATGTAAAGTAGATGGTCTGTAATTAATCTAAATCTAGACACATCATTATGTAGCACACAAACAAAATATATAAATGGGAGTCCTGATGCGGTGCTGAAGGATAAGCAGTGGACTGCTTGTCCTGATGCTAACAGCAAAGTCAGTGGTTCAAACTCACTAATGACTCTTCAGAAAATAGACCCTTATACAGGGTCTCTATGAGTCAAAACTGACTGGACAGCACTTAACAACAACAATAATAGGGAAATGGATGAAGAAAAACAATGGGAAATTACACAGCATAAATATGAAGAAATTATCAATTAAAAATTAAGATCTTCTTATACACTCTGATTGGTGACCAAGTTAGTCACCAATAAGGGGAAGTGAGGGAAAAATAGCAATAAAGCTGAGAGCTAAGC
>NW_006408570.1:1055438-1056047 GCF_000296735.1 Chrysochloris asiatica | reverse complement strand
CAAGGTCAGGATGGCAAGATTTTACCTCACATAGTTTGGACATATTATCAAGAAGAAACAGTCCATGGAAAAGGGGAACATGTTTGGAAAAAAGCAGAGTCAGCTCCCGCTGACCTGAAGATGAGAGAGAGAAGAGGAAGGGCTGGTTGGTCCAAAGTGAGGTGAGACGTGGAGACACCTGAGCCCATGGACAAGAACATGGCCACAGCGGGCTACAGCTGAGAGTGAAGCAGCCAGCTGATATGAAGTAAGGGGAGACACACAAGAACACTCAAACTTGCAGATAGTACACATTTGACCTAACCTCGATGGCTTGATAATGAGAACTTGACTAGAGGAAGATAAAAAAGAAAACAATTTTTGATAAAGAAAAATGAGGATAAATTGCTACAATTTGATGAACTTGACCTATACTCATGAAGGCAGTAGCTCAAAATACCAACAGAGAGGGAAGGAGTCTTCATATCAAGTATCAATGCTAACCCCTCTGTATACAGGGTAGATGTTGTTGTTATTGTCAGGTGCCATCGAGTCGGAACCGACTCATAGCAACCCCATGCACAGCAGAACGAAACAATGTTCGATCCTGGGCCAACCTCACTACCGCCG
>NW_006408570.1:1050300-1055338 GCF_000296735.1 Chrysochloris asiatica | reverse complement strand
GAGTAGTATCCAATCTGTCTAGGCGGGGTTGATGAAAGGAGATGGGGATAGGTCTCTTGTGGTACAATAGTGAATAATCATTATCAGGACTGATTGTGAGGGCTGAAAATGTAAAGGCAGACATTGTGGAGCAAAAGGAGGGGAGTTCCTGGGACCATAAGGGAAAAGAGCGGAGTGTGGGACCCTACCCAGAGAAGCAATGATGCCAGAGATGGAGGCAGAGACGATGACATGGAGAGATGGAGCGGATGGAGACTCTAGACCCAGAGAGGGAGAGGGGCTGTGTGCTGACCACCGGAGGTGGGGAGGGAGGCATGCAGGATATACTCTTTGGTTAGCTGATGATGCATGGAGGAGATTGTAACCATGGCAAGGAGGAGACTGTAAGCATGGCAATGAAACAATATATGATAGGATGAATATAATGCTAATGTTCTCCCATGTAAACTAGCATATAATTCACAATAAAACATTTTTTTAAATTAAGGTCTTCAGAATCTTTCTGTTAAAATGCTATTAATATGTTGTTTTTTAAAAGAAAGTTATTATTTATATACATAACATGTTAAAATGCTATAAAACAGATGTAAAAACAAGTCACTATAAAAAAGTTTCCCTTTCTTTACAACAGATAATTTCTTATTCAAATTATCTAGCTCACCATTAGATAATCTGAATAAGAAAACAGAAAAAAATGTAAAAGCCACCAGCTTAAAGACATCAGAAAACTATTAAGATGGTGAAAGTTTGTCTGGCCAGGTTCAGGAAAAGGAAGAGATGGGGATAGGAAAAACCAACATTTGTAGCCATTCTTCCACTGAGGGCTTCTGCCAATATTAAACAAAATGGCAAAGTTGCTAAAATGCACTGTGGTTTAATGAGCTTGACTGTAAAGTTGGTTTGAAGCTCACTAGCTGCTCCTTGGAAACCCTATTTAGAGTCACTATAGCTTGGAACCAACACAATGGCACTTAACAACAACAACAAAGAACAGAATAAACCAAGTTCCATCACAGAGGAATGACTTTTGAACATCCCTCATTTTAGTTTGGAAGCCTGAAGGATTGATTACACACTATGGCACTGGTAAACCAAGATTCGAAAGGTACTTATAGGGAGTTGTACACTACACACTGAAATCTCTTCAATCCCGAACATTGGATTAAGGTACTACTGTGTCCACCCTACCCAGTTTTCCAGAATAATACTGTCTACTGATGATGACTCATCTTCAAGAAATGATACCAAAACCCTACACTTTAAATTATTTCTACAAAGATTTTTTTCTTATACTAGGAATTTTAAAACTACAATACCCAGAAGGCAATCAGAACTAACAATAAGACACCATGAACACAAACCAACATAGAGGAAAAGCACAAGAAGGATATATACCAGAGATGCAAATCTGTAAACATTAAATATAAATTTTACAAATTCAAACACAGGACACTAGTACAAACCCAACAGACATTAAAAAGATAGAAATGTAACAGGATGAACAGCTTTATGCCTCAAATTCAATAATTTGGTTGAAATGGACAAAATTCTTGAAACACAAACTAACAGAGTTTACTCAAGAAGAAATAAATAACTTGAACCACCCTCTATATGGAGTGCTGGTGTGACATGTAAGATAAAGTTCTGGACCTCAAGGTCAGTTTGAAAGACAAGAACAGCAGTTCAAACTCACTAGCCACTCCTTGGAAACCCTATATGGGGTCAATATAAGTCAGAACTGACTCAATGGCACATACATATGAAAAAGGCTACAATGTTCTAAGAAAATCAATCAATACCAAGCTATAGGTTACTAAGATTTCTAAAGGCTAAGCCTAAAGATATTCTAGTCATCAAGGCAAAAGAATATCCCCCACAAATGGAAAAAGAACAACTCATGTAAAATGTAGGTAATACCAGATGTCAAAAGACCAGAAGAGTTGTGGATGACATCAAGCACAGAATACATGAAGAATATGAAAGATCATTAAAAAGACAGGAAAGAAGAAAAAGACCAAAACAGATGTCAGAGAGACTAAAAACTTGTTCTTAAGTGTAGAATAGCTAAGAAAATGGAAGAAATAATAGAGTAAAAGAGTTGAACAGAAGAATTTCAAAGGTAGCAGGAGAAGACAAGACAAAATATTATAATAAAATGTGCAAACCTGGAGTTAGAAAACCAAAATAAAAGAACAGGCTCAACATTTCTCAAACCTGCATGAACTGAAGACAAAATTCAAGCCTCAATTTGGAATAGTAAACTATCCTATGGGCAAAAAGTTGAATGGTGCAAAAAGCATGAATAGAAAATCGAAAAAGAAAAAAAACAATCACTGTACCAAAATGAATTGGTTGACATACCTAAAAGGAGGTAGCATATCATTAATGACTGCTGGTGCTGAAGGAAACAGTTTAAGCTGCACTGAAGGCAATGATGAAAAACAAGCATCCAGGAATGGTAGGAAATGATCCAGGAAACTGAGATGCTTTAGTAAAGGAAGGCACTGCTGGAAGCATTTATTTGTCTGTATCAAGAAAGCTGGAAGACAGCTACCTGGTCAATAGACTAGAAAAGATCCTCTGTATTCATGCCCATTACAAAGACAGGTAATCAAATGGAATACAAGCATTATAAAACAACATCATTAATTAATATCACACGATCCCTGCTAGTGATAAAAGTAGTTGGTTAATAATTGAAAAGCTGGCAGTTCAAACCCATGAGGCACTCCAGAGGAGAAATACATGGCAGTCTGCTTCTGTAAAGATTTACAGATTTGAAAATACTGTGGAAGCACTTCTACTCTGTCCAATAGGGTTGCTGAGTCAGAAGCTATTCTACCACATTAAGTTTTATATGTTTATCATTAATATCACATTAGTAAACTTTTGTTGAAGATAATGCAATAATGACTGCAGCTGTACATCGATAGAGACCTGCCAGGAGTTTAATCCACATTGAGAAGTGAATAAGAAACAAGAGACATCATTGTTTGGGTTAAACAAAAAATATTAGAAAAAATATATATTTGTTTTTCATCAACTATGTGAAGGCAAACAACGATGTGGATCATAACAAATTATGGATAACATTGGAAAGAATGGGAATTTCAGAATACTTGATTCTATTCTTGCCGAGCCTGTACACGATCAAGAGGTAGTCCTTTAAACAGAACAAGGCGATACCACATGGTTTACAACTACTAAGGGTGTACATCAGTGTTGTCTTCTTTCACCATAATTTGTCTATATGCTGGGTAAATTATCTAAGAAGGAAGATTATATGAAGAACACTGCATCAGATTCATTAACAGTCTGCACTATGCAGCTAACACAATCTTGTTTGCCAAAAATGAATATGATTCAAAGCACTTACTGAAATAGTCGAAGACTACAGCCCTAATATGGATTACACTTGAGAGTAAAGAACACAAAAGCCTTACAGTCAGCAACATCATGATACATGGAGAAAAGAAACCTGAATTGGCAAGAATTTCATTATATTTAGACTAACAACAAATGCCTATAAAGAAGCAATTAGGAAGCCAAACCAATCTGCTACAAAGGATTATCTTTAATGTTCTAAATGACTAAAGTGTGACCTGGCCCAAGCCATGGTCCTTTCAAATATTTCATATGCATGCAGAAGCTAAACAATGAATAATATTTTTTTAAAAAGGAAATGATGGATTTGAATTGAGGTATTGCTTTGGACTGCCAGAAGAAACCAGAAATCACTCTTAGAAGAAATACAACATGAATGATCCTTAGAAGCAAGAACAGAAAGCTTCTAACCTTGGACATTTCATGAGGAAAAACCCATCACTAAAGAAGGACATCATGTTTGGTAGAGAGTTGGTGAACACAAGGAAATCCTTAATAGGATGGGTTGACATAGTAGCACAGCAGGCACAATAGTAGGCCTAATATGAAAACCATGAATATGGCACAGGACCAGGAAATATTTCATTCTTTTATGCATATGGTCACTATGAGTTGGAGCCAACTCAATGGCAGCTAACAAGTACAACAGAAAACTCTTCTGAAAGTAACAGCCCAGACACCCTAGTTCAATTTTTAAGAATACGATTTAATCATAAGATTATTGAATGTTTCCTTTCTCCAATAACGAACCACATCAATGGGGTTCCAGTGTAACTGTAGACATAGTCTTACCATATGCTCCAACAAATGTACTCCTAGGTATTTACCCAAAAGAGTTGAACACTCATGTCCATACAAAAATCTGCACACAAATATTTACAGCAGCTGAATTAATAATTATCCCAAACTGGAAGCAACTATAATGTTCCCTCAATAGATCCGTGGATAAACAAACTATGATATTTTTGTAAAATTTAATAATATTCGGCAATAAAAAGAAATGAGCTATGAAGCTAGGAAAAGACATGGAGGAACTTCAAGTTTGTATTGTCAAGTGAAACGAGAGGAGCATGGTGCTCTGTAGGATAAGCACTGGACTGCAAACGACAAGGTTAAAAGTTTGAGCTCACTAGCACAACATGAAACTGCTATAATTATTAAAAGTTTATATAACATAAAAATTAACTTCATATTACATGGAACAGTAATTTTATTATAAACAGATGTCACAACAAGAATATGTTGTTGATTTTTACTACCTTTGAATTGGTACCTGTATAGGGTTTCTGAGGCTTTTAAATCATTACAGGAACAGAAAGTCTCAAACCTAGGATCTAGGACCTTGTGGTTCACAGTCTAGTGAATTTATATCCTGGGGAGTGCAGTAGCTCCATAAGATAACTACATTCATTTCCTTATTATTCATTGTTGAAATGAACAGATACTCAACAAAAGATAAAAATGAAAAAATAGGCTGAGGCCATACTGAATGTCAGGGGAAACTCCCATGTTGTGTGCCATGAGTCAGTTACGACTCATAGTGACCCTGTATAGGGTTTCCAAGGAGCAGCTGGTGATTTTGAACCACCGGCCTTGCTCCAACTCCTATAGTACTGAGTGTATATGCACACATACATGTACATATTGTTGTTGT
>NW_006408570.1:1032718-1050200 GCF_000296735.1 Chrysochloris asiatica | reverse complement strand
ATGAGGGTTTCTACTCCCGTAAAGATTTACACCCTCGGAAACCCTGTACAGGGTCGCTATGGGTCGGAACCGACTCGATGGCACATAACAACAACATAGATATATAGAGAGAGTTCTGGTATGGCACTGTAGGATAAGACTCGACCACAAGGTCAGTTTTAATGACAAGATCAGTGGTTCAAACTCACCAGCTGCTCCTTGGACACCCTATACAGGGTCTCTATGAATTGTAACTGACTCAATGGCACTTAACAACAATATAATTTGCTAAAGCACTGGTATACTGGTGGCACAGTGATTAGGGTGCTCAGCTGCTAATCAAAAGGTTGGCAGTGTGAACCTACCAGCCACGCCATATGAAAGCAGTCTGTTTTCATACAGACTTAGAGCCTTGGGAACACATAGAACAGCTCTTCTCTAGCCTATAGGGTTCCGAAGCTACGCAACAGCAGTGGTTTTGGATTTGGACTAAAGGATATATCACTTGATTATATAATTGGACCTAACCTTCACCAAACTGAATCATACATAAATCCTTAGAAGAGAGAGGCAGAGGCAATACATAATTGGTTTATCTTTGTACTAAGTACCCAGTATGTACTGAGTAAGTATTGAGTTTAACTGAAAAGTATCACTAAAACATTTAAAGGAACTAGAAAGCTAAAGTTTCCTTTAAGAGGGAAGTATGTCTAGAATCACTTTTCTTTTCTCTTTTTTTGTTGTTGTTATTATGATTTTAAAGGATTAGAACAAGTTTGTGGACAGAAAAAAAAGAGCCAATTAAGAAACTAAAATGTAGAGAAGAGAGGCACTAGTGAACCATACCTTTAGAAAACCAGGAACAAGCAAAATCAAGAAGGCAAGTAAATACTAGCCTCATTAAGGAAGCTAAGCACTTCTTCCATCGGATTACGGAAGGGAGGGTGAGGACTACAAAGAAATTTGAAATAGAAAAAAGAAATTGATAAAGTTCATTTTAAATGCCTTGCATCTCTTCTAAATAGAAAGATAGATTTGGTGCATTAAGAAAACATGAGGAAAGTTTGAAACAGTTACCCCAGAGAAAGTAATCAGAATTTAAGAGATGATTGTAAGTATTTGTAATTAGCCATGAATCTGTAGGTAATGCCACGGAGTATAATCATAGTAGATAAAATTAGGATAATTCTATTACTTTTTTCAGAGATGAATACAATTTTCATTAACAGTAATTTTTCTTATTATGAATTTTACTGCCCAAATTTCTTGTCTATTCAATAAAACCATCATACTTCCTGAAGAAGACAGAGTAACACATAGAACATTCTCTCACCAACAGAACAGCCCAACCTTGTTACAGCTCCATATTTACATGCCTATCAATTAGCTGGAGTCCTAGTGTGGCACTGTGGGATAAAACACTGGACCGCAAGGTCAGTCTGAACCACAAGGTCAGCGTTTCATACACACCATCCGCTTCTTAGAAACCCTATATGGGGTCACTATGAATTGGAACTAACTGGATGGCACTTAACAACAACAATATCAATTAAAATTTTCTCAAACACCTGAGTGCTACATCCTAACCCAATTGCTTTAACAAACTGTTTATACAGTACAGTAATCAAATATGAACTTTCATTCCCACTAATGCTTCATAAAGTGTGGCACAGGGAATAACAAGGTCAGCTGTTCAAACCTACCAGTTGTTCCTCGGAAACCCTACCCAGGGTCACTATGAGTTGGAACTGACTCGAAATCATTTAGCAACGACAGTATTTCATAAACAAATGCTAAATAATGTTTTAGATTATGAATTATAAATATATCATACAATTCATGTTGCACATTGCATCATCTTATCACAAAGATTATGACTTTTGCTAAAATATCAAGAAAACACAAAGAGAAATGAACCCCATATATAAAAAGAACAGTCTCTTAAGATCAAATTTAGGCATTCTTCCTCCCCACCCAATATCCTTGGATCAAGATAAAATTAATCAAAATCATCAATCTATAAAAATGGAAACTTGTAGGAGATGGTGACACACAAATCTAATGGAACCAAAGTTCTGTTTTAGCCTAAGTCTGAGAAAGAAAGAAAAAAAGAAAAGGATAGGGAAGAAAAGAGGAGGAAAGAAAATATTCAGGGTTAACTTGTGTATTGACAGATGGATATTTTTAAAGCACTTTCTTTTCCACCAGGGAATATCAATAGCCTTTTAAGCAGCCACACATTTAAATGTGTATTCTGACAGTTGTGTCAGAGTCTGGGTAAAAGCCTTTTCATGGAAATCATTAAAACGAAAAGATCCAGACAGAGGCCTGTTTTTTTCCAGTGAATGAGGGTGGAACAAAATAATGTCAGTTTTAAAAGATGGAAGTTCCTTAAATACTGATGGGACAGATGAAACACCTCCCCTCCCCCCACTACTCCTGGCCCTCTAGCCCCTAAAATTTTGATCTGCTGCTGTCTAGAATACCCTATTCGAAATAGACAAGAAACCTTGTGGGTAGGGTTAGTTGAGAAGTAAAAAAGAAAAAGTCTACAACTACACATCAGCCTATGATTCAAAGCAGAAGGGAATAGAGCAATCCCAGAAGTATTCCAACAGAGCTGACCCTCCTGGGTCCTGTAGTCCCCAAGAGTGACTTAAAAAGTCTCATAGCTATCAACTTTAAACTGCTGAATCATGTCAGCAAGTCGTGTGTACCTATCTGCTGGTGAGAAATAACAGTCATTCCTTGCTTCAACCATCATTTCCTTGCTCCCCACTGGTAAGTAATCTGCTGCCCACTGTCAGGCACTGAAGCAATGCTGGCGGATTCTCCCTAGGAAAACTTGAAGTTGAGCCAGTCAGTCATAAAGGTCACTTTATAGCTTGGCTCAAAATCTGGCCCTCTGCAAAAGATGTTTTTTGTTCCTGAAAGACCACAGAGATACTGGTATTTCCCTTATCCAACTTAACAGCTTTTCAAGGACTTGCCCCGTCCACCACATTTTTCCCTTTAGGTGCTGCAATATATTTTAGATATCAAGGTTGGGATCTTGATTTGTTAAGATTTTTTTTTTAATTTATATTTTCCATTAATTGTTTCTGAACAATCACTAACTTTGCCAGAGAAAAAAAATCCAATTTATTAGTCCCTGGTGACTTGAAACTGATGAAAGTTTTTGCCACACTGATCAACTAGATTCCCCAGATGATTTCCAATGGCAGTATTAGTGAAACATCTCATTGATACCTAAAGATTTCCCCCTGAGAATCAGTGTTATTCATTTGTAAAACTAGGAAAACATAAAAGAAAAAAAATGCATAAAAACTAAGATTTTTGATTCCTCAAAGAAACAATGAATTTTCAGTTTTACCATTAAAATATAGACCACTTTGTAATCTTTTTATATCTTTAAGACAATATTTTGTAAAGAAATACTATAATAAGAATAAAAATATTTTTGAATATATTGTAATATATGAAAAGAGCCCTAGTTGTGCTGTTGGTAAGACATAGGGCTGCTAACCACAAGGTCAGAAGTTCAAACCTACCAGCTGTTCCACTGGATAGATGAGGCTGTTTGCTCCCATAAAGATTTACAGCTTCGAGAACCTTAAATAGGGTTGCTGTGGAGTCAATGACAATGGATGGTACATCAGGGATTTCATTTTATTTGGATTCAAGATAAACACCCATGGGGATCATGCTCAGGAAAGTCGAGCTCAGTGAAACACAGGAAGACCTTCAACAAGATCGATTCACACCATGACTGCAACAATGGGCCCAACACAGCAATGACTGCTTTAGGCAATGTTTTGTTCTGTTGTACATAGGATCATGAAGAGTCAAAATTGACTCCATGACACCTAGCAACAACAGTATACCCAAACACATAATCTGGATTACTCTATTTAAATCTCACACAACTATACGAGATACGTTTCTATTCCAACTTTAAAGAAGAAGAAACTAAAGTTTAGAGAAGTGTATTAAGAGGTTACAGATCACAAATCTGTAATAGTGTTCAAATTTGGGATTAAATTACTTTAATATCAGGTAGTCTGTATATCCACAATATGTCATCGTAAGCAACAGTCAAGAAATCAAACACTGTATTGCATTGAGCAAAGAATGGCAGAACCAAGATTTGAAGGCAAAACAAACATTAGTGGCTCTACCCTGAATCACTGTAATTGTACTCTCTTGTACACAATAAGTGTACCTCTCTTACCAAACACTGTTGTTGTAATTGTTAAATCCATCAAGTAGATTCCAACTCATAGCTACCCTAATTACAACAGAACAAAAAATTGCCTAGTATTGTACTATCCTCACAGTAATTGTTATGAGTCCATAGTTGCAGCCACTACATCAATTCATTTTGTTGAGGGTCTTCCTGTTTTTCACTGGCCCTCTATTTTATCAAGCATGATGTCCCTTTCCAGGGATTGATCCCTTCTGAAAACATGTCCAAAGTAAGTGAGATGAAGGCTTGCCATTCTGGCTTCTAAGGATTAATATTACTGTACTTCTTTCAGGAGAAATTTATTTGTTCTTCTGGCAGCCCATGGTGTAGTCAATATTCTTCATCAACACTTTAATTCAAAGGCATCAATTTTTCTCCGGCATTCTTTATTCATTGTACAGCTTTTGCATATATGTAAGGTGATTGGAAATACTATGTCTTGGGTCATGCACATCTTAACCCTCCAAGTGATATATCTACTTTTTAATGTTTCCAACAGGTCTTTGGCAGAAGATTTCCCCAACATAACACAACATTTGATTTCTGAAAGCTGCTTCCATGGATATACGGACTGTTGTTGTTGTTGTTAAGTGCCGTCGAGTCGGTTCGGATATATGGACTAGCTGATACTAATGTTATTTAATCCCAAATTTGAACTCTATTAAAGCAAAGAGTGAGAGAAATCATGAAAATATTCATGGCTAAATAAATAAATAAATAAATAAAAAGGAGTCCCCAGTCAATAAAGTCTTCTGCAAAGACTATTTTGTGCACAACTTGTTTCTTTAGAATTACCTATTAATTTACTCTATTACTGACAACCAAATACCACAGATAGATAGACAAACAGAAAGATAGACTGACTGGATGGATGAATGGATGGCTAGCAGGCAGGCAGACAGACAAAGTGGACCTCCTCCTCCCTTATTAACATAGTTGGGCTCCAAACTAGAAAATTGGTGTTATGGGAAATAGAGGATGACCATATAAGAATACAAGATGGGAGATGACTACATCATTACATAACTGCCACATCACTGAGAATCAGGGCCGAGCCAAGGTGATCAACTTAACCTTCAGAGCCAACATTGGTCTCACCTTGTACTGTACATCATTAATGCACAAATCAGTCAGGTGGCAGAATTGCTACTATTGTCAGAAATGCAACATGTTGGAAAAAATAAGATAGCTGACAAGTGAGGAGTTGTTGTTGTTGTTGTTGTAAAGTGCCGTTGAATCGATTCCGACTCATAGCGAACTTGTAAGGGTTTCCGAGGAGCAGCTAGTGAGCTTGAACCGCCAACCTTGCAGTTGAAAGGGCTTTGCAGTCTGACGCATTAACCCACATATCCACAAGTGCTCAATTATTCAGTGGTGTATGTACAAAAATACAAGCACCTGTTATACATTTTACAATTTCACAAATTTTTAAATTTAAATATCAAAGTATATATAAAAGTTACGATTCAAAATCAGATTACAGAGTGGAAAACTAAAGCCCTAGGATGAGGAGGCATGCAGTTGATCAATTTACACTGTCCAGAGAAACTAGGGAGGGCTTCACAACTTCCAGTACCATCTAACAGTCTCTTACTCATAGAAATGTCTTCTTACCCCTAAGGAAAAATGTTTTATAAGTTCTTACTCATTCTCAATAAATATATTAACTTGTCTCAAAGACAAAAGAAGCTAAACAATTTTTGTTACATTTTAAATTCATAAAATTTCTGTTATAAGAAATCTTTGTATTTATTTATTTGGTTGGTTATTTTTCTCATTCAGAATATTACTCTATGACATCTTAAAAAAGATTAGACTAAGTTACAGACTGCCTCATTAGCAGGAAACTTTACATCCTCATAAAACCCTTTCAAGTCTACTTTCTTGATTTCATCCTCAAAATAGGTGAAAAGACATTTAAAGAAAATGCGATTGTAACAAAAAAAAAAAAAAAAAACATTGTAAATGAATGAACTTTATAGGTTCATAATTATATTTTACCTCAATCAAAGATTACAAAAAAAAACCTACCTTGATATTTATGGCTTTTAGAATATGTGAACTATGTCTAAAAACCTAGTAAAAATCACCTTTTACAGTGATTTAAGAAAACTGAAAATACAAAGCTATATTTACTATACATCTAATGCCCTCTACAGGCCAAGAGTGGAATAAATCTCAGACTCGATTTTTCACTCAGCTCTCTGTACATAACACAATTTATCAGATAACCTACATAAACTCTCGGAAACCCTGTACAGCGTCGCTGTGAGTCGGAACCAACTCCACAACACACAACTACCACAACCACCACATAAACTACAGAAACTATAAACATAATATTCTATGTGCTTTCACCTCTTTAAAGAGCCAATTAGGTCATTTGGCAAGCTTAGCTAATTTAATTTCAATATATTGTTAAAATAATTTATATGCAATACCACTGCTAAATAAATTATGTACACACACATATAAGTACAAACACACACATAAAAGTTTAAACAGGCTTATAGATTAAAGATAAAAAAAAGTCTTATTTCCTACTATTAAAACATTCTACCCATCCTAAGTGCATAAGAAGCCTGGTATTAGATAGTATTTTAATATAAAGCTCTGAAGATAATCACATGCCAGTAACAGAAATACAGTATATTCAGATTGTTTTCATCTGTTACTATATTTAAACCAATAAATATTATTATACTTAATTTAACAAATATTCAAGTGTCAAACTTAACAAAATTATACTCATGACTAATGTAATATAACATAACAAAGTAAGAAATCTATTTCAGTGAAATTGCTTTCTTGTTCTAGTCACAGCATTTTAAATACAATGCCATTCTTTGTCCTAGCATTGGTTTAGATTCAGATATAAGGTGGATGGAAGGGGAAACAAGGAGAAGGAAGAAAGGAAATAAGAGATTGCAATATAAAAAAAATGCCTTCCCAAATAGGGTTGGAGTTCAACTAAATCCAATGTAAAATTGCAAGTTATTTCCCAAAATTAATAAACTATCTTGCATATCATAACTTTTTGATGGTATGACAAGACTTATCCAATTTAGAAAATGTCTCTCTAAAGAAAAAATGTAATAATTAGAAATACTGTATAATGTTTAATCCAAGTCCTTAAATGAATGTGTGGAAATGCATATTACAATTTAGCGTCCAAAAACACAACACAATCACACCCAAGTTCACTGGCAAGAAAAACCCCTTAAAGAGTCTGAGTGTGGCACTGTAGAATAAGCGCTGGACTGCTAAGCACGTCAGCAGTTCAAAAACTAGCTGCTCGTTGGAAGCCTATACAGGGTCACTATGAGTCAAAACCAAATTGACAGCATTTAACAACAACATACAGTAATTGCTCAGTTAGTAGCATGAATATTTTTATTCAAATAATTTAATGTTTATATAAATCATATATAAAAAACCTTTGTAAAATATTGTGAAAAATACTGTATCAATTAAATTCCCATATGTGAAGAAGATGGGGACTTACATAAGTATTTTTAAAGCCAACCAATATTTTACTATATCTGATAAGACAATCTCCTAACTACAAGGTCTGCATTGGGGCTGACCAGCTGCTCCTACGGAGGAATTCTATGACAATTTACAGCCTCAGAAACCCTATACAGAGTCACTATGAATCAGAAAAGACTCAATGGACTCTTAGCAACAACAATGTGACAATATTAGAAAATACGGGTACAAAACTGTTAAAAAGCTTGCTTACTAGCTGACATATCGCTATACAGAAGTTTCAAGCATACCAGACAGAACTATAATAAGATTTTCTAGAGGGTGGATAGGCACCTAAGAGTAACATCTTCATTATTGCTTAGATGATTGAATGAAAAGATAAAGCATGAAAGTGATGCATATTAAAAGGAAAACAATAACAACTCAAAGAGAACAAAAGACATTGAGGAAATTGTCAGATTTGAGGCAAAACTAATGGGATGTTATCTGAAGAAATGATGGCTTTATAAAAGTCAGCAAACATGAAAAAAGCAATCATCAAAAACCAACAAGTTTAATGAATCTATTCTGTTTAGATGAGAAAGCAGAGTGCCAAATACATAAAAAACAAAACAGAACTTGTAACATACTAATGGTTTAAATAGAGTCTTGGTGTGGTGCTGTAGGATATAAACTGGACTGCTAACCCCATGGTCAGTAGTTGAAATCCACCAGCCACTCTCAGAAACCCTATGCAGGGTGGCTATGAGTCAGAACTAACTCAAAGGAACACAACGACAAATTTTAAAAACACAGAATATGGGATAAACATTAAAACTTAGCAAAATTTCAAATTAATAAAAAGTTTAATTCCAGAATGGCCTTCTTATTTGTTGTTGTTGTTGAGCACAGTCAAACTGGTTCCAACTCAGAGCGACCCTGTACAGGGATATCCAAGGAGCAGCTGGTGAGTTTGAACCACTGAACTTTAGGTTCAAACCAACCTTAAGGCCCAGCCCATTATTCTGCAGCAACCACACCAGGACTCCTGGCCTTCTTGTAAGGGGTTAAAATCACAATCCTTAGATATAATTTGGAATCATTTATAAACAAAATGACCTTTGCATTCCTCAGCTTCAATGATCATCAAAAGTCTAATTCCTCCTAATAAACTCACTCTCAACCCCTCCCGACAAAAGTCCAAAATGCTTTATAATGATTTTACTACACACATACAGTAGCTATAGAAATTGGGGATACTTCCTCTTCACATGAAAGGTATGAAAATAAATGTCAAAACTGAAGCAAATGTTTTTTAAAAAAACTAAATTCAGAGAAGGAAAAGGGAGCTCCAATTCCAGTTATGTTAAAAGGCCAAAAAGACCATTGCTCTCACCACACCAATTTCATTTCACCAGCAATGAAAAAATTACCAAAAAATAAATATACCTGGTATAGCGCTGTGGGTTAATGCACCAGACAGCAAACCCATTTGAACTGCAAGGTCAGCAGTTCAAACTCACCAGCTGCTTCTTGGAAACCCTATAAAGGGTTGCTATGGGTCAGAACCAACTCAATGGCACTTAACAACAACATGCACACACACAAACACATACAGGTATGTAATCAAATATATGTAAACACATATATGTAATTTTTTTACCTTTAGAAACAGGAGAGAAAAAAACAAGATGGTGGATCAGGTAGAAGTACAATGAGGAGCTCCGTCAGCAACAACAAAGAATACCGGGCCGAGCAGGCTCAGGGGATGGTGCCAGAACTCTGAACCACATATAAAAGAATATTTAGAAGGTTGGAAGGCTTATAGCTAGGCGAATTTGTAGCAGAAGCAAGAAATCCACTGCTTTCTAATTCAACACGCTCAGCTGCTCCAGGAGATGCCATCTTGGGAAAGACCAAGCAGGGGAAGGATTAGAGCAGCCTGACAGAACCACAAATATAAAGGTATGGACATTCTTTTTTTTTTTTTTTTTTTTTTTCCTTTGTCTCTCCCTTTGTGTGAACCTATATTCTGGTGACTAAAGGGGGGAGCCTGAGTGAGT
This sequence comes from Chrysochloris asiatica, assembly GCF_000296735.1. Lineage (NCBI taxonomy): Eukaryota > Metazoa > Chordata > Mammalia > Afrosoricida > Chrysochloridae > Chrysochloris > Chrysochloris asiatica. The sequence continues at coordinate 1,040,444 of NW_006408570.1, read as the reverse complement.
GGACACTCCACCACCTGCCCCAGAGGGTTCTACTACACATGTGCATAGATCTACTCGAAATTTAAAGTGACAGTTTCCACTTAAAACCAAGCAGCAGTGCAAAACGGCCACAGCTGACCCTGAACTGTTTATCACTAGGAAAAAGGCCTGAAAGGGGGTTGCAGACCAGGACAGGCACGCTAAAAATGAAATAGGCTGAAAAGTAAATCCTGAGTTACGTCACAATGACCAACATCTTGGCATCTTGAAATTTCTCAGAAAGAAGAGTGAAAAGTGAAGCCCATCTCCTGATCACAGCTACCTGGAGGCAATCTGAAAGCATAAAAAAATACCAAAATATACACCCCTCTAAGTATTATGGCCACAGAAAACTCGTGAATATGCCCACAAACCAGAAACAGATGACCATATCTGCACATGTCCAGAAACGAGATAAAGTGACTGAAACAAATGAGTTGGAGGTACACTGACGCTCCAAAACTGGAAGATGGGCAGGCTTTGGAAGTGCTTGAGAAGGAATTCAGAAAAATGATTGTAAAATGTATCAAAACACTACACAATGGAGTTGAGAAAAATAAGGTAAAAGTCAGGAAAGCGTTATATTAACAATCAAATAAGATAGATACAGCATTGGTAACAATTCAAAACCTACAGAAAGAGGTCCAAATGATTAATAATAGAATATCAGAAATGGACAATACACTGAAAGGGCAAAGGAGTAGAACTGAAGAGACAGAAGCCAGAACTAATGAGCTAGAAGATAAATCTCTCAACACTTAAAACAGAAGAACAAGGACAAAAAAGGATCAAAAAAAATCTGAAGAAGGCCTAAGATTCATGTTGGGCAACATGAAGAGGAATAACTTAACAATTATTGTAATTCTGGAACAGGAAGAATCACACAAGTCCACAGAGGAGATAGTTGAAGGGATTCTTGAAGAAAAATTCCCTAACATCCAGAAAAGTTAAAAGATAAGCATTCAAGACGCTCAACAAACCCCAGGAAGGATAGACCCTAAAAAACAATCACCAAGATATATCATAATCAAGCTCTCCAAAATCAAAGATAAGGACAGAAAACTGAAAGCAACCAGGGAAAAGAGAAGTGTAACATACAAAGGCAAGCAAATCAGAGTAAGCTCAGATCTCTCAACAAAAACCATGCAAGCGAAAAGGCAATGGGTAGACATATATAAAACCCTGAAAGAAAAAAATCTGCCAGCCAAGAATCCTCTACACAGCAAAGCTGTCAATCAAATACAATGGTGTAATCAAAACACTCCAGGTTAAACAGAAGCTAAGGGATTTTGCCAAAGCCACTCCTACTACGAAAAACATCCTTAAGGAAGTTCTGTGGACTGAGAACCAACAAGAACTGACAACAACCAGAGAATGACATACCTGGCAACATCACCTGGAACACAATCGACAAATGTCCCTAAGAGTCGAGGCCAGAATAAAACTCTAAGAACAAATTCTGAGGATCTGGGAGGTCAGTCTATGATTGAAACAATTACAATGTAAAAGAAGGTAAACACAGAGGAACAGAGATCCAGGTGGTGAGAAGGTCAGGTAGATTACAGGATAAAATACTGTCTTCAATGGAGGTTAGATTTAATGGAATATAAAGTAACTACAACGGTGGGGTTGGAGTGGGGGGGTGGGGGTTAGTTAGGGTGTTGGGGAGGGCAGTACAAGAAGGGGAGGAGATGGAAGAACAAGATAGATAGGGGAACAATGAGACAGGTTTGCATGGCCTAAGTGGGACAGAGGTACATAGTGATGCATGCTCAAATTTGAAACAACAGGGCTCTGTGATACAGGGATCTAGGCATAGTTTGAAGAGGGGGAAAATTACTAAAATGCTTGACTGACTTATGAATATCGATTTCCCTTGCCTACCATTGTAAAATAGACACTTGACTGGGATAGAAAGGAATATTGGGAAACATGAGTACAGAAAACTTGTAAGCCTGTCTTCAGCCTATAACTGATTGGAATACCTAAAAGGGGTTCTAAAACTTGCCCAGTGAAATAGGCCTCTTGCAAAGCCTTTGCAGAATATAGGACTTAGGTTGAATCCTGAGTCTCATCCAGAAACTTATGAGTTGGGACACTCCCACTCACAAGGATAAGCAGAACAACCTGGAACAGCTAGAGCAACAGAAGATAACATCTTCAAAGGAAGTTCATCAGGAAAAAACCCCAAACAAAAATATCAGCATGACTGGATACTACAGGAATAAGCAAGCGGTTCACCAGGAAGCCATCAAGACAAGCAATCAAGTTCCTTGAGGACAAACTCCCCTCTAAGACTAAAACTCAAATGGACACATGAACAGGCATGTAAGCTTTCTGGCAACCACATTGGTCTGCTGGTGAGTGGAAGAGGGGGGAAGGCAGCAATGAAGTAATGGGCTGAGTTCAACCACAGTCCATTGACTCCCGTTGACCTGGAGATGAGAGAGAGAAGAGGAAGGGCTGGTTGGTCTTGAGCCCATGGACAAAGACATAGCCACAGAGAGCTAGAGCTGACAGTGATGAATCAAGCTGATATGAAGTGAGGGGAGATGCACAAGAACACCCAAACTTGCAGGCAATACCCATTTGACCTAGCCTTGATGGCAAGATAATCAGAATTTGACTAGAGGAAGATTACCAAACACACACACAAAGATTTTTTTGATAGGAAACAAGGGGAAATTGCCACAATTTGATGAACCTGACCTATATTCATGGAGGTAGTAACTCTAAATACCAACAGAGGGAAGGAGTCTTCACATCAAGTATCAATGCTATTCCCTCTGTACACAGGGTAGATAGGGACGGGCAACTTAGACAATGGCTACCTAAACTGAGGGGGCAGTAAAGGCACGAAGTGACTGGCTTACAAGGTTTCAAGAGGGAGTTTAGTTTAAGAGTATTGGGTGGGGGGGAAGAAAGAGTCCCCACTGAATAGTTTTCATCTCGTCTGGATGGGTCTGGTTAAAAGAGATGGGGATAAGATTCTTATGATTCAATAGTAAATCATTGTTATCATGACTAATTGTGACTGTCAAAATTGTAACGGTAAAAGTTATGTACCAAAAACAGGAGAGTGGTTAATCTTACAGTCCAGAAACAGAGGACCTAGGGCCATCAATGGAGAAGAGCATAAGTAGAATGCGGGACCTTATCCAGAGAAGCAGCAACACCACAGACAGAGGCAGAGATGGAGTCACTGAGAGGGGGAGTGGCTGAAGACTCTAGGTTCATGGGAAGAGAGGGACTAAGAGCTGGTGGCCAGGAAGCAGACTTGCAGAATGTGCCCTTTGGAGGTGCAAATTACTATATATGCCTGAGTGTTTTGTGTTTTTGTGGAGTTTTTTTAAAAAGCTAAAGTGAATAGAGAGAAATACTGTTAACTGATGGTACATGGAGGGGATTATAATTATTGTAATGAAATAAGGTGTATGATTTGTTGAATGTAAAACTGATGAAATGTCCTGTAAACTTTCACTCAATCCACAATAAAAACTTAAATTTAAAAAAAAAGTATAGAAAATTTTATATTTTAATTCAATTAAAATCTGGACAGAAAGAAAGGTCTAAAAAAACATCAAGTCAGAAAAGGATGAACTCTTCCTAGGGTCAGAGAGACTGGCATCACTATCATCATTATCAAGTCTGGGTCACAGATGGGAAGAGGAGTAGGCCTATATAATATAGACAGTAGGAGCTTCACTGAAACAAGGAAAAAAACACCACAGTTTGTAATGCAACACTTAGGCTGATGTAGTGAGCTAGACTCTAGACAAGCCCCAAACACAAAGCTAGTTATCTCAAACTTCCAATTCTTGCCTCATTCCGCATGTCCAATCATAAGTCTAGAGTTGAATAAGTAGCTCACAGGAAGTAAGAGATAGTGATGGAAGACACAGAAATATCTAGAGCTTCATGGTACTTATATCCCAAAGTCATACAGAAAGAGCAAACATCAAAACTCACAAGACATGGAAACAAGCAGAAAAAGGTAACCCATAACCAGGAGAAGAATCTACAACAGACACAAACCAGAGCAATAAAAATGGCTTAAACTAGAACAAGGAAAAACAAAACAAATGATGTAGTATTGGATTAAAAGCCAAAGTTTAAAATAAATATACACAAGACCATAGTAATACAACTAATTACTGAATATGTAAATAAATGTGTGTGTGTCTTGAATTTATTTGATATGGCTTTTCTATCCAAGGTCTTCTTAATTCCCACCAAGTGATTGGGTGAGACCATGCAAATAAGGTATACAGGGCTTTAAGTCTGGGATTGGTTAGTTTTGCCCAACAGGTAGGTTAAAAAGGAGTCATCTCAGAAGGAAGACTCCAGAACAATCAAAAAGGAAGAGCATGAATGGAGCATGAAACAGCAGAGAAGGAAGTAGCGGCACAGAGAGGTTGAACAGCTTCCACCTCTAAGCCTAAGGACTGAGTAAAACTGAGTGCCTACAGGCAGGAGACTGGCTTGTTAAATGTGCCCGTTGGGTGTTCACAGCCTGACTAAAAGAGCTTTGTATGACTTGGAGCAGGGCAGAGACCAAGGGGCCACATGACTGAGAGGCAGAAGACAAAAATGAGGCATGCCCGCAATATGGTAGACTAGAGGTGTTCCTTACTAGAGAACTGCTGCATTCTAAGTTGGTTTTGATCCCTGTTCACGTCCCTGATAGACTCCATAATCATGAGTATTGTCATGAGTTCTGTGTCACCATTGCAATGGATCATCAAACCTAGATGTGAAGCACAGAATGAATGCTGTGGGAGGAATGGCTGGTGTCAGAAAAGGGTAAATAATGTTGTAGGGTCTGACCTCCGCTTCAAAGGAATTGGCTGGCCTTGGGCTGATTTTTAGTTTGATTCTCTTTCTCCCTTGTGAAGGCAAAAGAAGTCAGACATGGTCTCTACATGGTTTTTACAATGGGGAAGAAGAGACTAATCTTCCTTACACAATTTACGCAGATAACCCCTTCCAAGAGGTAGAGATTAGTCCCTCCTTCCCACATGTTGCCACCTTAAATTTGTGATATACTAAGTGACTCACTTCCAAAGAACTGAGAAGGTAAAGGGGAAAATATTAACTGTACAGTGGAGAAATTTGGTAAATACTGTATCGCCCAAGTGATAAAGGTTAGCATCACCAGTGATGTCATGTGGCTATCAAGTTTTGCTTGATATGATGTGATAAGGATGGCTCCTCACTCCTTTCAACAAACCCACACACAAATCTAATCGTGAAAACACCACCAGATAAACCCAAATTGGGGAACATTCTCTACAAGACACCTGGTTAGTGGTTAGTGTCTCTCAAGACTATTATGGCCATGAATAACAAGGAAGGACAGAGAGATTAGGGAGCCACGACAGCTAAATGATGTGCTACTCTGGAATGGATCCTAGAAAAGAAAGAAGACAGTAATGGAAAAATAGATGCAATACGAATAAAGACTGAAGTTTAGTTAATAGTTCACCAATGTTGGATTCTTGGTTTTGACAAATGCACCACAGAAATGTAGAATGTTAGCACTGAGAGAATTAGATGAGAGAATGCTCTGTATCTTTGCAACTTTTCTGTATATAAAAAATTATTTTCCCCAAATTATAATTGCATAAACAAATCTATGCAGATAGGTAGATAAAAAGATTTAACAGTAGAAGAGATGGTAAATAAAATGTGGTATACCTATATCTTGAGATACTATGCAAGACTTTCATTTTAAAGATATGGTAAGAAGCTTACTAAAAGCAACATTTGAAATATATAAGTCAGGACCAAAACCTTTAAATGGTATGATCTATATCTAGATTGTAAATAACACTGGCAATAAATGCACAGAAACAGAAACAAAGTATATTAAACAAATAAAGTTATTTACCTAATGTTTTTTTGTTTTGTTTTGTTTTGTTTTTTAATTCTCATTCCAGCTGTAGCAAGTATGATAAACACCACTCTTTCTTGAGGTAAAAATTTCAATTCTGTGACTCTAAATTTAAATTTGTATTTTAATTTCTTAAGACATGAGGTTTCTACAAAGAAAGCATTCTGAATGTGGCAGATGCTAATATCTGACTACCATTATCAACATTCAAAATTACATTTAGATATAGAAAACTGTCATTAAGTAAGACTTCCAGATATGCTCTTTAAAAGGAGAAAGACTTTTTACCTTTTTCTGGACACAATGTTGGAGGTAACATAAAAACAAAAACCCACTGCCAACCAGTTGATTCCAAATCATAGCAACCCTGCATAGTGTTTTTCTCAGTTCAGTGCTTAACCTACAGCACCACCAGGGTTACTTAGAAGCAAACTACCATCAAATCAATACCTATTCATAGTAACTCTATATAGGGTTTCCAAGACTGCCAATCTTTAGGGAATACATAGTCACATCTTTTCCCCACAGAGGCACTAGTGGATTTGAACCTCCATTTTTGTAGTTAGCAGTCCAGTGCTTAATCTACAAAGCCACCAGAGCTCCTTTAGAGATAGCACAGTCATCTTAAAACTGTGAGAAAACAAAGTACCAGGACAGAAGCTACAAGCTACAGATTCTTGGGCAGAAAGATAGAAGCAGCCTGGGCCTCAATTCACATCATACTGCTGTGGCATCTGCCCTGGACAACCTACCTTTTTGCCACTACCCACCCTATTGCCATCAAGTCAATTCTGACTCTTAGTGACCCTAGTGAACCATATATATGCTGTTGTTATGTTATGTGCCACTGAGTCAGTTCCAACTCACAGTGCCCCTATCTAGGGTTTCCAAGGAGCAGCTGGTGAGTTTGACATGCTGACCCTGTTGTTCTAACCGACGTGTGCTTTATCCCACAGCTTCACATCAGGACTCTAATGAACCACACTGCTGTTGTTGCTGTTAAGTGCTGTCAAGTCGGTGCCGACCCTTAGTGACCCTGTGTAGAGTTTCCGAGGAATGATTCAAACTGACTTTGCAGTTCAGTGCATGAACCTATAGTGCCACATGAGACAGAGTAAAACTACCCCCACAGGATTCCCAAGGCTGTGAATCTTTACAGAAGCAGACTGTCACATCTTTCTCCAGCAGATACTTACCTTTGCAAGAAAAAAATAAAACCTAAACAAATACTTCTATATCTGGATTGAGTTCAGGGTGAGGTGATCATGTAATCTCGAGTTGTTGTTTGCTATTGTTGGCTCTCAGTCCAAAGAACACCTTTTAGCAATTTTTATAAAGATGATGTGTGATTCAAGGAGCAGAGAGTCCTAGGTTCTGGGCCTGCCAGCTTTGTTTTCTCCTTCCGGACCCAAGGCCTCCTTCACAAACATGCTTCGTCAGATCCTCAGTCAGGCCAAGAAACACCCAAGTTTGATACCTCTCTTCATATTTATTGGAGCTGGAGGTATCTGAGCAGTACTGTATGTCATGTGTTTGGCAGTGTTTAATCCATGTTAGTTGGGACAGAAAGAATAACCCAGAAGCATGGAACAAACTGGGTGCCAATGAGCACTACAAGTTCTACTCAGTGAATGTACTACTAAGCAAATTGAAGCAAGAAGGCCCTGACTTCTAAATGAAATGTTTTCCCTTAAAGCTGCTTAGAATGAAGGTCTTCCAGAAGCCAGCCACACAATTTCCCACTTAACCAGGATATCTTTCTTCCCCAAATGCACGGAATCATGTTGATGTACTGTATTGGGATTTACACTGAAT
>NW_006408570.1:1025109-1031763 GCF_000296735.1 Chrysochloris asiatica | reverse complement strand
ACAGCACTAAACAACAACGAAGTAGTAATCTGGGTTTCTAATTGCAGGTTTTGCATTGTTTCAAAATTTGCTTTTATTTTGCCTATTTGTTCTTGTAGCCTTTTTCTGAATTCTTCTGAAGTTTTTATGTGTTTTCCTTGATCTGTCAAATCCAGTGAAGGTACCAAAATATCATTCGTTTGAATTATTTTCCAGTTAGTTCCACTACCTTTTGTTTCTCTCAGAATGTGTTCTGTCTCTGCATCTTGGTCATTTGTTTGAGCTATTCTCTCTTGTTTGTTCATGTGAACTAAAATTGTCTGTTGTCTCCAGGGCACTGTGGGATTGTTGTATTTGTAAAATAAACAGTGCAATTGTGGGACCCAGAGAGGAGAAATTTCTGGTGGGCTCCTGCAATTCAAGAAGCTCACGAGTTGTAGAAGTAAAGTGACAACAGTGCTCCTGGTCCTAGATGAAGTTCCTGTTGGCTTTAGTGTTATCTATGTTCAGGGCATTCAATACAGCAGTAATATGTAGGGGTCCTTGATGGAGCTGGTTTCAGTGTCTGTTAGGACCGCAGGGAAACTGGAGGCAGGCTGACTGGTTAAATGGTGGTCTGGTGGCTCTGTTGGTTTTGTAGGTCTGAAGCTGAGCCCACCTGAATGCAGGCAACAAAGCAACAAATCAAAGTGGCACAGCCAGGCACTTGACTCAGAACTCCTGGAGAACACGGTATGAACGGGGATGGTGTGGGAGCTGGCCACACCTCTGGTCAGAAAGCTAGCGTGGGGAAGAAGAAATCGTACCTTTCCAGTCATCCAAGGACAAGCTGCTCACAAGATGAATGATTCACATATGGCCAGCAGCTTACCAGTCAGTTTCCCTCTCTCACCATCCCTGCTTAGTCTCTCCTCCCAGTAAGCATTTCATCCACCCCTCTAACTTTTATTCTTAAGTTCAGGGTGTCAGAATTTTCATCTACGTCTGTTGTAGAGAGTCCGTGTAGTGTGCCTGCCATCTTACATCTTGTCTGAAGTCCCCAACAAAATATATTCTTAAGGAAGCCATATTTGTATTAGTTGGCATTTTCCAAGACACAACAAATACTACTTTATATTTCCTGACATGGGTGGGAAAGGAATTGTTCCATCATTGTGGGGAAAGGAGGAATACTGAGCAAGACATATGCTAGGAAGAAGTCATTTGAAATGAAAACAAAAGTAAAACAAGATCCTACATTTAAGGAGCTCATAATCTTCCCTCTAAATGTTTAAAAAAGAAATGATTTTAACAAATTGAACCAAGAAAGCAAACATAAACTATCAGCTTGTTTTTTATGGCTCTGATCAATTGCAATTAACAACAACAAACACAACAAACAAACACACTTAAGGGGGAAAATCAATGTTCAAATAAGAAAGCTAATTGACTAAAACAGAGACTAGTAAGATAAAAGAGTATTATGTATTCACTGAAACAATAAATACAGATATTCTGAATAGGCATGAAAATGTCCAAAGAAAAGAATGCTAAACAAAAACAATATGTGCATGCTCTTACAGTTATATAAAAACACAGAATGCAGAATAGGGATTAAAACAGTTCATACATTTTAACATTGGGAAAGGCTTGTCATTTTTCTTCATGTCACTATGCTATTGATGCTGTCAGATGTTGTCTAGTCAGTTTTGCACAATAGAACAAAACATTACCCAGTATTGTGCCACCTTTACAATTGGTGCTATATTTGAGTCCATTGCTGCTGCCACTGTGTCAATCCATCTCTTGGGGATCTTCCTCAATTATACTGATTCCAAGGATGATACAGTTCTGCAGTGACTGATCCTCCAAACAAGATATACAAAGTATAAGAGACAAAGTCTTGCCATCTTTCCTTCTAAAGAGAATGCTGGCTGCATTTCTTCTAAAGGCATATTTGGTTGTTCTTCTGGCAATCCATGAACTTTCATAATTATTTGCCAATACCATAAGTCAAATGCATCGATTCTTCTACAGTCTTCCTTATTATCTAATTTTCACATGCACATGAGGCAACTCTAGGATATACAGATGATACAAACCTGCTTGCTGAAAACTAAGAGGGCTTAAAATACTTACTGATGAAGCTGAAACACCACAGCTTATGGTATAGGTTGCACCTCAATATAAAGCCAATAAAAATCTTCACCATTGGAGCAATAAATAGCATCAAGATGAATGGAGAAAAGACTGAAGTTGTCAAAGACTTCATTTTTTTAAATTCATTTATGGATCCACCATAAACACTCACAGAAGCAGGAGTCAAGAAATCAAACAAAGTATCACATTAGGCAAAACTGCTACACAAGACCTATTTAAAAGTGTTCTAGTGCAAAGACATCAGTTTGAGGACTAAAGTGTGCCTGACCCAAACCATAGTAATTTCAATAGCTTCATATGCAAGAGAAAGTTGGACAATGAATAAGGAAGACCATAGAAAAAGCTATGCATTTGAGTTATGGTGTTGTAGAAGAATAGTAAAAGTGTCATGGACTGCCAGAAGAGCAAACAAATGTGTGTTGGAAGAAGTACAATCAGAGTGCTCCTTGGAAGCCAGGATGACGAGACTTTGTCTCTCATACTTCAGACATATCATCAGGAGGAACCAGTCCTTGGAGAAGGATATCATGCTAGGTAGAGTGAAAGGTCAGTGACAAAGACGAAGACCCCCAGTGAAATGGATTGGCATGGTGGCAGCAGTAATAGACTCAAGTTCAACAACAGTTGTGAGGATGACGCAGGACCGGGCAGTGTTTAGTTCTGTTCTGCAAAAGATCACTATGAGTCGGAATCAACTTGACAGTACCTAACTACAACAAATTGAGGCAACTGAAAATACCATGGCATGGGTCAGGTGCACCTTTGTCCTCAAAGTGACATCTTTGCTCTTTAACACTCTAAACAAATCCTTTGCAATAGATTTGTCTAATACAGTACACTGTTCAATTTCTTGACTACTGCTTCTATAAGCGTTCATTGTGGATTCAAGCAAAATGAAGTCTTTGTCTTTTCTCCATTTATAATGATGTTATTATTTATTGGTCCAGCTGTGAAGATTTTCATTTTCTTTACATTGAAGTGCAATCCATACTGAAGTCTTTGAGCTTCATCTATAGGGATTTCTAGTCTTCACTTTCAGCAAACAAGGTTGTGTCATCTGCATATCTCAGACTGTTAACATTATGCTTGGTAAAGTGGGTGGTCAGCAAAAAGGGGCAGTCCCCTAACAAGATGGACTGGCCTATGACAGTAACAATGAACACAAGAGTAATGACAACTGTGAGGATGGTGCAGGACGGGGCAGTGTTGCATTCTGTTGTGAATAGGGTCACTATGAGTTGGAACCAACTCGATGGCACCTAATAACAACAATAAACATTAAACTATATCCAACAGTCCATTTATAACTATGCTATCAATGCACATACACATATTTTTTACAAGGAGGGAATATTAAAAACATTAACAATCTTTATATAAAGGCTATATGTTCTTCATTGTACCTTTCAGCATTTTCCAAATCATCTAAAATGAATATATATCATTTTTGTAATAAAAACATTTAGTTTCCATTAAATTCAAAATAAACAAATGCTCAACTCATATGCTTGAAAATATTTCTGGCTTTATTGTTCATTGGGAATGCAGCTGATTTTAATTTGAAAAATACGGTTAACATTCGAAAAACAACACTTTACGTTTTACATAAGTAAAGTCCCAATGCCTTTAATGCACTTTAGAAAAAGAGAACTGAAATGGTCAGTGTTCCCAGTTCAAAAACCCCATCAAGAAACAAAAGATGTGGGTAACAAACTATTCCAAATATCTAGGAGTGAAACTGAATATAAGAAAATAATTTCTGAACTTTGACTTCTGTTATGATAAAATAAAAACAGTCCTGGTGTAGTGCTGTAGGTTGATGCATTGCACTGCAAAGTCGGTTTGAACCACAGGGTCAGTGGTTCAAGCTCACCACCTGCTCTTCAGAAACCCTGTACAACAGAGTGGCTATGGGTCAAAACTGACTCGAAGGCACTTAACAACAACACCCCAAAACCAAATTTGTGTGAACTGATAATTAACTGTCTACAGATGGTACAGAGCACAGATCATTTCTAGGTAGGACCAACAGAGGTCACCTGACAGGCCACTTACACAGCTAAAGTATTTTCAAGTAACAGAAGATGAAACAATTCATCTCACAATTGATAAGCATATGGATGTTGTTATGGATTGAACTGTGTCCCATTATGTGTTATAAATACTCACCCCCTATGTCTGTGATTATAATCCCATTTGGGAGTGGGTTTCCTTTGTTATGATGATTAGGCAGGATTAGTATAAAATGTATGTTGAGTCAATCTCTTTTGAGATAGAAAATAAGTAAGCAGAGCAGACATAGCATCTTAGTTATCTAGTGCCACTGTAACAGAAATACAAGTGATAGCTTTAAAAATCAAAGTAATTCTGGCACAGTTGGTTGCTATTATTGTAGATGCTTCTCTTCAGACTCATGAAGACCCCATGTACAACAGAACAAAACACTGCCTAATCCTACACTATCCTCTCAATCATCATGATGAAGCCCATTGTTACTGCCACTGTGGCAAGCTATCTCACTAGGGGCCTTTCTCTTTATTGTTGATCTTCCATTTTACCAAGAACAATGTCCTTCTCCAGGGACTGGTCATTGCTGAGAAAATTTTTACAGTACAAGAGACAAAGTGTTGCTCCTAAGAAGCAATCTAGTCGTCCTTCTTCCAAAATAGATCTGTTTATTCTTCTGGCAGTCCATGGTACTTTCATATTTTTTGCCAACACCATAATTCAAGTGCATCAATTTTTCTCAGTCTTCTTGCATTATTTGAATCATATATCTCCCTCAATGACGTATGAGGGCACTTGTATCCATAAATAGTGCATTATCACACCAACTGTCTTAGTTCAGTTGTGCTAAAACAGAAATACGACAAGTAGATGACTTTAACAAACAGAAATGTATTCTTTCAGAGTTTAGGATTCAAGAAATCCAAATTTAGGGTGCCAGCTATAAGAGAAAGCTTTCTCTTCCTGTCAGCTCTAGGGGAAGTTCCTTGTCTCCTTTCAACATCTGTGGACCAGATATTCCTTGAAGGCTGCCATGTGTCTTGGCATCTTCCCTCTTCTGGGCCCAGGAGGTTCTCATCACAGAAATCCCAGATCCAAAGGATACACTCTGCTCAAACTCTTCTTTCTTGGTGGTACTGAGGTCTATCCTTCTCTCCTTCCTTCTATTTTTATCTCTTGTAAAATAACCGATGAAACAGACCACACCCTAGGAAAACTCCCCTTACAATGGATGATCAGGGCTGTGACTTGAGTAAGGGACTACATCCTGCCCTAATCCTGTTTCACTAAATTAACAAATATAACCTAATCCTGAGTCCTGGTATGGCTATGTGGGTTAATGCACCAGACTCCAAAGCCATTAAAACTGCACGGTCGGTGGTTCAAGCTCACCAGCTGCTCCTCGGAAACCCTATACAGGGTCACTATGGGTCAGAATCGACCCAATGGCACTTAACAACAACAACAACCTCTGCAACACAAAGAGGTCAGGATTTACAACACACCACAAATGGAGAAAAACTACATCGAATCACATCCTCACACAACTGCCAAACCACTGAGAATCATGGCTGGGCAACCTGACACATATTTTGGTGGAAAACTCATGCCAAATGGAGTAAGGCAGATGTCAAGACACATGGAGGTCTCCAAGGAACCAGGAAGCAGAAACGAAAGATAAAAGGCCCTTCCTCCACAGCTAACAGACAGAGAGCCATTCCTGTAGACCAGGCAACTTGATTTAGATCTTCTAGGCCCTTAAACTGTAAGAAAATAAAGTTCTGTTTGCTAACACCACCACTAGTGGTATTTGTTATACCAGCACTAGGTCATGAAGACAAATGGGGGAGGGGAATCACCGAATAACTTTTTTGCCTATTATTTTAAGAAGAAGAGTAGAACTGAAGGAAAAAAAAATTAAAAATCAAACAAAGAAAAAAGACTAAGAAAGCAAAAGGCAAATGTAATAAAAAATCAATTGTGGGTGAAAATTGAAGCTAACAACAAAAAAAGTCGTTCTCAGTTGGAACAGTGTCAAAGAGGTCTCTTAAAACAGAAGATTTAAATAAAATCCAGAGACTCAATATACATAATACACAAAATGTCTAAAATATAATAAAAATCATGCATCATAATAAGAATTAGGAAAATTTCAACTTGAATGAAAAGAGATCACCAACAAACACTAAAAGGCCATTCTAAATTCATTACTGTGGAAAAATTTACATTCAACAATCCAAGGGAAAGTCAAAAAGCATTGCTACTGGAGTTCCAGTTCATACATGCATAGGTTTATTCCAAACAAAAACACATCTCTATGATCAGTTGCAGACAACTTCTCTCAGTAATAAACTTGCTTTTGCCTTGTTAAGGTGATTTTAAAAAAAAAAGGGTCCATCAAAAGGTGGCTTACAAGGAAATCTGCTGAGTTAGTTCAATTCTAGAAAACTCAGGTCAAAATATTTTGGCAACTGTCTTTTGGGACTCCCAAGGGGTAATCGCCCTCCCTCCCTTCCTTTCTTTTTTTTT
>NW_006408570.1:1018341-1022294 GCF_000296735.1 Chrysochloris asiatica | reverse complement strand
AAAAAAAAAACTTATAAGCCAGTCACTTCTTGGCTTTATAGTCTCCCAGTTTTAGGCAGCCAATGTCCAAGTCACCCGTGCCATAAAGCCTGTATACAAAAGGGATAGGACTGATACTTGACGTAAAGCCGCCTTTGCTCTCAGTTGATATTTTGAGCTACTACATCCATAAGTATATGTAAAGTTCATCAAACTGTAGCAATTACCCTAGTTTCCTTTATCAACAATTGTTTTTTTATCATCCTGTAGTCGAGTTCTAATCATCAATGCATCGAAGCCAGGTCAAATGGGTACTATCTGCAAGATTGGGCATTTTTTGCATCTCCATAAGTGGTAATCTTAAAAGATCTTCTCAAAGGACACAGGACGATCATAGGGGCCCATTAGGAAGCAGTGTCAAGAAAACTGGAAACTGTATTTGTGAGAAAAAGTTCAGGGAAGCACTGAGGAATTTGTTTTCCATCATAACAACGCACTTGCTCATTCCTCAAGGAAACCAAAGAACTGTCCTATGAGAATTTTGTTGGAAAATCTCATTCCATCCACCTTGAAACTCTGATCTTGCCCCTTCAGATGTCTTTTTGTTCCCCAAACTCAAAGAACATTTAAAAAGTACACAATTTGAGTCCTCCAAAAATGCCGTTTTGATGTAGTATAAATTGCAGAGTGCAGAACTCTTTGGGTAAAGGTTAAAGAGATGTAAACACTGTTTTCAGAACTGTATAGATCTAAATGGAATATAAACAGGTTTTAAAAAAAAATCAGCTGGGTTTTTTTGTTTAATAAATGTTTCTATGATTTTCTAGCAATACGTTTTTACTTACCACAATAGAAATGGATGTTTCCTGCAGCATTCATCTTGCTGGATTTATCAAGAAGAGAATACACACTAAATGTTTTTTAGGAAAATATACGATGGGCTCATAATAAGTCTTTAGAGGTCATCTGAAGGTCATGAGTAGTTGGCCAAATAGCTCTGAAATCTAAATCTAAAAAAAAAATCTAAATATCTCTCATATAATTATATCTAAAACTTGTCTCCTCTTCCTGATCCCTACCACTGTCATTCAGACTACCATTCTCTGATGCTTTGTTGTTGTTGTTAGGTGCTGTCAAGTAGGTTCTGATTCCTAGTGACCTTATGTACAACAGAATGAAACACTGCCCAGTCCTGCATTATCCTCACAATCATTGTTAAACTTGAACCCATTACTGCTGCCATCGTGCCAATCCATCTCATTGGAGGGCTTCCTGTTTTCAATGACCTACCACTTTACCTAGTATGATATCCTTCTCCAGGGACTGGTCCCTCCTGATAATATGTCCGACATATGAGAGATGAAATCTCATCATCCTGGCTTCTATGGAGCATCCTGGTTGTACTTCTTTCAACACAGATTTGTTTGTGTTTCTGGCAGTCCATGGCACTTTTAATTTTCTTCTCTAACACTCTAATTCAAATGCATCAATTCTTCTATGGTCTTCCTTATTCACTGTTCAACTTTCATATGCATATGAGGCTATTGAAAATACCATGGCTTGGGTCAGGCATACCTGAGCCCTCAAATTGATATTTTAGTCCTTGAACACTTTAAAGGGGTCGTTGGCAGCAGATTTGCCTAATGCAATGTGTTGTTTAATTTCTTGACTGCTGGTTCCATAAGTGCTGATAGTAGATCCAAGCAAAAGTCTTAGACAACTTCATTTTTTTTTTTCTCTATTTACCATGATGTTATTTATGATGTCCCATGGTGTTGAGTTTTGTTTTCTTTACACTGAGGTATAATTCATACTGAATGCTGTGGTCTTTGATCTTCATCAAAAAGTATTTTAAGTCCTCTCGCTTTCAGTGAGCAAGAGTATATCATCTGCATATTTCAGGTTGATAATGAGTCTTCTTCTAATCCTGATGCCACATTCTTCTTCATATAATGCAAATTTTCACATCATATAAAAGTGTAAATCTAAAACACTTTTTAAAATCTTATAGTGGTATGCTACTGTCACAAAAATATAATGCATATATGGCTCTGGCTTGTATCAGGCACATAGTAAAGGCAGTTTGGATAGATGGAAAAATGGACAGAAAGGACCGTCTATTAGACAAAACAACCAAATATTTTGGTTCTGTCAAGAAAATCAAGCTGTGAAAGTTCTGAAATTTTAAAATATGAGATGAGTAGCTGATAAAAATGTTAAAGAAAAATTGGAGATTGACAAAACAAAATGTGAAGACAAATAGCAAAATTCCAATTTTTATTATTTGTATCACTTATAGAAATCAGAAAAGGGTTTGGATAGCTTGCTCTCTACTGGTATTTTCCTAATTCTCTAAATAATTACATGTTTCTTTTTATAATATAAAATACTTTTAAAATTCAGTTATGCCATATTGGCTTAAAATTTCATTTAAAAAGTCAACCCTTCACTTCAAAGGGCTTCTGCAACCTACTCCTGAAAGCCAGTTAAGAACAACAAATGCAATTATAAGAATTCACAGTTCACAAAAATATCACAACAAAAGAGAAACAGAGGATTCTCAACCTTATATACAACTTTTTGTCACTTGTGATTAGAGTTTTCAAACTCGGTATCTTCTGAATATAAGGACCTAATGTTCCAGGGATACACTATATCATCCTCTTTCCAAAAAATTACAGTGCATGAAAAAAATTACCTTCTGCCAGGTCTCCACAATATACATGTTACCTAGGTGGCCAATTTATCCATGGTCATTAATTAACAAGCAGAAACAAACAACACTTTTCATTAGCAACTTAAATAAGAACTTTTATTAGTACTATTATTGATTTATCCCTTGGACATGAAAATATAATACTTTGTACTTGAAGCAAACTATCCAAAAAGCTTTTCCATCTCAGGAAAGATTTCTGTGGCTGGAACACTGGTTGCCTAAGAGTCTGTCTGTACTGCATAATTTGCTAAATTACAAAGGCTCTGCTGCATGAGCGGCAAGTTATAGTACAATCAGTCAGTGCTCTCTGGTGTGGCACGACTAAAGAGAGCACTGCTAAAATGTAGAGTGTTCTCAAGACGTACATTTGCAAGGTCTTACACTCCATTAAAGAAGGAATTTGGTTTGTACTTTGCCCTTTCAGCAGCCTGAGAACTAAACTGAATAGAGAAATAATTTTGCAAGCACAACAGCAGAAGAAAAACAGAAAGACACTGATTTTTCACTTTGCTTACTAAAAGTCTGTACATGAATTCTGGCCAGGTAGCTGCCTTCCAAATTTCTTGGCATAGATGAGTGAGCGCCTCCAGTGCTGCATGAGTTTGTTGGAAGATTTCAATTTGTATTCCGTCAGTTCCCAGAGTCTTGTTTTTTGCCAATTCCTTCAGTGCATGTTGGACTTCTTCCTTCAGAACCATTGGCTCTTGATTATATACTACCTCTTGAAATGGGTGAATACTGACAATTTATTTTTGGTAGAGTGACTCAGCGTATTCCTTCTATCTTCTTTAGATGCTTCCTGCATCATTCAATATTATTTCACCAGTTATTAGCTTTATAAGATATGGAAGAGTTAATTACCACTTCTGAGCCTTAATTTCCAATTATGAAATAAGATTTAAAATACCTATCATTCTTCTTGAGCCTAGGTGTGGTGCTATGTGTCAAGCAATGGACTGCTAACCACAATGCTGACAGTTTAAACCTACAGGTCACTCTTAGAAATCCAATATAGCATAGCTCTAAGCAATAACCGACTCAATGGTACACAACAACATCAAATTCTTCTTTCTCATATTTTTTACGTGAAGTATAATAGTCATGAGATGTTCAGGAAATAACGATTTTTTAAACATGTTGGGTTGTTTAAGGGAGGCCTATTTATGTTGATATCATTGCTGCTGTATACCATAAAGTTGACTTTGACTCCTAGTGTCCCGACAGGGCAAATCAGAATTGCCCCATGCCACCCAAGAAT
>NW_006408570.1:1008425-1016730 GCF_000296735.1 Chrysochloris asiatica | reverse complement strand
AGAGAAATACTTTTAACTGATGGTATATGGAGGGGATTATAATAAATGCAATGAAACAAGTTGTATGAAGTGTTGAATGTGAAACTGATGATGTGCCCTGTAAACTTTCACTCAATCCACAATAAAAACCTTAAATTTAAGGAAAAAAACAAAACAGAATTGCCCCATAGGTTTTCTTAAACTGCAATCTTTATGGGAATAGATACCCAAGCCACTGGTGGGTTTGAAGCACCAACTTTACATCTATATATGTTGTTGTTTAGTGCCATAAGGTCAGTTTCAACTCATAGAGAACCTATATAGGGTTTCTGAGGAGCGGCTGGTGAGTTTGAACTGATAACCCTGCAGTTCAGTGTCTTTCCTACAATGCCACACCAGGACTCCATACACATATATATGTATGTATATATGTTGTTGTTGTTAAGTGTTCTTGAATCAGTTTCGAATCATAGTAGTTTCTGAGGAATGGATGGTGAGTTTGAACCACCAACCTCGTGGTTCAAACCAACCTTGTGGTGTGACCCCCACCCCCATAAATGGATCTACAAGGGTGAGTCAAATAATCAGCACTCTAGCTACAGAATTTATTTCAATCAACTTTCAGAAAAGACAAACATTTTTCAACACACTCTCCTTGCTTTTAAATACACTTTTTAATCCATCAACCTTTCATACACCCTTATTAAAAAAATTTTTTTATTAACATGTAATATGTGAACTGCAGCCACAAATGTACCACTGTCTTCACTTCTTCATCAGAGGTAAATCTTTGTTCTACAAAGGCTGCTTTCAGGGGACCAAACAGTCCAATGGAGCAGAATCTGTACTATAGGGAGAATGGTGTAACACCTCAAAACGTTTCGGCAAAGTGTCAACAATGTGAGCAGAGGTGTGTGGACATGTATTGTCAAGCAAGATCACAACGCCCTTGTGACCTGAAGATTAGGCATCAGCTCTTCAGTGAGCATCTCACTGTAAGGAACACTGTTGATTGTTGACCTTTTTTTCCGATGGTGTTCCAATACTAACCCTTAAGAATTCCAGAATTTTCAAATGGATGCATAACTTCTGAACTCTTTCTTGGTCAGCAACTGAGGATGTTTCCATTCTGTACTCTATTGTTTTGGTACCCATCTCACAGAGGCTTTTCGAAACCCAAGTCTGTCGTGGATTATTTCCTAAGCAGAGCTATGGCTGATTTGCAAATGATTTGCCACATAACCACTGACACTCATCTACTCGACAGAATCATTTCATGTGCAAGCTCAATGTTGTCATCACCGTGGACATGAACAGACATTTTAATATAACCAGAATGCAGACAATTTTTTTACTTATCTTCACTGTTGTTGCTGTTAGGTGCCATCAAGTTGGTACTGACTCATAGAGATTCTATATGAAACAGCACAAAACACTGCCTGGTCCTGGGCCAAACTCACAGTTGTTGCCACATTGGAGTCCATTGATGCTGCCTCTTGGCCAATCCAACTCGCTGGGGTCTTCCTCTTCTTCTCTGACCTTCCACCTTATTAAACATGATATCCTTCTCCAGTGACTGGTCCCTCCTGACAATATTTCCAAAGTCTGAGAGACAAAGTTTGGCCATCCTGGCCTCCAAGGAGCATTCTGGTTGCCCATGGCACTTTCAATATTGCCCTCCAACACCATAACTCAAAAGCATCAATTCTTCTTTGGTGTTCCTTATTCACTGTTTAGCTTTTGCATGCATATGAGATTATTGAAAATATCATGGTTTGGGTCAGGCGCACCTTAGTCTTCATAGAAAGCTCAAAATGTTTGTTCCCATCCCTTCACTTTCTCCCTCTCCCCTAAACCTCCCCCAAACTCAAAGCTTACATCCATCTGACATAATTTTATCTTATTGGTAACAAACATTAAAATTCCTATCATTTTTCCACATTTAAACTTTAAAAGATATTATCAAAATATAGATTGAAGCCTAACCACATCCAGACCTTCAGAGATAGGAAACTTTCCTCTTGAAAGGACAAGCAGACCAGCCTGGAGCAGCCAGAAAACCAGAAGACACTTCTTGAAAGAAAGACCTACAGGAAAAAAACAGAACAGTAAGGGCAGTCCGACTGCTACCACAAGAACAAGCAAGTTGCCAGCCCAGGAGGCATCAAGGCAAGTGACTGGGCCCTCTCAGCGCAGATCCTCTCCCAAGACTAAGATGCAATGGAGATCCACGCTATGATTGGTGCCCATGCACGTCACCCATAAAGGGAAGGGACCGAAGAACACAATGAAGCGGCGAACTAAGCCCTGCATCGCTCTGCAGACTACTGCAAACCGGGGTGGAGACCGGGTTGGTCAGCAGCGAGGCAGGACCAAGGGACCTATGGGCTCAGAATCAGTGACACAGTCACAGAGGACTAGATTGGAGAGTGAAGAAACCAGCTGATAAGAAGAGGGCAGACAGACACAAGAACACCCACACTTGCAGATGATAACCACATGACCTGGCTTCAAAGACTGGATGAACAGAACTCAACCCGAGGAAAAGAGAAGAGGAAAAAACAAAGTGTCGTCTGATACACCTTGAAGAACTGGACCTACACCTGTAACTGCAGTAGCTCAAAAGAGGAAACAATACCCAGCTACAAGAATTATCACCACCCACTTCACACAAAGAGTGGAAAGGGATGGGCAACTTGAACACTGGCAAAGGTAAGAAGTGACTGGCTTACAAGCTTTCAAGAGGGAACCTAGATCCACAGGGCGGGGAGGATAGTGGAGTCTAGGAAGGGCTGATGAAAAGAAATACACAGAGTGGTCTCATGTGATGCAATGGTGAAAATTGTTACCAGGACTGATTGTGAGGACTAGAAATGTAAAGGTGGATATTTGATAGCAAGGAGGGGAGTGACTAACCTTTCAGTCTAGGAGTGGAGGGCCCTAGGACCATCAACGGAGAAGAATGGAGAGCGGGACCCCACCCAAAGAAGCAATGAGGCCTGAGTTGAAGACAGAGGGGACAACATGAAGCGATGGAGTGCCTGGGGAGTTGAGACCCAGAGAGGGAAAGGGGCTGGGTGCTGAGGACCGTGGGGAGGGGGAGGGGGAAGGGGGGACATGCAAGGTATACCCTTTTGTTGGGGGATGATGCATGGACGAGATGGTAACTAAGGCAATGAAACGATATAGGCTAGAATGAATGTAAAACTAATGCCCCCCCCCATGTAAACTATCACTCAATACACAATAAAACATTTAAATATATATATATATATATATTATCGAGAGTTCTGTTTTCCAGGTGAAAACACTTTTAGTCCTTCAGCTGTTCTTCATATGCAATGATGTTCTGTTAGATAATTTACTGTATTTCTTTTCATCTTCTGAAGATGCTTCATTTGTTTTCTAATAAAGTACAGCACCTAACTTTGAAAAAAAATCCAAGTGTATTCCACACAGAACAGAATGGACTATTATCCCTCCCATCCAAATACTGCTGTGCTACTAAACTATTTCAGACAATCTCTTTGATATCCCATGCGAGTAAAGTTTTACTAAAGGTAATACAGAAACGGCTGCAAGCACACATTGACAGAGAACTTCCAGAGGTTCAAGCCAGATTCAGAAGAGGCCGTGGAACGAGGGATATCATTGCTGATGTCCGATGGATCTTGGCTGAAAGCAAAGAATATCAGAAAGATGTTTACCTGTGTTTTATTGACTACGCAAAGGCTTTTGATTGTGTGGATCATGACAAGCTATGGACAACATTGTGAAGTATGGGTATTCCGGAACACTTAATTGTGTACATGAGGAATCTGTACATGAATCAAGAGGCCGTTGTTCGAACAGAACATGGGAACTCTGAATGTTTTAAAATTAAGAAAGGTGTGAGACAAGGTTGTATTCTTTCACCATATTACTCAACCTGTATGCTGAACAAACAATCCGAGAAGCTGGGTTCTATGAAGGAAAACGTGGCATCAGGATTGGAGGAAGACTCATAAACAACCTGCGATATGCAGATGATACAACCTTGCTTGCTGAAAGTGAAGAGGACTTAAAATATTTACTGATAAAGATCAAAGAGTACAGCCTTCAGTATGGATTATATCTCAATGTAAAGAAAACAAAAATCCTTGCGACTGGATCAATAAACAACATTCTTATCAATGGAGAAAAGAAGTTGTCAAGGACTTCATTCTTCTTGGATTAACTATCAACACTCACGGAAGCAGCAGTCAAGAAATTGCATTAGGCAAATCTGCTGCACAAGACCTTTTTTTTAAAGTGTTGAAGAGCAAAGATATCAGCTTGAGGACTAAGGTGCACCTGACCCAAGCCATGGTATTTTCAATAACCTCGTAATGCTTGCAAAAGCTGGACAGTGAATAAGGAAGACCGTAGAAGAATTGATGCTTTTGAGTTATGGTGTTAGAGGAGAATATTGAAAGTGCCATGGGCTGCTGGAAGAAACGGAGTTTCTTTCAAGAAACAGAGTGCTCCTTGGAGGCCAGGATGGCCAAACTTCGTCTCTCATACTTTGGACATATTGTCAGAAGGGACCAGTCACTGGAGAAGGATATCACATTTGGTAAGGTGGAGGGTCAGAGAAAAAGAGGGATATCCCCAACGAGATGGATTGGCCAAGTGGCAACATTAATGGACTCAAGCATGGCAACAGTAGTAAGGTTGGCCTAAGATCAGGCATTGTTTTCTGCTGTGCAGAAGGTTGCTGAGTTGGTGCCGACTCGATGGCACTTAAAAACAACAACAACTAAATTATTAGTGCGCTGGTGTGGCGCTGTGGGTTATTGCGCTGGACTGCAAAGTCAGTTTGAACCGCATGGTCGACAATTCAAGCTCACCAGCTGGTCCACGAAACCCTATACAGGGTCACTATGGGTCAGAACCGACTCGACAACACTTAACAACAACAACACTAAACTATTAATGCAACCTTGGTTTTTTTGAATGACCACATTTACTGGGGTTTTTTTGTTGTTAATCATCAATAAATATCTATAGGCTTTTTCCCACATGTATTACTTATATTTCCCACTCTGTACTTTTAGTTAATTGTCTTAGACTCAAAAGCAGTATTTTAGATTAAGTTATATAAAATTTAATTCTGTTGGATGAAGCCAGAGTCATCACCCTGTGAAAATGCTTCATGATCTTAATTCCAATATTCATCATATTCACTTGCAACTAGAAGTAAAAGCATATCCTTAACATCTTTTTCCTGATGAAAACGTTAACACTCCGCACAAACAATGGACCCCACTCTACACTGGCAACAATTTTCTATTCTGATGGAATCATCTATCATCAGGCTTTATAGTCAACCAACTATCTATTTATTGTTCTTTTATCCAATTCATATTTCGTCATCTTCTATAAATAGTCAGTAGGACAGCAATGATAACTAAAAGTTTAAAATGAGAAATGATTACAAGAAGTAAATTATTTTCCATTTCCTAAATGCACCATTGTCTGTTTTCCTCAGACATCTGTAAACCCTGTCCTCCACACACAATGTGCTTTTTCTTTAAAAGATGGCAATTCTTGAGAAGCAGCACTGGCATTGCATTAGACCAAGCCTCAAGAAGCCAACACACCCAGAAGAAAATACTCATAACCAGAGCAAGTTACCCACCATCATTTCATAGGCTTTGGATACAAATTCTATCATACCATATATTCATCTACCTCAACATTTAAAGTCTGTCCCTCTTTTATTGTCCATCATCCTCCAGACTGGAATCCCATTTGCTCTCTACATCTACATTTTGAGAGACCACAAACATGTGTCCCTTCAAAATTTAGAAATTAGGAAAGGGTAGGGCTGCAAACCGCAAGGTCAGCAGTTCGAAACTGCCAGTTGTTCTGCGGGAGAAAGATGAGGTTTTCTGCTCCCGTAAAGATTTACAGCCTCGGAAACCCTGTACAGGGTCGCTATGAGTCGGAAACGACTCCATGGCACATAACAACAACAACAACAACAGAAAAATACAGATTTCTAAAACCTGTTTTAAAAAAAAAAATTAATAATCTGTTCTGTTAATATTGGGCCTAGATTATCCAATGGAAACAATCAGCTAGAACCAAATAGTAGCTTACCCCCTTAGATCTGCATAGTCACTGCTAGATTTATCTACATGCCTGCTGGCTTCATATAACACCTATCCTAATAAGATCTATTCCTATGTCCATGACCTTTCCCCCAACTCTGCTACTGTGAATCCCACTCTGAGATCACCAAGATCCTTATTTACTCCCCTGAGTTCTACAATAAACATGCACTCTTTTTATTAACTGAATGAAAAATTGAATCTTTATACTTTCTATACAGCAATAATGCTGTCAAAAGTTAGGAAGTATACAATTACTTCTCAAGCTAAATGGAAGAGAACAGAACTCCCAAGCTAGCTAATTAAACAATTACAGTAGAAAAAAATGACACTCCTAAAGCACATTAATTGCATTTTTGCCCTGGAAAAAAAATTCTAATGCTCAAGTACAAATCTCAAGAGGAAGTAGTAATAATAATGAGATGGCACAGTAGTCAACCCTAAAGGAGAAATGCTGGCATCATATCAAATCACCAAGCTAAATAATCCCTAAGTGATGCCCTAGCATAGCAAACTACACAACAGCATGTTCAGCATGACTCTGCATTACCATCACTAATCAGCACATTCTACAAAAAGCAACTCATTTACAAAAGTGAATATGAGATTAAGTCAAAAAATATTGTTACTAGGGTTCCAGTTCATATATGCATAGGTTTATTCTAAAAGCAAACAAACAACAAACATGTGTTTAAACATGTTCCCATGGTAAGTGGATGGCTACAGACAAGTTCTCTCGGAAATACACTTGTCTTGTTTTCATTAGGGCACGTTCACCAAAAAAAGGTCCAATCAAAACAGTGGCTTATGAGGGGATCTACTGGGTAAGTTTAATTCAAGGCAAAGAGGTCAGCTTACGAAGTATGGTGACTGTTTGGGGAGATTCCAAAGGGCTCATCTTGATAGATTTTCTCAAAGGACACATGACTATCATGGGGGCTAATTAGGAAGCAGTTTTTAAGGAAACTGAAAATTGTATTGGTGTGGGAAAGACCAGGAAAGTTGTGGTGAGGAACTGTTTTCCATCACAACAATGCGCCTGCTTATTCTTCACCGTCTATAAACACTCACTATGATGGCAATGATAAATAAAACAAACTTATTATTCATTCTAGGGTGGCAAGGGCTGACCTGTGAGAATTTAGTTGGGAAAACTTACCCCATCCACCCTAAAGCTCTGATCTTGCCCATTCAGACTTCTTACTGTTCTCAAAACTCCAACAACATTTCAAAGGAATATGATTTGAGTCCCTCAAGGACGATTAAACTGCCATTTTGATGTGGTGTAAATTCTTCAGGAAACAATTACTGTGATGGAAATACGACCTTCAAAAGTGTATATTGCTGTTGTGAAGTGTTGTCAAGTCAGTTTGGATTCATAGCGACCCTGTATAGGGTTTCTGAGGCTGTACATCTTTGCAAGAGCAGAAAGCTTCATCTTTCTCCTGTGGAGTGGTTGGTAGGCTCAAACTGCCGACCTTATGGTTTGTATTCCATTGTTTACTATAAAGAAGTATATAGAGGTTGGTATGTATCCTAGACAAATAAGAGTTACAATGCAAAAAGAAATATGTGTGTTCACCCATGTTCATCGCAGCACTATTCACAATAGCAAAAAGATGGAAGCAATCTAAATGACAGTCAATGGAAGAACGGATAAACAAACTCTGAGACATATGCACCATGGAATCCTACCCAACATTAAAGAATAATGATGAATCTACAATGGTGGTTCAAACCCACTAGTCGCTCCTCGGAAACCCTATACAGGGTTCTTATGGGTTGAAACCAAGTGGCTGGCACACAACAACAACATCATATGTATATATTGCACCAATGTCAATTTCCTGGTTTTGATACTGTATTATAACTATGTTTGTATAGTTTTTTTTTCTCTAAGTGTACAGACCTAGTTGGAGGATATGTCAAGAAACAATACCTTCACACATGTTGATATTTTGTTTAATAAACGTTTCTATGATTTCACAGCAATACTTTTTGACATATCATCGTATATGACAGTATGGACTAGTATTATAGCATAGTTAATACTTTTAGATTATTCTAAAGCACAGAACTGTGTGTGTTTATATATGTGTGTACATAAAACAACACAACTTAAATGAAACAAAAGATAAATTATCCATAGAGTAGGAGGTAACATAGAATAAAACTCAAAATTAAATATATAT
>NW_006408570.1:1003919-1007851 GCF_000296735.1 Chrysochloris asiatica | reverse complement strand
CCCCACACATCTGTTATTATATAAAACTGCAATTGTTCCACTCCATGAGACCATAATGTTTAACTCTGATACCCAATGTAGAAAAGATAATATACAAAATCATGTGCAGGAGTCACAAATTCATAAATTCATACAAAATGTATCCAATGAATGGTGATGTCGACTTAGAAAACAATTTGGATTTTTATTTCATGCCAAATACCAAGATAAATTATAAACGAGTTAGAGTTATATAAAAGGGGAACAATGCTCAAATCATAATAAAGGATCACAAGTATATA
This sequence comes from Chrysochloris asiatica, assembly GCF_000296735.1. NCBI lineage: Eukaryota > Metazoa > Chordata > Mammalia > Afrosoricida > Chrysochloridae > Chrysochloris > Chrysochloris asiatica. The sequence continues at coordinate 1,007,570 of NW_006408570.1, read as the reverse complement.
AGCACAAAAAGAAATACAAAGAAAACCAAAAAGGCTATGCAAGAGAGTAAATACAAATTGATGATTAAAACAACAACAACAAAAAATCTTAACTGCTACTATCCAATAGAAAAGAAGAACAAACAGGGGAAATAGACAATTTACAAAAAAGAAGTCTTAACTAGTGAATGTTAAAATGTTTATTCTTAATAGTGACTGCAGACATAAAAAGTAAAACAACACTTATTACATTTTTGAAGATTAAAGAAAACAGTAATATCTACTACCTGAAGAATATAATGAAAGTGAAATCTATAAAAATTATTAGTGAAAATATAAATGTGAGAAATATATATATATTTTAAATGTATAGTGTTACAAGAGCCTTAAAAATGTTTACATTGTTTGGCTCAAGAATTCTGATTCTCAGAATTTACCCTAAAGAAATTATCTTAAATATGAAATAGGCTACGGATATCTACTTTATAATTTAATACTATAATGACAGCCTGGAAACCTAAATGTCTATCAACAAGGTAAAAATAATTAACACAAATCATTCATTAAAAGTGATGTTTACAAGGAACATACCTGTATAGCATGAAAAATACTTACCAGTAAATGTGTAAAATACAATTGCACAGAGGTACAGTATGATTGCTGTTGTCAAGTGCCATAGAGTTGGTTCCGACTCATAACTACTCTATATAGGGTTTACACGAAGCAGCGGGTGAGTCTGAACCACTGACCTTGTGGTTAACAGCCCAGTGCTTTATCCTGTAGCGCCATACCAGTATGATTATGAATATGTTTTTTAAAGCACAGTCATGTAAACAAAAATTCTAGAGGAAAATAAGAATTTCATCACCGTAGTCTCTTACAGTCTTAGAGTCTACTTAGCTTTCCGTCTACTCTTGAGCACCCAGTGTTACATCTGGGAGAAGACTACATTAGTTCATCCTCCAGCAGTAAGTGTCAGACACCAATGTTTTAATTGATGTCTTTGCTTCACCCATGAAGGGAAAAGGATTTGAACAAACTTTCCAAAAATGAATTGTACCTTCCTTGGTATGCCCCATTGGTATCTATTATTCTTACTTTACTTTCTCATTGAATTCTGTCTCATAGACCACTGAAAAATACAGAATAGGTCTCTAAGCAAATATTAAGACCCTTAACAGCAACTACTACATCTGCCACCAGGTGGAGATGCAGGGATTCTAAACAAAAAAGTACATACCACCATACACCAACCCCTCACCCACCTCCAGAAATGGGAGAACTCTGTTCCATACAGTCGCTATGAGTAGGAACCAACTCAAAAGCAATAGGTTTTATTTTTAGTATGATTCAATTCTACACAAAGTTAGTTCTTAGGGCATCAGATTCCTCCCCTTTAAAAAATAAAATATAGCAACAGTATTTCTCTTACAGGTTTGTGTGCATATTAAATTAGTAAATATAGGTAAAACAAATAGAGCAGCATCTTGGAGTCATATTCAAATGATGGTTCATTTCTCCTTATCAGAAGTGTTTAAGTGGTACCGTGCTAAACAGTGGAATATTGTTTTAGAATAGTATTTTAGTCAGTTCTATATCCTTCTTTGACCTCACTCAGAGACTGAATTGAATATATGATTTTAGAACATAACTAAACATAAACAAACATAATGCAACATATTGTGGTGGATAAAACAGACAAGCTTTGTTCTCTTAAGGAACTTATAAAATTTCGTGAGAATTAAAAAACAAACAAATACACACACACTTTCATCTCACTTGGCTGAGTACCATCTGGGGTCTTAAAAGCTTGTAGGGGTCATCTAAGACACAACCATCGGTCTCTTCCTGTCCAGAACAAAGGAAGAGTGAAGACAACCAAAGACTAAAAGAAGAAATCAGTCCAAAGAACAAATGGGCCACTGAAACCACAGCCCATACAAGCCTAACTAAGACCAGAAAAACTAGGTGATGACTGGCTACCACTATTGACCCCTCTGACAGGGATAACAACAGAGGGCTCCAGACAGAGCAAGACAAAAAATTTAGAACAAAAAACAAAATTCACAAAGAGACCAGACTTACTTGTCTTACAGAGATTGGAGGAGTCCCCAACACTGTGGCTCTAAGACAGTCTTTTAACTTGACACTAAAGCCATTCCTGGAGACCACCTTTCAGTCAAAGTACACAGGCCCATAAAATAAACAATAAAACCCAAAACCCGAGAGGAACATGTTCCTTGGAACACTCAACTGTTAGAGAACAAAAAGATAACATTTCCCCAAAAGCAAAGATGAGAGGGCAAGAAGGGGTAGAAAATTCAGGCTAAAGGAAAACAGCGCATCAAGGGCAGAAATAGGAAGAGTGCTGACATATTGTAGGGAATGCAATCAATGTCATGGAACTTCATGTACAAATTATAAAATGGAAAATTGATTTGCTCTGTAAACTTGCACTTAAAGCACAGTAAGAAACAATTTTTTAAAAAAGGAGATTTGTTGTTAGGTTCTGAAACAACCCACCAGACCCAAACCGACGACCAATGAGTCAATTCCAACTCATGTGATCATGCAGGAGAGAGTAAAACTGCTCCTTAGTTTCTTAACAAAATTTCCTAGAATAGCCCTTAGTTCCCTCTGAGATGGTATATCTTTACTGGAGCAGGCAACCTTATCTTTCTCCCAGTGTGGCTGGGGGATCTGAACTTCTGACCCTGTGGTTAGCAGCCCAAGACGTAATGCACTGGGCAAGCACGACAAAATAGAGTTTCCTAGGTTGTAATCTTTACAGATGAGTCCGGGTGTGGAGATGCAGGCCAATGTACTGGACTGCAAGGTACGTTTGAACCTCAAGGTCAGCAGTTCAAGCTCACCAGTCGTTCCTCAGAAACACTATACAGGGTCGCTATGGGTCAGAACCAACTCAAAGGCAGTTAACAACAATAATCTTTTCAGATGTAGATCGTCAGGTATTTTCTCTCACAGAGCTGCTGGCAAGGTCAAACAACAGACCTTTCAGTTCGCAGCTAAGCACTTAACCACTGCACCATTAGGGCTCCTTTCAAGGAGGGTTGTTGTTAAGTGCTGTGGAGTCAGTACCGACTCATAGCGACCCTGTATAGAGTTTCCAAGGTGCGGCTGGTGAGCTTGAACCTCCACCCTTGCAGTTCAAACCTACTTTGCTGTCCAGTGAATTATCCCGCAGTGTCGCACCAGGACTCCTTGGTGGTGGTGGTGTGTTGTGGTGTCAATTCCGACTCATAGAGACTGTGCACAAGGTTTCCGAGGCTGTAAATCTTTACGGGAGCAAAAAGCCTCATCTTTCTCCCAGGGAACAAATGGTAGTTTTGAACTGCTGACCATGATATTTTCAGCCCAATTCGTAACCACTATGCTGAGGATCTAATTAGATTGCCAAGAATCAAGAAAGAGCCCTTTAAGGATATGGTACTCAAGATGCAATCTAAAGAATAAATAGGAAGAAAGAACCAAAATTAACACATTAACACAGCATCTACAACAGTTAGAAACAGACCAACAGAGGGAACCCACAGCCACCAAAAGAAAAGAAATAATAAAGATTAGAGCAGAAATATATGAGATAGAAAACAGAAAAACTATAGAAACAATGAACAGGACAAGAAGCTGGTTCTTTGAAAGAATTAACAAAAT
>NW_006408570.1:992897-1002981 GCF_000296735.1 Chrysochloris asiatica | reverse complement strand
AACCATGGCAATGAGACGATATACGATAGAATGAATGTAAAACTAATGTTCTCCCATGTAAACTATCACATAATTCACAATAAAACATTAAAAAAGAATAAACAGGAGACAACCAGGGAACCAATGAAGGTAGGAATGAACCAAATAGAAGAAAAAAGATGTGTAAAGGTCCAAACAAGTTTTGTCTTAAAGTCAATAGCTAGAGTCCCACAAGCAACTAGGAGATGGACTCCGGATAAAGCTGAGAAAATATAGGCAGTAAGCATGTGGTAAATGATGGCCTGTCATAGCCGACTCTGTGTTGTTGTTGTTGTTAAGTGCCGTCCACTTGGTTCTCACTTATAGTGATCCTGTGCAGGATTTCCAAGGAGTGCCTGGTGAATTTGAACCATTGCAGTCTAGTGCTTATCCTACAGCACCACACCAAGACTCTGGATGCTTCTGTACAGCCCTCAGCTAAAAAGTTGTTGTTTTTTTAATTATTTAAGGGTTTGTTGTTGTTGTCAGGTGCCATCGAGTCGGAACCAACTCATAGCGACCCCATGCACAGCAGAACAAAACAATGTCCGATCCTGGGCCAACCTCACTACCGCTGCAACACTTGACGCCATCAATGATGCCACCTGGCCGATCCATCTCGTTGGGGGTCTTCCTCTTTTTCTCTGACCCTCCGTCTTACCCAGCATGTCATCCTTCTCCAGCGACTGTTCCGTCCTGACAATATGTCCAAAGTATGAGAGACGAAGCTTAGCCATCCTGGCCTCCAAGGAGCACTCTGGCTGCACTTCTTCCAAAACAGATCTATTGGTTCTTTTGGCAGTCCATGCACTTTTAGTATTCTCCTCCAACACCACAACTCAAAGGCATCAATTCTTCTATGATCTTCCTTATTCACTGTCCAGCTTTCGCATCCATATGAGGTTACTGAAAATACCATGGCTTGGGTCAGGCACACCTTAGTCCTCAAACTGACATCTCTGCTCTTCAACACTTTAAAACATTCCTGTTTAGTAGATTTGCCCAATGCAATACGTCGTCTAATCTCTGGACTGCTGCTTCCACGAGTATTGATAGTTGGTAAGGGAGGGGGACAGAAATAGGTTAATTAAAAAAAAAAACAACTGACTTCCATTTTTAAAAAGCTGGAATAAGTGTTCTTTTCTTTGTTGTTGTTGTTGTTAAGTGCCATCAAGTCAGTTCCAACTCATAGTAATCCTGTGCAGGGTTTCCAAGGAGCAGCTGGTGGGTTTGAACCACTGACCCTGAGGTTAGCAGTTCACTGCTTTTCCTACAGTGCCACACCAGCTCTTTTCTTTACTCTTCCCATTCATTAAGTACAGGTAAAGAATCTGCATGTTATGTATAAAACAAGCATAAGAAAGAAGACTCTGAGAGAAAGAGAATAGAAGGTCTTTGGACCCAAGAAATTACACAACAATGAATTCCCTGGGTTTTATTTTGACTCATATATGCCAGACTGTACAGGGTCGCTATGGGTCGGAACCGACTCGACAGCACTTAACAACAACAACATGCCAGACTGGGTACTAGAGAAATTAGCAACCTGAAAAAGCCAAGAAAACAGCCCCTCTCTTTCTGAAAAACCAGGAAAAGGACAGCCAACAAGACAGAAAACATTTTCACAGTAACTGTTTTACCTGTGAGCCAAACACCATAGAAAAAAACTGCAGCCCCAAGGATCACCTCACTAACAAAGGCCAAATGGGGAACTGAAACTTCCACCCTCTCCAGGCTGCAAAAAGGTATTTCAGCCAGACCCTCTCTGTGAGTGATATGAGAAAAAAATGAGCAGAAGGAACAAGGATCCACCTCATAGTCCCAATGAAGATTTTGGAATAGAAATGAAAAAAGAAATCGAGAAATCCAGTCATAATTAGAGAATTCAACATACTTAATCTCAACAGTTGATAGTCACAAAATCAGCTAGAAAACAAAACGCACCAATATCATCAACCAATCATCTAACTGAAACTTACAGAACATGCCATTAAAAAAACAGTAGAATTCTCAAGCATGCATGAGTATACGCCAATCTCAACAATATTCTGAGCCATAAAACAAACTCCAACAAATTTTAAATAATTTAATTCAGAGTATGATCTCTGAACATAATAAATATCCCAAATAATTGGAACCCAAAGTAAGAGATAGTCTCAAAGTAGATAAAATTAAGAATACACTGAAACTGAATGAAAATGAAAATACAAAGTCTAAGAGTGTTGCTACAAAATTGTTGAAATTGATTGCAACTCACAGCGACCCTGTATTGGGTTCTGAGGAACACCTGGGGATTTTGAACCTCCAACCTTTAGTTTAGCAGTCCAGTGCTTACTTATCCTACAGTGACACACCTTTACTAAACAAAACTATCAAAATGTGAAGCAACTGCTTAACAACATATCCTCCATGTAAGTCTATACATTTCTGAAGGTGGTGTTTCTATTATCTCTAATCTTTGTCCACAAAGAATTCTGCATTCTTTGCTTTACCTCACATCTAAATAGCAGTTTTAGCATCCTCAAGGAACACAAATCATGTTCCTTTTAAATGTTCTTTGAGTTTGGGGAACTGAAAATGTATGAAGGAGCAAGATCACATCTGGAGGGTGGCTGGAACAAGGTTTCCCAACAAAATTCTCCTGGGACAGTCCTTAGTGCCCTCAGTGAATTAGCAGGTGTATTGTCTTGATGGAAACAAATTCTTCAGGACAACTTTCCTGGCTTTTCTTTGGTCACCAATGCAGTTTTCAATTTTATTAAAACATCTTCCAAATAAGTCCCAAAATCTATCAATTTTACCCCTTTGGAATTTAAAACACAGGCCGTAACTTGTGAATTAGCCTCTCGGCATTGAATTTAACTGACTCAGAAGATCCCCTTAGAAACTAATGTTTTGGTTGGACCTTGCTCTCTGGATTGTGTTGGTAAATCCAAGGTTCTTTAGGGTGACTATTCGTTTCATAGAATCACCTTCATTAGCTTTAAACTTGCTTAAAAGACTGACAGAAGGCTCGTTAGCTGATTTTTAGGCAACACATTTGGCACCCACTGAACTGAAAGCTTGCTGAGGCCAAGATGATCATTTGAAATTGAAAATGCCGAATCATGTGAGATCCCAATTTCAGTAGTTATCATATCAGAGGTAATTTTATTTTCTTCTTCCACCAGTTTCTGAATGTTAGCCACAGTTTCTTCATTAGTTGAGGATGACAGTCTTCCTGCTCTTGGCTCACCTTTGAGGTCTTCCCGGGCTTCCTTGAAAAGCTTGTTGTTGTTAAATGCTGTTGAGTTGATTCCAACTCATAGTGACCTGTATACAGTTTCCAAGGAGCAGCTGGTGGGTTTGAACTGCCAAACTTTGTGGTTCACAGCCCAGTGTTTACCTTACAGTGCCACACCATCTAAAAACTAGTATAAGCTTGTTGCAAAGTTTCAATGATTTGGAAAGATGTCCACTTGAGTTTTGCCAAAAATTTGGTATTAGCCCTGATCTAAAAATCATTTCCCACCCCCACACCACATGGCACAAAAAGTATCCTTAAACAACAAAAAAAAAAGAGGAACACTTATGAGACTAAGACAAGTATATTATTATTATTGAGAGAACCTGTCTACAGCAATCCATTGATTACAGAGACATGCTTAAACACGTTTTGTTTGGAATAAACCCGTGCATGTATAAAATGAAACCAAATTATAGAGACTTTTTTTACTCACCCTCATATAGTACAACAAAATTATGGGATGTAACTAAAGCAGTGGGGGAATGCATAGCCCTGAATACATATATTACAGAAAGCTTTAAATCAATAATCTCTCTCCCAAGAAATAGGAAAACAAGAGTAAATTAAACCTAAAGTAAGTCGAAGGAAAGAAATGTAAAAGATAAAAATAAAAATCAGTTAAATTGAAAGCTGGAGATCATTAGAAAATAACTAGTGAAACAAAAAGCCAGTGCTTTGAAAGACAACCAATATGAGTAATGAAACAGAGGCTATCATTAGACTGCAAACACTAAAAAGAATAATGAGACTATTAGAAATAACTCAATACAAAATTACTTGAAATTACAAACTGACAAAACGAACCCAATATGAAATTATTTGACTGGCCATATAACTATAAAGAAAATGGAATTTGTTACTAAAAACTTCCCCCAAATTGCCAAGCCCAGATGGTTCAACTAGAAAATTCTGCCAAACATTTTTTAAAAAATTAATAACAATTCTACAGAATCTCTTCCGAAAATAGAAGAGAAAGGAACACCTCTCAATTCATTTTATGAAGCCTATTTATGAAGCTTATATATAAGAAAAAACTACACGTCAACATCCTTCAAGAAAACAGATTTAAATAATCTTAACAAAATATGAGCAAATAAAATTTAGCAATATACAAAAAAAATTCACAGTACAATCAAGTGAAATTTATTCCTGGGATGCAATGTTAGTTCAATATTAAAAATAAATTTATGAAATCTACTATGTCAAACAAAGGAGCTCTGGTAGCATAGTGGTTACAAATAGGGCTGTTAACCTCACGGTCAACAGATCAAAACTACCAGCAGTTCTGCAGGAGAAAGATGAGGCTTTCTGCTCCCATAAAGATTTACAGATCGGAAACCCTATAAGAGTTGCTATGAATCAGAACCGACTCCATGGCACAGAACCACAACCATCACCACCACCATGGCAAACATGCTTAAGATCTTAAAAAACATAATACTCAACAGAAAATTCACATGACTATATCAAATGAAGCAAATAAATCATTTGATAAAACTCAACATCAATTCATGATAAAACCCTCAGAAAGCTAGATACAGAAGAGAATTTCCTCAATTTGATAGAGAACATCACAAAAACTGATAGGTGACATTATATTTAGTGGTGCAAGGTTCCACTAAGAACAGGAACAAGCAAAGATGTGTGCTCTCATCACTGCTATTTAACATACTGCTGAAAGTTCTAACCAGCACAAAGAGTCAGAAAAGAAAAGAAAAAGCTTAAAGATGGAAAAGGGAAAAATAAAACTGTCCCTATTTGCAGATGACATGATGGATAATCTAGGGAGACCATACTATAGAATGTTCATGAAACACCTCCTAGAACTAACAAAAGAGTTAGGGTATGTGATCAACAAGCAAAACCCAGTTGTATTTCTACATACTAGCAATAAACATGTAGAAACATATAGAAATACACCATACATAGGTATATTCATAACAAAATATATACAGAATTTTTATGTAAAAAAAAAATATCAAGGATCTAAATAAATGAAAAACCCTACTGTGCTCATGGATTAGAATACTTCACAAAATGAAGATAATAATTCTCTCCCAAACCAACATATGTGCTTGATTCAATTCCTATCTCAATCCCAGAAGCATATTGTGTAGCTATACACAAGATTATTCTAAAATTTACATGGAAAGGCAAAGAAACTGAAATAGCTACAAAAATTTTGAAAAAGAAGAGTAAAGTGGGAGGAATCACTCTACCCAATTTCAAGACTTAATTAGTAACAGTAATCAGGACTGCATGGCATTGGCAGAAGGACAGGCATATGATCAAAGGAACACATTAGCGAACCCAGAAATAGACCTTGCAAGTATAGTCAACTGATTTTTGGCAAAGGTAAAAAAAAAAACAAAAAAACTCAAAGCAGGAAGAATAATTTTTCCTCCCAACAAATGGTGCTGGAGTTATTTGGTAAGCACAGGCCAAAAACAACAAACTTTGACCTAAGCCTCACACCTTATATAAAAATAACTTAAAATGAATTATAGATATAAATGCAAAGCATAAAGCTGTACAAATTTTAGAAGATAATGTAGGAAAAACTCATCCCAGTCCTCTGGCAACATTCTCAAATCAAAAAATACCATTCATGAAAGTGGTAAAAACAAAACAAAAATCAGCTTCTTCAGAATAAAAACACTTTGTTCTTCAAAAGATCTTGTTCAAGATAGGAGTATCAATGTTGTTGTACAGTGCTGCTGAGTCACTTCCGAGTCACAGAAACCCTATAAAGAAATATCAAGTGTTGCATGCAAATGCAAATGTGTGAGTGCAAGTATATATAAGATGGGGCTTCAAAAAGTTTATGAAAAAATTCCATTATTTTTTAATTACATTCTTCCACAAACTTTTTAGCACCTCTCATACTAGTGTGGCACTGTAGGATAAGTACTGGGTTACTAACTGCAAGGTTGGTGGTTGAAATCCATCAGACACTCCTCAGAAACCCTATATCAGGTCACTATGAGTTAGAACCAACTCAAGGGCACATAACAACACATAATTATATGTACACAATGTACCAATGTCAATATCCTAGTTTGGATACTGTATTATAACTATACAAAATATAACTGCTGCAAAAACTGGGTGTATGTGGGACCTATTTGTACTACCTTTGTATTTTTTTTTTTTTTTTAAGGTTTTTATTGTGGATTGAGTGAAAGTTTTCAGGGCACATCATCGGTTTCACATTCAAACATTCATATACCTTGTTTCATTACATTGATTATAATCCCCTCCACATACCATCAGTTAACAGAGTTTCTCTATATCCTCCTCAGCTTTTTTTTGGTGGGGGGGAAACTTTGCCTTTTTGGAATTTACAGTCTCGGCTTTTAGGGAAGGCCTTTACATTTATCTGTGGGTATCCAGGCCTCATGTATGGAATTACTAACCAGCATAACTGAATAATCAGAAAAGGGACATTTTGCTATGTCTGCTAGGTGGCCAAAGTCTGATCCTCAGAGACTACCTTTGTATTTTTCTGTGACTATATAATGATTTCAAAGTCAAAGAATATGCAACAGAGACCATATATGACCACCAAACCTAAAATATCTACTATGTATGTATTTACTATCTAGCCCTTTACACAAAAGTTTGCCAATCCATGAGGGTGAGTGACCATTTGGAGAATGGATAAAAGGATGACAAAAAAAAAATTAAATCAAGGAAATAATCTTATGCATACACCGGGCAATAAAACTGAGTCCTTAAGATTCCAAGCTAAAATTGCCCAAAACTGAAAAAGCCAAACAAATCCACTGCCATTTAGTTAATTCAATTCACAGTGACCCTTTAAGATGGAATAGAACTGCTGCTTAGTTTCCAAGACTATAAATCTTTATGGAGCCAGAAGCCTTATCATCATTTGCAGAGTGGTTGGTTGGACTGAACCACTGGCATATGGTTAGTTGTCAGATGCTTAACCCACTGCACCACCAGGGCTCCAAAAATACTCAATGACTAGTTAAAAACACTGTATTGTAAAGGCTAGAAGTAACCATGAGAGCTCCATTGAAAAGTGAGTTCAGTGAAACAAGAACTGAAATTTGGAAAGGATTCATTAAAATCCCAACAAAAAGATGTTTCAGCATACACTCAGTTCTTTGGAGAGATTATCTCGCCAGTTTCCTTTCACTGTGTTTTCCAGCTGACAGGTTTATCACTTTACGGTTATGACTGCCAACATTTACCTTGTTCAGCAACCACATCAGCAGCATCTACCTCAGTACATGGCACAGAGCAACTAATTGGCAAATATTAATCAATCAACCAATGATTCACTAAATGAATAATAACAACAAAAACAGTCAAACCTTACTAAATGTTAGCATGTGTCAGGAATGATACTGCTATTGTTGTTGCTGTTAAGTAACGTCAAGTAGGTTCTGACTCATAGCAACTCTGTATAGGGTTTCTGAGGAACAACTGTTAAGTTTGAATGGCCAACCTTGTGATTCAAACCTTGCAGTCCAGTGCGCTATACTGCAATGCCATACCAGCACTATATAATTTAACTGTTTTAATCCACCAACTACTCTTTTAGGTAGATTTATTATTTCAAATTACTGATTATAAAAAGATTAAATTTGTTGACCAAAGTGTCACTGATAGAAAATGATTAAGCAGGATTCAAAAATCAGGCAGTCTGATTAAAAAAAAAAAAAAAAACTACAGTTCTAATCCAGGGTTCAATACCACTTCCATAAAATTATCCTCTATCTGCAACAGTGAGTGAAGTAACAAGTAAAATGAAGGAAATTAGACTGAAGACTGGGGAGTGGTGACTTGAATTGAATTGACTCAGTTAACCTTAGAAAAGGCATTTGGAAAGGAAACGCCCTGAAGGCACAATTGTTTCTAAGTATAACTAATTGCCTAGTAGAAGAGGCTGCAATAATTTCTTACTTTAATAATGTCATATAAGCATTAAAATAAACAATTTGTGATTGAAATGCCTATACTTATTAACCCTAAAACGATATATGCTTCCTTTCTACTTGAAGATAAAATGTAAGTATGGCACAATGATATATATAGCTAGTTGTAATTAGGCTGCTTCTGACAGGAGTCTGAATTAAATGTCTTCTCAAAGTCTCTTCCCAAATTATACAGGATCTCTGGTTAGGGACTTATTATAAGCAAGTCAATACATATGATTATTCAAAAGTTCGTAAACAAAGCCATACAGTGCCAGGTTAGACAATTTTTATATATAATGTATTAAATTTCAAATTTCGCTCCCAAAAATAAGAAAGCAAAACTGAGCAATTGTATTTAATAAACACAGTAGGAGAAAGGTTAGTTTTTAAAAGAAGAAGGAAAAAAAAGAATGGCAGAAAGAGGAAAATGTGTAACCATCTGGCAACCATACAATATTTGAGAAAATGTTAGTGTTCTAATTGAGATCTAATTGAGTTTGATTTACTTGTCAAGATAATTGCTTCAGCATTAATGAAGTATGTCTCCTGCAGCTGCAGAGAAAGCTAACCCTTACATTCTGCTGATTATATAGGATACACATCACTCATTCAAGTCAACATTGCTAGGCTCATGTTACCCCCAAAATAGCTTTCTGTATATTGATTATTAACATTTCAGATTTTGACGTTAGCATTTTCTCCGTAGATTAAGATTAAATTTTGTTAAAACTTAAGAGGAAATTGGTGAGTCTACATAGAGATTAGTCATAAAACTATTCACCATCAAAAATACTGACTTCTAAAGAATTCTGTTAACGTAGTCTTAAATCCTCAGAGTATCTTCGCCACCATAATTGTCTGTATCTTACTGACAAAATAATTCATCAGAACTCATCTTTATCATTTTTTTAAAAAGTTTTACTATGATTTGGATGATACTTTACAGAGCAAATTGATCTCCCATTCAACAATTCAGACACTTTACCTATCTTCTTTATAATATTCCTTAGTTTAAAAGATTCAGAGCATCTTTCCAAACAGATTGAGATAATCTTCTCAAATTAACACAAAACAAAAAAACTAGTATTTCCCACTGCCTTCCTTAATAAGTAATTTCAATATTTATTGACAGTCCCTGAAATTTTTCCTACATATATTTAACTATTTTAAATTCTGCTATATAATCAATTCATTTTTCTTCACCGAAGTGGTAAAGAATACTTAACCACCATTCTTCAAAATTAAATATGTATACATACACTAAAGATACCTGGCAACTGGCGATGCAACAGTTAAGTGCTCAGGTACTTACCAAATGTAAACAGTTTAAACTTACCAGCTGCTCACAGGGAGAAAAGATCTGCTCCCATAAAGGTTACAGCCTAGAATGGCTATGGCGCAGTTCTCCTTTGTCCTATATAGTACCATGAATGGCACACAACAACAACATCATACATATACACCCACTTCTCATTTATAGAAAAGGCAGTCATTATGCAAAAATCAACATTAAGTGAAAATGAGGGATGACTACAGAAGACCACAAAATTGAGGATGACTACGTCATTACATAATTGCCAAATTTCTTCATATCATAACTACCAAAACACTGAGAGGCATGGCCCAGTCAAGTTGACACATAACGAGCCATAAAAATCAAGTCTTACTTTCAGCTCGTAGCTTGGCACTCATTACTGTACCGTCATCAATATACAAAACAGTCAAATAGTTTTTTTTTTTTTCACCATTATCATAAATGTGAAAGGAGCTCTGGTAGCATAGTGGTTACGAATCGGGCTGCGAACCTTAAGATCAGTGGTTCGAAACTACCAGC
>NW_006408570.1:982797-992797 GCF_000296735.1 Chrysochloris asiatica | reverse complement strand
CTCGGAAACCCTGTACAGGGTCGCTATGGGTCGGAACCGACTCGACGGCACTTAACAACAACAACAATCATAAATGTGAAATGTTGGATAAAGAGAGTCGATAAGTGAGGAGTCCTGGTATGGTGCTGCAGGTTAATGCGCTGGACTGTAAGGTCGGTTTGAATTGCAGGGTCAGCGATTCAAGCTCACCAGACACTCCTCAGAAACCCTATATAGGGTCACTATGAGTTAAAACCGACTTGAAGGCACTTAACTACAACAACAACAGGTGTACTTAAAGACAGCATATACAGCGTTCAGCTAACTTTCAGGCTAGTCAAATTCCTCTCAATTCCTTTGCCTCATTGGTTCTACTTTCTCAACCTTTAATCATGAGGGGTAATTCTCTTCTGAATCCCTTCCAAGTTTAACTTCTGATAAGATAAAGTAGTAAAGGAAATTTCTATCTAACCACTAATGCTGAAACAGGTTACCTGAGTTATGCTTAAAGTCACAAACCGATGGATGGATGGATGGATGGATGGATGGATGGATGGATGGATGGATGGATGGATGGATGGACGGATAGATGAATGGATGGATGGATTTAGACAGATTATCTTTGTGTTTCAACCTTTGATTCATTCATTAACTCTTACTCATCAACATGACTTCTGAGTCTTGCACTTGATATGCATTTATTAATCCCTACTCCCTGAGGATTTACAGTCCAATAGGTAATACAAACTCGTGAAGAGGTAACTAAAGTGCAGATTACAAGAAGCAAAGATGTCACAGTACAGAAGAAAAAGGTATTTAACCTAGAATTAGTAAGTGGTATCGGGATGGAGCATCATATAAAAAACTCCACAAAGAAAATGATATTTATGTTTAAGTATGAAGTCAGGGTAAGTTAATAGGACAAGCTCTGCACAGAGGAAAAGAATGAGCCCAGAACTGAATGGGGGAACTAAAATACATTTCATACTAACTAAAATAAGTCCAGAATGTCTGGAAAAAAGGCATGAAGTTGAGAATTATGAAAGACAAGCAGGAAAACTAAGAGTCTGGATTTTATCATGGGAGCTACGGCCCCATTAAGTGACTTTAAGCATTTCCTTAAATGCTTCAAATGTGAATTGCACAAAGATTATTCCAGCTGCTGTGTAAAGAACAGATGTTTAAAGAACAAGACTAGTGGTAAAAGAAACCACATTAAGAGCCTACCCCTCAAATCCAGATATGAGATCAAGACAGACTAAACTGAAATAACAGCAAAAGGAACAGCAAGCAGAAGAAAAACTGAAGACAAATTTAGGAAGAAAAATTGATAGTTCTAGATAACTAGTTGCATGTGGGCGATGATAAAAGAGAACAGAATTAAGTATACTTGAGATTTTTAGTTCTCCTGCTGAACCTGAAAATAATTAGGTCTTCTTCTGTCACATCATTCTGATTTTTAAGTTGCCTTAACATTTTTCCTTTATTTAAAAGTGGTATTTATTCACTGTGATTTTTTTAGAAAACAACAGAAACTTGATAGCACTCTTATTTTCATTACAGAAAATAATCACTGTGAAAATGTTGGTATATATTATTTGTGATTTTTTTTTAAATGCCATATATTTCTTATAAGAATGGAATCATACTATTAAAACTGTTTAATATTCTGCTTTTTTCCCCTAAACATTTCTCTAAAATTGTAATTAGAAAAATATGGTCCCTAGAGCAGCAGCAGCAGCATTCCTTGTGCACTTATTAGAAATTAAAATCCATGTCCTTCCCTGCCTCCCAGAACTGCAGAATCAGAAATTGTGAAGATAGGCTTCAATTGATTCTGATGCACCCTCAGACAAGTTTGAAAATCACTGTTCTAGAATACCATTAATAGCAGCCTATTTCTCACTGCAATAATGTACTAGTATTTCCCACTACCTTCCTTAATCAGTATTTCCAAGATTTACTGACAGTCCCTGAAATTTTTCCCATATCTATTGAATTAAAATTTTGTTATATAATCAATTTCTTTTTCCTAACTGAAACGGGAAAGAATAATTCTTCAAAATCAACTGTGTGGTGCTGTAGGATAAGCGCAGGTCCTGAAGGTCGGTTTGAACAGCAATATCAGCAGTTCAAACTCACCAGCCACTCCTTGGAAACCCTATACTGGGTTGCTATTAGTTAGAAACGACTGGACAGTACATAACAACAGCATACACAAAAGAGTCCTGATGGTACAATAGTTAAAGTGCTCAGGTGCTAATCAAAAGTACGCAATTGAAACTCACAGCTGCTCACAGGGAGAAAAGATCTGGCAATCTATTCCTCTAAAGATTATAGCCTAAAAAGCCTACAAGGCAGTTCTACTTGTCCTATAGAGTCCCTATGAAATATCAGTGTACCTTGATTGCACATTTGATCAATTTTAGACTGAAGAAGTTGATAGAATTTTTCAGTTTCATCATCACTGGCTTTAGTGGTTAGTGCATAATTTTGAATAATAGTGGTATTTAACTAGTCGTCCTTATAGGCATATGAATCTTATCCTATCACAGACTGCACTGTACTTCAAGATAGAGCTTGAACTGTTGTGATGATGAATGTAATACCATTCTTCTTCAATATGTCTTAGTCTTGTTAGAACGCCTTCAAAATAAGATACAATCAAAACTGCAGCTTCTGAGAAGATCTGCTGGGCCACTTCAGTTCAAGGCAGAGAGGTCGGCTGAGAGGTTATGGTGACAGCTTTTTAGGACTCCAAAAGGCTAACCTTGATATATCTGAATGACACAAGATGATCATGAAGGCTTATTAACAACAAGTTTTAAGAAAATTGAAAACTGCATTGGTAAGAAAAAGGCCAGGAAAATTGTGCGGAGGAATTTTTTTCCATCACAACAAGGCACCTGATCATTCCTCAAGGCCTATTCTTACCCTTGAGGATTCTTTTTGTTTGTTTCAAACTCCAAAAACATTGAAAAGGAATATACTTTGAGTCCTTTGAGGATGCCAAAACTGTCATTTTGACTTAGTACAAATAGAAGAGCTCAGAATTCTTCAGAGAAGGGCATGTATAACCCTAGATGACTGTCAAGAAACAAAAGCTTCTCATTTCGATGTTGTTGTTGTTATGTGGAGTCGGTTCTGACTCATAGTGACCCTGTACAGGGTTTCCAAGGCTGTAAATCTTTACGGGAGCAGAAAGCCTCATCTTTCTTCCGCAGAACAGCTGGCAGTTTCAAACTGCTGACCTTGCAGGTCGCAGCCCGATTCGTAACCACTGCTACCAGATCTCCTTTCACATTTCG
The DNA here is from genome assembly GCF_000296735.1 of Chrysochloris asiatica. NCBI lineage: Eukaryota > Metazoa > Chordata > Mammalia > Afrosoricida > Chrysochloridae > Chrysochloris > Chrysochloris asiatica. The sequence continues at coordinate 989,510 of NW_006408570.1, read as the reverse complement.
ATATTTTTGTTTAATAAAGGCTTCTATGCTTTTATAACAATACTTTTAGACCTACTTGGTATATATAACTCTAGGTTATACTACAATGGAGTCCTGCTGTGGCATTGTGGGTTAATGCATCGGACTGCAAGGTCAGTTTGAACCACTCCTCAGAAACCCTACATTGGGTTGCTATGAGTCAGAACCAACTCGACGGCACTTAACAACAACTAAAGGTTATAATAAGCATTGATAATATACTATTACACAGCACCCTGTACTGAACTATAAAACAAAAAGTCCTGGTATCGTGCTGTAGGAGAAGCACTGTACTGCTAATTGCAAAGCAGGTGGTTCAAACCCACCAGCCGCTCCTTGTAAACTCTACAAATTGTCGTTATGAGTTGGAACCGACTTACTGACCCGTAACAATAACAATCAACATACGCAGAAATATTTACCAATTATCTTCTACAAATCTTAGTCCCAAAAAGTACAACACATGCACATAGTAAGTCCTAAATTTGGTCTTCTAATTTTTCTCATTTATGATTAACTGGGTTAAACAAGGGGAACTCAAAGGAAATTAACAACAATCACCTTAGGGAGCGTGTGAGGCTGGATTTCAAAACTGACATATGGAGTTTAAATCTGGTTTAGTCTTGCTATTTTTGGCTCCTTCACAGATACAAATTAAATAGCTAAGTGACTTTTCACCCATTCTTAATATGTGAAATGTTTAGATACTGAGCTCAGAGGGTGGGTAACATTTTATACTTGAACGATTGATTGATTATCTTTCTTGACCACAAAACTTTATGCCAGGGCTATTTTTAAGTCAAATCCTTCAAATATAATACCCAACAGCTGTTATCACCCACATTCTTAGTACTGCAAATGTTTCAACAATAAAAATCTCTTAGCAACTTAGCAAATTAAGAGTCCCTGGATGGTACAGTTAACTCATTTAGCTGCAAACTGAAAGGCTGATGGTTTGAGTTTATCCAGAGGCACCTCGGATCAAAGGTCTGGTGATCCGATTCCAGAAAATCAACCATTGAAAATCCTATGGAACACAGTTCTACCCCTACAAACATGGGGTTGTCATGAGTCAGAAATGACTGGAGGGCATCTGGTTTATCTGTTAATTAAATAAGAAACAAGCTGAACATGTTTGTGTGGCACTGTGGGATAATGCACTGGACTGCAAAGTCGCTTTGAACTGCAAAGTCTGTGGTTCAAGCTCACCAGCTACTCCTCAGAAACCCTATATAGGTACAAGAATATTGACTGAAAAAATAGTAATACCATACATAGATAGTAATAAAGAATTCATTCTTCTTTTCATTTACAAATATATTGATCTTTTGAAAAATGGTAGACTAGGCAGAACTAAGTTTAGATCCCACCTTTTACAAGTCCTTCAGAAATTGATCTATTTCTGGTAATACTTTCCCTTAAGAGAAAAAGTATAGTTTTCTTAAGGGACATGAGATACATACTCAGTGTCCAAAATACTGAATCTATGTTTCAAACAATTAAAACTAGTTGTTAAAAGTCACTTTAAAAAAAAGTTCAATAATTTAGAAGAACCAAAAATAAATTTCTCAATGGTAAGATCTGTTGAAATAAATTATGATTATTGCTTATTTCATGGCTGAGCTCTCACTGTTTAAAATATTATAATGAATCCAGTGAGGAAGAAAGACAGCTCCAGTTGCAATGTTCCTTCCTCTCTGTTCCGTTTCCCAGATCACCTAACTCCTCTAACCTTCCTTCACTGGCCTGACAGGTGGTAATGCAGTCCACAAAGAGTTTCCACTTGTCTTTCCTATGTGACTGACCATCTGGATATTACAATCCCATTGGCAAGAGAGAAAGATCTATTAAGAATTTTAAACACTTTCATTTTTTATTTTAACTGTTGTAAATGTGTGTGTATGTGTGTGTGTACACCATTGTCAATTCAACTCTTTTCAGAGGTAGAATTTAGTAAGAGTAATTGACACAGTGGCAGCAGCAATGGGCTCAAAGGTAACAGCTGTGAGGATGATGCAGGACCAGGCAGTGTTTCATTCTGTTGGGCAGAGTCACTATGAGTCAGAACCAACTGGATGGCATCTATCAATAACAACTGCATTAATCATGTTATGTTTATCACCTATATTCTAAATTGCCAAATTTCCTATTACCATAAACAAAAACTCACTGCTTCCTAAACAACAGCTCCTCCTTCGCACCCACCCTGCCCCCACTCAGCCATCCCTAGTAATCACTAATAAACTTTGATCTCTATACATTTGTTTACTTTTGTTTTTCATATGCTATATTTGTTCTTTAGTAACTGACTTATTTCACTGAGCATAAAGTTTTTCAAGGTCCATGCTACAGAATGGATGGGGGCTTAATTTCCTTTCATGGTTGAGTAGTATTCTATTGTAAGTATGTATCACATTTTGTTTATACATTCATCCCCTAATGAAAGCCTATTTCTAGGATTAGGCTATTGTGAATAGTGTTGCAATGATCAATAGTGTTCCCCTGTCTGTTTCATTGGTATTTCAGGTCTCTTGTGTATAAACCCTAAGAGTGAAATTGCTGGGTCATTTAAAATACTTTCTAAAATACATATGTTTTTGTTAGTGAAAGTAATTTTTTTTAACAAGTTAGTAATTTTTTTTAACAAATATTGTTTTATTGTTAAGGATAATTTATTATATATCTCACATAATTAAGAGTTCTATTTAGTTTTTTTGTGTGTTTTTTGTTTTGTTTTGTTTTGTTTTTTAAATAAAAACCTGCATTCTTTGAGAAACTGTCAGGAAAAGCCACACTTCTTTTTATCGGATAATGATGAAAATTTTTTAGCTCTTATGTTGTTTAACCTTAAATGATAGAAAATTCAGAGTATAGCTATGTGCAGATAGGTAGTAATTTTCTGTAGATCCAATTCCTGGTATAATGATTTCCTCTCCCTTTAGTAATACCTCTAGTCCACCAGCAGTTTTAGGACTCTACTACTGTTCACTTAAAGCTAGTTTTACTACATCTTTACTCAGAATATATCTCAAATTATCTTTGAAAGTGGGCAGATAACAAGCAAACTGTAAAATACACAATGTGAAAATAGTGCAGTCTTTTGATTACAAAGTTCTAAAAAGGAAACCTAAAATGAGACATCATGCTCATCTGAGATGAATATAATCACAGAAAAACTAGATGTCTCTCCTTAGCATACCTTCTCGTAAGTCAAGAGACTGCTCATCTCTTAGCCACTGTATAGCAACATACCTATACGATTCACTAAATTCTTGTAATAGTTTCTCATTCCCGTTCCATGAGAAAGAGATATTTAGGAGGGAATTGTGTTCACACAAAAATATATTTCCTCAAATCATATATTAGAATTCTTTATTATTCAAATATAAACAGGCTTCTTTATGTTTTTGTTTGTTTGCATCCAAAGTTTTACTATTATGGTGCCAGAATGCTGGCATAACGGCTCCTGAGTTGGAATGGAAACAAACTTTCAAATAATTTATAAATAATCATTTCTAGAGCACATCTTTTACTCTTTTATCATATAAAAGACAGTATTTCGTTCAGGACCCAAAAACTGTCAACTTCTCATTGTACCTAAAATCATACACAGCTTTCTGCTGTAAACAGTATAATGTTTCACCATCACATCAATAAATAAAAATCTTGAAAGAATTATTTTTATGTTTGATTCACATTTGTTCTGCATATGCCAATGAACCTAAGGTATTTGTAATGGTAAACTCTTAAAAGTCTTGGCTTACAAAAGGGTCAGGCAATTGGAAAACAGCAAAGGATCTGTCCAATGCAGACTCGTCTGGATATATTCAAAATAAGGAATCATAACATAAACCAATATGATAGTCTTCTTTGCTACTTTCTGTAACTCTGTCCCTTTCTTTTTAGAGTAAGAGTATGCATTGGCTTCTAAAACTCAGTCTACTGACTGACAGTACTATTCTAATTTTTTTTATTATGATTTACCTGGTCGCAAAGCTGAAAGAAATAAAGCCTATACTAATTTAGTTCCCTTGACTAGAGTGAATACATTCATTGCACATATTTCCAGTGATATCTGTTTACTGGTATTCAGAAAGCACTCTCCTCTGTTTTAAGAAAGTTATTGTTGTAAGGTGCCATCAAGTTGGCACCGACTCATAAGCCACCTTATGCACAGGAGAACAAAACACTGCCTGATCCTGGGCCAACCTCACTACTGTTGCCACGCTTGAGTCCATCGATGCTGCCACTTGGCCAATCCATCTCACTGGGGCTCTTCCTCTCTTTCTCTGACCCTCCACCTTACCAAACATGATATCCTTCTCCAGCAATTAGTCCCTCCTGACAATATGCCCAAAATATGAGAGACAAAGTTTGGCCATCTTGGCCTCCAAGGAGCACTCTGGCTGCACTTCTTTCAACACGGATCTGTTTGTTCTTTTGGTAGCCCATGTCACTTTCAATATTCTCCTCCAACACCATAACTCAAAAACATCAATTCTTCTATGGTCTTCCTTATTCACTGTCCAGCTTTCGCATGCATATGAGGTTATTGAAAATACCATGGCTTGGGTCAGGCGCACCTTAGTCCTCAAGCTGACATCTTTGCTCTTCAACACTTTAAAAAGGTCTTGTGCAGCAGATTTGCCTAATGCAATATGTCATTTGATCGCTTGACTGCTGCTTCCATGAGTGCTGATAGTTGAACCATGAAAAATTTGCCTTTCTTAATTTTCCTTATTTAATAAAACAAATAGAAAGAGAGAAATGGGACTCTTTCTAATGACAAAGAGAAACTGGAATTATCTATGGTATCCTTGGAATTCCATTCAAGAGTGGGGTACAAATGCTATCTCAATTTAATACCTCCCTACTGCTCCACGGGAGAAAGATGAGGCTGTCTGTTCCTGTAAAGATTTACAGACTCAGAAACCCTGTTCAGGGTCACTATGGATCAGACCCAACTCAACAACACTTAACAACAACAACAACAACAAAAATGTTGTCTCCATCAATGCATAGCTTACTAATTGGCATGTCATGAAATGCTTTTAATTCTGTGGAAAACATCAGGAACTCGTGTTCATTTTGTGACTATTTAATCTATAAAGAAGAGAATGGCTTAACTTAATCTCTACACAATTTTACTAATGGAGTCCAGGCCCAGGTAAAATATCTCTCCTACTGAATATAGCTACAATGTTTGGAAAGAAGACATGGAACAGCTATTTGTAAACTCTGAAAAATAAATAACAGCAGGCAGATTTGGGAAGATCAAAATTGAAGTGCCATCAAACTAGCTGTAAATATACCTTCATTTTTCTTCTTCTTCTCCTATTCCCCCAGCCTAAACTCAACATACCAGAAACATGAAAGTGGGCAATGATGTCCCAAGAGCAGCCCCTTGTTCTGACTCAAGGAGCAGGAAAGGCCTGGCCTGATGCACATAGAGAGTAAAGGAATACTCCATCTTCTCTATTTCCTCTAAGCACAGTTCATAAGTAAACCCAAGCAACAGTGGCACTAGCCACTAATGGAAGGCCACAGGAGCCAAAAATGTTAATATAGGGAGAGCTTGCACTCCATTCGGTGAAACTGATTTTAGAGGGTGGGGCCAAATCCTAGTGCATATTCTTTCTGTGTCTTCCTGCTGCATGACTCAGTATGAGGGACCATAGGGCAAGTCCACAGTAAAGTAAGGTAACAAAAGTCCCAGTTCTCAACCAGAGGAATTAGGGGGAAAAAAGTCCCCGATAATTTAAAAGTTTCAAAGATTATGACAACGTTGGAATTCAGGATAAGTGATCCTATAAAGCTGTTTAAGTCCTGGTCTCACTCCTAAGTAGCACATATGTGGACATGACCCTACCCAATAGACCAAAGATTTAAAAACTGAACTGACAGACCACTCTCAATGTCCCAGACTGGCTGGTGAGTAACGTTGTTGTTATGTTCCGTGGAGTTGGTTCTGACTCATAGTGACCCTGAACAGGGTTTCCGAGGCTGTAAATCTTTACGGAAGCAGAAAGCCTCATCTTTCTCCCGCGGTACAGAGGTAGTTTAGAACTGCTGATCGTGAGATTAGCAGCCCGATTCGTAACCACTACACTATATTAGCATGGGAAAAATTAGAATAGTACTACACACAAATTGATACTTCAATTGATATTGAAGCCACAGCACATAGAAGGCAGAACGGAACTCATATGGAAACATAATCAGTTCAACTGTCTGATAGAACAAAAATTTCGACAAGAAGAGAGTCTCATAAATAAAAATGTTGAAAGTATCAAAAATCCAAAACAAAATGACTCAGTCTATAAGGAACAAGGAAAGCCTCACTTCACATGGGAAAACACAATCCAGAAATGACACTGAGATGATAACATAAAGATGACAGACGTTAGAATTCTCTGACAAAGACTTTAAAGCAGCTATAATAAAAAAAAGCAATGCCGATACTTTTGAAAACAGCACAAAAATATAGTCTCACCAAAGAAAAGAGAAGACAGAAAAAAATTATCAAATATAAATTTTAAACTGAACATTTTAGAACAATCATTAAAATTCTGAAAATTCATTGAAGACTTAACACTGGAATAAAACTGACCAAGAAAAAAGTTAATGAAGTTGAACAGATACTAGCCCACTGGATTAACAATGAAGAAAGAAAGAGTCAGGGGAAAATGAACAAA
>NW_006408570.1:978611-980599 GCF_000296735.1 Chrysochloris asiatica | reverse complement strand
TAACAATTGCAAATTTTTCTATGTATATTCAATCTTTGTCTCAATACAGACACTTAATGTGGCATAATTTATTCTATGTCCTACTAGAATGTCTCTGGTAGCTGAATCAAGGTATAGCTTCTTCTGTATGATTAAACACACACACACAAGGTTTCATTAAGAGAGAGTAAATTTTAGAAAGCAGTCTCATGAAGGGATCTGCCATGAACAGAAAGTTTTAAGCCAATATGCGTGCATCTCATTCTAGTTTATAGGGAGTAAGTTTTCATTTTTAAAGGGGAAAAAAAATCAGCTTTGCTTATAAGTTATCCTTTTTAAAAAGAATATCCTGGCCATTTTCTGTCTCTCAACTCAGAATTCCAACCTTTCAAATGATTTTTAATTTTTTTTTTAAGGTTCAAACACTACAAAGCCACCTGATTTAGTGAAAAGCACTTTAAATACCTCTCCAAGTACTCCCCACTGGATTAAAATGTCATAGAAATGTTGTAAACACTATCAGTCATGTTCCAGAGAACAATTTAAACAAACATTGTTTTGCTCTTTTGTCTGGAAAAGTAATTTCTGAAGTGAAGAGTTCAAAACTATCAGCCCTCCATACTATGCACTATGGGGTGGGGGGGAGTACATCTTTTAAGCATCAGAAGCAGAGTACACAATAGGCTTTGTCTTGTTAAACAAAAGAATATGCTTTTCATTTCAATCATTTCCAGCTGTATCATCTGGAATTCGTGGAAATCAGAAATTAACAGCATATGGCATCTGGCTACCTGCACAGACTGCATATAAAATCTAAAATCTTCAATAAAATTAACGGGTCGAGTGAGTGGTTGAGAGTGGAGGGAGGAAGTTGTCCCACAGGGAAACACCAAACACCATTTCCAAAACAGAGGCAAGAATCCTAACTAAAGAAGGAAAGAAAAACCATCCCTCCTTAATCAGATGACAACTGTACTCGTGAAGTGACTGGTCACAAGACATTCCTGCTTACTGGACAGTTACAGAAGATACCATCACTGACTACATATCTTTTGTTTCTCAAATAAGGAATCCATAGCAAACACGTTCATTAAAAAAAAAAAAAATGTTCTAAGTTATTCCACCTTAAGACATCAGAATGCTGCTTAGGACCCAAATGAACCAGAAACTCAAGTAACTGTCATTCTTCTCATAACTCCCATTAAATCTTAGTCTCAGAAGGTAAAAATGCATAGAATCTTAGACTAACAAATAACAAATCTTCAAAGGTTTTCAAAAATAAAATCATTCCACTGGCAAAGAACAAGAGACTGGGAATTGATGGAATACAAATTTGAGATTTCTCAAGAAACAAGATCTCTCACTCATCTATATCAAGCAATCCAGAAGACAACTACCTGGCCAACTAAATGAAAGAGATCCATATTTGTGCTATCCCAAAGAGAAGTGACCCAACAGAATGCAGAAATCAGCAGACAATATCATTAATATCACATGCATGCAAAATTTTTTGAAAGAGCATTCAAAATTGGCTGCAAATGTATATTAACAGAGAACTGCCAGATGTTCAAGTCAGATTCAGAAGAGGACATGGAGCTAGGAATATCACTGCTGATGTCAGATGGAACTTGGCTAAAGGCAAAAAATAGCAGTAAGATGTTTACCTGTGCTTTACTGACTACACAAAGGCTTTCCCCATTGTGTGGATCAGGACAAGCTATGGACAACATTGCAAAGTATGAATATTCTGAAACATTTAACTGTGCTCACAGGAACCTGTACATAGACCAAAAGGCAGTTGTTCGAACAGAACAGGGGAGCACTGAACAGTTTAAAATTAGGAAAGGTGTGTGCCAGGGTTGTATTCTTTTACCATACTTATTCAATCAATATGCTAAGCAAGTAATCTGAAAAACTGGAGTATATGAAGAAGAACATGGCATCAGGATTGGAGGAAGACTCATTAACAAGCTATGATATGCAGATGATACAACCTGGGTTGCTGAAAA
>NW_006408570.1:962417-977696 GCF_000296735.1 Chrysochloris asiatica | reverse complement strand
GAGTGATTAACTCTCCAGTCTAGGAGCAGAGGTCTCTAGGACCATCAACGGAGAAGAGCCGAGAGCAGGACCCTACCCAGAGAAGCAGCGAGGCCTGAGATAATGACGTGGAGTGATGAAGCGGCTGGGGACTTTGGATCCAGAGAGGGAGAGGGACTGTGTGCTGAAGACTTGGGGGGTGGGGGTGGGGTTGTGGGGGACTGTAGAGGGCGGGTGTGTAGGGTATACCCTTTGGTCGGTTGATGATGCAAGGAGGGGATTGGAACCATAGCAATGAAACGACATACGATCGAATGAATGTAAAACTAAAGTTCTCTCATGTAAACTCTCATATAATTCACAATAAAACATAAAAGAGAAAAAAGATGGGCCATCCATAATAGAAATACCTACTTGGATATTTTTAGGGCATACATGCTCTAAAGGCAATCTATCACTGGAATTCCTATATCAAAGAATCTTTATTGACTATGGGAGTCCAATATGACTATCTAGAAAGAAAAACACACACACAAAACCTTAAAAGAAACCAAACTTGTTTTTTATCTCTCAAATCATTTCTCTCCCTACAGTTTTCACCAGTCCCTGGCAGGTTGCTGGTATTAATGTATAGCACACCCTGAGGCCCTAGGTCAAATGCAGGAATCTATCACAGCTGCTAATGTTTTGTCTCTCCTTGAAATTTCTGAAATGCAAATGCACTGCATCAACAGCTGTTCACACTTTCAATTTTTTTCTTGAGAAGTTGATCATGAAATGTGGCTTGTGCTTTACAAGTCTATAACACAAGTTCCAACTTCTGTTTCAAAGGCCTCCAAACGCTACTGCCACTCGTTTACAGTTTGACTTCACTGTCCACTAGTGAGATAGTCTGGCCGGATTGTCACTGGTTCTCTGGAAGGAAGGAGATAGGGCTATTGACTAAGAAACTGGAGCAGACACACAGTTAAAACACATAGCAGCAGAATTCTGTTCAAATTAGGAATCCAGATGCACTGACACGTATGCATGCACATATCAAATAGGTGAGCAATGTGAATTCTCAATAGGTACGCTTGGTTAAGGTGTTCTATTCCTACTGTTTTGTTGCTTACTAGGATTTCAACAAATACAGAAAATACATCAAGATACAGTCTATCTTTTCCAAGAATTAAGACACTAATAGTTTATAATCCATAAAATGAATCTGGGTTAGCAACAATTTTGGAACTTTAATGACTGGTATGGAATGCTCTCTTCTCAGAAATACAAAATACATACAATGTTATGTGTAATTTCAGAGGGTTAATGAACCTCTTAGACCTGGATGCATGGCCCTAAGAGTAGTAGATTTTAAAAAATCATGTATTAATGTTATCCTTTCTACCAAACCTTCTTACTTCTCGTTGAAAACGCACTTCCAAAAACATAATCTTGATAGTTACATTTCCTTTATTTACCCATTTCTTGTTTATATACTGTTTAAAATTCAGAGCTGAGATTCTTAATCTTAGGGCTATGCATACCACTTTACAAACTTTGAAAAACTTTGTAGATTGGATAGTGTTGTATGGGTATTGTTTCCTGATTTTGACATTAGTACTATAATGATGGTCGGTTTGAACCACAAGACTAACAGTTCAAGCTCACCAGCTGCTATTCAGAAATCCTATACAGGGTCACTGTGAGTCAGAACTGACTCTGTGGCACTTAACAGCAAAAACAACAGTATAAATATATAGATGTCCTTGTGAGGCGCTGTGGGTTAATGCGCTGGACTGCTATGTCGGTTTGAATCTCAAGGTCGGAAGTTCAAGATTATTAGCCACTCCATGGAAACTCTATACATGGTTGCTATGGGTCAGAACTGACTCAACAGAACTTAACAGCAACAGTATAATTATATAAGAGGATATTAGTCTGCAATCACATCTAAAACTGTTAGGAAAACAGAGAAAGAAAGACAATGCAAACTTAGTAAATGTTAACATTTAGGGAATATGGATAAAGTATATATGGGACTTACAGCATTTTTGTAAGGAGCACTGGTAGCACAGTGGTTACGAGTTGGGCTGCTAACCTCAAGGTCAGCAGTTTGAAACTACCAGCTGTTCTATAGGAGAAAGATGAGGCTTTCTGCTCCCATAAAGATTCACAGCCTCGGAAACCCTATGAGTTGGAAGCAACTCCAAGGAACACTGCCACCACCAGCACTTTTGTAACTTTTCAGGAAGTCTGAAATTATTTCAAAAAAGATTTTTAAAAAGTCATGATGCAGATCCCTTTGTGAATCCACAAAATCCTATGTGCACACTTCCACCATGATCTCACACAATAATCACTTATTAATCTGTCATCCTTATTAGGTTCTAAGCTTCTTAAAAGCAAGGGTTATAGCTTATATAAGCCAGTGATTCCCAAAATTTGATATAATATAGGCTTTCAATTAAGGCTGAGTGGACATATTTCTTAACAAGAAAGCAATAATACATGCCAGCATTTACCCACACCCTGACCTATTCCTAAAATTCCAATATGTAGCACATATTGAGTAGCAAATGAAAGTATTTGTCAAACACAGAGAGCTAGTCTTAAGCCAACTCTAAATGCTATACTCTTAAGCAAGCAAATGAAATGCTAGCCAGGCAAGTTTCAATTACAAAAAAACACTTTGTGCCTCTCAAGAATTTAGGGAAAGAAGGTGGCAGAGCTGTTGGCAAGAAAAGGGATTCCCCTTAAAGACATGAGTACGTTCAGGAATTTCCTAAGAAATAACAATACTGTTGCCCTAATTCATACGCTATAAAAGATGGCAAATCTCCTAAGTTTCATCATTTCTCAACTAGCAATGAAACAGAAGAAAGGATGGTTTTAAGTTCATAAAGTTATTTCTAACCAGAGTATATGGAAAAAAAAAAAAATTTAACCTCTATATTCTATCAGAGAAAGTTTTTAATCACACTAATCAAAACAGCTGATTAATTCCTATAGTCAAAGCCTAAACAGAGTCCCCGTTTGCACCATAAGCTGGCACAAACACATGGCCAAATAAAAAAAGGTGCCGAAAAAGACCCTTGAGCCATATTAAACACAATGGAAATAACATTTGAGCATAGTAACCTTCACAGCTGGGTAAGATGGACAATGGCTCCAACCATCAGCTTGCTCTTGCTAAGATTTCCTTTTCCACAAATGGATAGTCTGTTATTATTAAATCTATTCAAGAAACATAATCCCAGGTGTGGAAGCTCACAATTTCAAACAGAAAAAAAAATCAGACAGTAGTAAGATAAAAAGTCTACGAATTTTTGCAGCTGCTGCAGCATGCTATCAAGTTGGTTCTGACTCATAGTGACCCTGTATACGGTTTCCAAGACTATATGTATTTACGGAAGCAGAAAGCCTCATCTTTCTCCAACGGAGTGGCTGATGGATTTGAACCACTGATCTTGTGGTTAGCAGCTCAATGAGTAACCACTACACTACCAGGGCTCCTTTCTAGGGGGTTGCGATGAGGGGGTGGGATGGAGCACAAATTTTTTTCTAGGACACAAACTCCTAGACATATTTTATTGCTTTTCTTTTATATTTTCTTTTCTGATGCCTCCTCCACCTCTCTTTCCTTTTTCTGATTTTTAATTGAGCTATACGAAACTCTGGAAGTGTAGTGGCTATGCACTGGGCTACTAACTGAAAGGGCAACAGTTCTAATCTCCCAGCTGCTCAGAGGGAGAAAGATGAGACCTTCTGCTTCTATAAAAATTTATAGCCTTGGAAATCCTATACAGAGTTGCTATGAGTCAGAACTGACTCAATGGCACCTAACAACAACAACACTCCTCCTGGTATAATGCTACAGAATAAGCGTACTGGACTGGTAAACCATAAGGTCGGCACGTCACACCCACCAGACACGCTTCGGAAACCCTATACAGGGTAGCTGTGAATTGGAAACCAACTCAGTGGCACTTAAAAACAACAAAACAACAACCCCTTTGGTAAGAAAGGTGCCCAAATGGCACTGTAGTGTAATGGCACTGTACTGGACTCCTAACCTCAAAGTCAAACCCACCAGCCATTCCTTAGGAGAAAGATGAGATGTTCACTCCTGTAAAGATACACAATCTCTGAAACCCTTTATGAGTCAAATCAACTACATGGTACTGGGTTTATTTGTTTTTTTGTTGGGTCCGTAGGAAAACTCATAAGGAATTTTCATTAGGGAGGGCAGGTTAGAGAAATTTTGAAAGGAGAGAGGAAGGGCTCACATAAAATCCACAGAATAACCACAAGAGATAAAGTACAGGAGATAAAGAGATATTCCTTCAGTCAAACATTTGAAAACACTTTTAAAACAGTACCATGGGGTGCAAGAACATAGAAATCTGTTGGAAGAAGTACAGTCAGAATGCTCCTTAGAAGCCAGGATGGTATGACTTCATCTCTCATACTTTGGACACATTATAAGGAGGGATGGTGCCTGGAGAGCTACATCATGGTACGTAGAGTGGAGGGTCAGTGAAAAAGAGGAAGACCCCAATAAGATGGACTGGCTCAGTGGCAGCAGCAATGGGCTGTTTTCAATGATTGTACGGATGGTGCAGGACCAGGCAGCATTTCATTCAGTTATGCACAGGGTTGCTATAAGTCAGAACTGGACGGCACTGAATAACAACAACCACAACCATGTATTAGGGCCCTGGTATGGCTATGTAGGGTAAGCAATGGAATGGAAACCACAAGTAGGCAGTTCAAACTTACCAGCATCTCTCAGAAATCCTAGACAGGGTCGCAATGAGTCAGAACCAACTCAACAACAAACAACAACAACAACCATGTATTAATTAATATTTGAATTATGTTGGTCCTGATTTTATAAATATAGATAAAAAATAAAACTTTAAGGAGGAAATAGATCTTGATTTCATATATAAAGCAGACAGACTATTCAGTGGTATAGTTTTGTATCCTACATATTAAAATCTATGACTGAATATTATATAAATGCACACCCTAAATAAGAGTCTTGGAGTCATGGTGTGGCACTGCGGGTTAATGTGCTTGACTGCAAGGTCGATGTGAACTGTAAGATTGGTGGTTCAAGTTCACCACCAGCAGCTCCTCAGAAACCCTTACAGGGTCGCTATGAGTCGGAATCAACTTAAAAGCACTTCACAACAAAAAACAGGCACCTTGGCGCGGCACTGTAGGATAAGCAGTAGACTGACTACAAGGTCGGTTTGATCCTCAAGGTAGGCAATTCAAACTCACCAGCTGCTCCTCAGAAACCCTATACAAGTTCACTATGAGTCGGAACTGACTCAACGGCACTTAACAACGATGACAACATAATTATCTTTTCTTTTAATGAACCCCCAAAAGTTCTCATGTGATTTTAGTATTTTCTGGAACAACATTTGAAAACCAAAGGAGCAGTTCTCTATTCCCAAGTATACCTAATTTACCATACATCTTAGAACACCAAACTCTATTGAAATTTAGCAATCTTGCTGTCCAGGTATACTAACAAAGATATACCACCAGCAAGAGTCATATGTAGTCTACTTAGAGTTTTTGCACAGACCACTACACACTCACTGACCCCCTCCCAAAAAATAATACTTGAGGCCTGAAGATCTACTTACTAACACAAGGCAATAAAAACCCTATGAATCACAAACAAAAGTCTGATAGCACTGCACTGCGCACAGAGTCCTCATGAGTAGAGGGCATACTCAAAGGCAGCTAACAACAACAATCACACTTACTTTGAAAGCTTTAAATATCTGATCTAGTTTCACTGGATTATGAATTCCTAGAAGGCAAAGTTACATTTGTTTTTTTGTTTTCATTTTAATTTTCCATCTTCCTCATTCCTGTTTACCCACTGTCAAGAACTCAGCTTTATACATAGCAGATGCTAAAAAAAGGAAGCTGATTTAAAAAAATTAGTAACAGTCCAATGTTCATTAACAGCTAAATAGTTAAATTACGGTACTTCTACAATAAACTAGAGAGCACAGTGGCTCTGTAAGATAAGGACTTGCCTGCAAACACAAAGTCAGTGATTCAAGCCTACCAACTGCTCCAAGGTAGAAAGATAAGGCTTTCTACCTGCAAAGATTTACAGCCTCAGAAACCACATACAGGATTACTATGAGTTAGAACAGCTCTTAACATCAGCATACAATAAAGAATTAAACATGACTTGACAGATTTACATTTATATCTAATATGTAAGTTTTAAAGTTACAATATTTATGTATAGCTCAAGCCCATTAAAATATATATATATGTATATGTATAAAGACACATAGACATACATGATTATTATTTACTGATAGATAAAAATCTAAACCTTTTAACCAAAATGTTAACACTGGTTATCAATGGGCATAGGTATTTTGAGTGAGTTTCACACACATGTGTGTGTATACACCATTAATGCTGTATAAAAATTCCTAATAATGGATATTAAACACCCCTATAGGTATAAAAACGAAAAAGGTATTTCATATTGGGGGCAAAAGAAGCCAACTAAATTCAACTTTCTAAGACAACTTGTATTTTTTTGCTTTTTCCCAATTACTGAAGTGACTTCAACTCTGGTGTAGCTCAGGTCTTTGCTCTTTTATCACTTGCCATTTCAATTTACCTTTCATTTTGTTTTCTTTGTTTCTTTATTCATTACTTTACCCATATCCCTTAGCGGGGCAGAAAACTTACTATCTGGACTATTACAGTTTTTCCCCCTTTAATCTCTTCATCCTCATTTCCCACACTAACTCAAAATTAAATGTCGACAATATGAGATAACACTACACACCCACCAGAATGGCTAAAGTTACAGAGATTGAAAGCAAAAAATGGTGGTGAGGTAATACAGCAACTGAAACTTTCATTTCTTAATAGTAGTTATGTAAAATGATACAACCTTTTACAAGGAAGTTTACAGTATCTTATCGAAATATAATATGGCAATTCCACTCAACAATTTCAAGATGTAGCATAGGATCAAGAACTGATGGTAGTGAAGTCCAAGCTGCACTGAAGGCATTGAGAAAAACAAGGCTCCAGGAATTGATAAAATACAAACTGAAATCTTTCAACAAACTAATGCAGCACTGAAGTCGCCAACCAATTTGGAATGCAGCCATCTGGCCAACTGATTAGAAGATACCAATTTTTGTGCCCATCCCAAAAAGAGGTGACCCAATGGAATGTGGAAATCATTAAACATTATCATTAATGTCACATGCTAGTAAAAGTTTGAAGATAATTTAGAATCAGTTGCAACAGTACATCTAATAGCAAACAGACAGAAATTCAAGCCAGAATCAAAAGAGGATGTGGAATTAGGGCTATCACTGCTGATGTCAGATGGATCTCGACTGAGGGCAGAGGATACCAGAAAGATGTTTACTTGTACTTTATTAACTATGCAAAGGCTTTCAACTGTGTGGTTCATAACAAACTATGGGTAATATCGTAAAGAATGGGTATTCCAGAACACTTAACTATACTAATGAAAAACCTGTACAAAGACCAAGAGACAGTTATTTGAACAGAGCAAGGGGATACTGAATGGTTTAAAATCAAGAAAGGTGTGAGACAGGGTTCTAACCTTTCACCATACTTATTCAATCTGTATGCTAAGCAAATAATCTGATAAACTGGATTATATGACGAAAATGTGGCAACAGGATTGAAGAAAGATTCATTAACAACCTGTAATATGCAGATGGTACAACCTTGCTGATTGGAAGCCAAGAAGACTTAAAATACTTATTGATGAAGATTGAACACCACACTGCACCTCAATGTACAGAAAGCAAACATCCTCACTGTGGGACCAATAAATAGCATCATGATAAAAAGAAAAAACCCTGAACTTGTTAAAAACTTCATTTTGCTTGGATCCACTTATCAACACTCATGGAACCAGCAGCCAAAAAATTAAACGATATATTGCATTAGGCAAATCTGCTGCACATGACCTCTTTTAAATGTTAAAGAGCAAAGATTAAGGTACACCTGGTATTTTTAATCACCTCATATGAATGTGAAAGTTGGACAATGAATAAGGAAGACTGTAGAAGAATGAATGCTTTTGAATTATTGTGTTGGAGAAGAATTTTGAAAGTACCATGAACTACTAAAAGAACAAACAAGTCTACGTTGGAAGAAGTACAGCCAGAATGCTCCTGAGAAGCCAAAAAGGTGAGACTTCATCTCTCATACTTTGGACATATTATCAGGAGGGACCTGTCTCTTGAGAAGGACATTATATGTGGTAAAGTAGAGGGTCAGCTAAAAACAGGACGACTCCACAAAGAGACGGATTGGCACCCTGACAGTAGCAATGGACTCAAACATAATAACAATTATGAGGATGGTGCAGAACTAACTAGTTAGTGCCATGCACAGGGTCACTACGAGTTAGAACTGACTCAACAGCACCAAACAATTCTACTCATAGATTTATTTAATCAATATAAATGAAATATGTCTATAAAAAGACCTGTATATGTACAAAGGGTTGATAGGGATGGGCAACTTAGACATTGGCTACCGAAAATGGGGGGCTGGGGGAGCTGTAAAGGCACAAAGTGACTGGCTTACAAGTTTTCAAGAGGGAGTTTGGATTCAGAGTGTGCGGGGGAAGGTAGACTCTCCACTGAGTGGTTCTCATCCTTTCTAGACAGGTCTGGTGAAAGGAGATGGGGACAAGACTCTCACGATTCAATAGTGAGTAATTGTTATCATGACTAATTGCGATTGTCGCAACTGTAAAGGTAGAAGTTTTGCAGCAAAAGGGGTGAATGGTCCATCTTACAGTTCTGGAATGGAGGGCCCTGGGACCATCAATGGAGAAGAGCAGGAATGGAGGTGGGACCCATCTCTGCCAGAGATGGAGGCAGAGATGGAGCAGCTGAGGACTCTAGACTCATGGAGGGATAGGGGATCTGTGCTGGTGGCCGGGGAGCAGGCTTGCAGGGTGTGCCCTTTGGCTGTTTGAATGATTACATATTCCTGAGTGTTTTGGTGCACATCCAATAAAAAAACACCAAGAGGAATAGAAGCAAATATTGTTGAATGATGAAGCATGCAGGGGATTGTAAGCATTGCAATGAAACAAATACGATACTATGAGTGTAAAACTTTTGTTCCCCCAGGTAAACTATCACTCAATTCACAATTAAAACTTTAAAAAAAAAAAAAAGAGTAATTGGGTGAGACCATGATAAAAAAAAAAATTTCTAAATAAAAAAAGACCTGTACAAGGATTCTCAAAGCACCTTTATTCATAACAGCCAAAACCTAAAACAGCCTATGGTTTCATCAACAAAAACATTAACTCAAAAGAATACTACTCAGCAATGAAAAAGAGGAGCCACAGAACAACATGGATCCCAAAATCATTATGTTGTTGTTAAGTGCTACTGAATTGGTTCCGACTCATAGCAACCCTGTATAGTATTTCCTAGGAGCAGCTGGTGAGCTTGAATGCTGACCATGTGGCTCAAACTGACCTTGCAATCCAGCACATTAACCTGCAGCTCCACACCAAGACTCCAAAATCATTATGTACAATAGTAAAAGAAGCCTTAAACACAACAATACACACTATATGTGGTACAGTGAATTATTTATTGTCTCTTCTAGCCATAGTCTTTGTAAACTCTCATCAAATGACTTTTTCCTGATGGGTCTCAGTACGGTAAGGTATGGAAAGATGATGCTAGATTATATAATTCAGTTGTGAGTGATTGTTAACAGGACCACTTGTGATTGGTCAATTTTTCCATCCTGCTAGGAATAAAATAAGCCATCTCAAAAGCAGGAGGGGGAAGGGGAATCCTACTACCATCAAGAAAAGAGGCACGAGTGGAGTGCATCCTTTGTACCAGAAGATATTTGCACATTGAACCTCCTCGACTCAGGGGTACAAAGATGTGGTAGCAGACTAGTGGTAGAGGTGCAGCAGAAGAAAAACCCAAGAGCCAGGGCACCAAAGGGGTGGGCTTCCTAGCCCATCGAGTAACTAGAGCTGAGTACATTTGGGCAGGAGAGTCAGTTGTGCAGTAGGATGCCTCTAGGCACATACTGAGAGCTAGGTTTGATGACACACACAGCTAGAACTGAGTGTCTTCAGGCTGAGGCTAATAGCAGAATGGAGTGCCCTTTGGGCATTATTGAACAGTGCTAGAAGAGTTTTGTACGTTGCTAGAAGATTGCAGAGACTAACGGTTTTGTGACTGAAAAGCCAAGGACCATAGAGAGACCTGCCCAAGGGTATGGCTGAGGAGAGGCTACCCTAACTGGAAGAAAATATGCCCTGAGCATTTCTGGCCCTGAATTGTATGTTAACCTATTAAACAACATTCCTAATAAGCGCCACAACTGTGACTATGGTGTCTTATTTATGTGTGGCCAATGCAATGAATTATCGAACCCAATTTAGGAGAGAGTGCTATGGAGGGATGGTTGGTGCCATTTCTTAAACTATTATTACTTCACTTATATGAACAAGTAAAACTAATCTATGATGTGAAAAAAAATCACAATGGGTGAAGAGAAGGGGAGATTTAATAAAAGGGGCATACGGGAGCTTTCTGGGATAATGGTATCATTTTATATATTGATAGGATTCTAGGTTGAACAGGTAAATACTTTTGTCAATCTTTTTACATATCATGGTACTTAAAATTTACCTCAGAAGAAAAAGGTTCATAAACAATGAACTATAGTTAGTGATACACATACTGAGGTATCCATGAGTTGAATATACTGATGTAGCAAACCTACTTTGAAACATATCAGAAAATGTGATGGATTGATAAATGGATAGTTATATGCTAAAGCAAATAGAGTGTGATAGTTAAGGTTCTGTGCCAACTTGACTGGGCCAGGATTCCTCAACGTTTTAGTAGTTAAGATGTAGTTATCACCTCCATGATGAGATCTAATATGATGTAATCACCCCATAATATGATCTTCTGTAATCAGCAATCTGATACAGTTATCCTATGTGTCGTAAATCCTCATTTCTTAGATGTCAGTGGAGTCCTGGTGTGGCACTTCAGGATAAGCACTCGACCTCAAGGTCAGTTTAAACCACAAAGTTGGTAGTACAAACTCACTAGCCACTCCTAGGAAACCCTATGAGACAAAAACAACTTAGCAACAACAGCACTATGTTAATGAGGCCAGATACAATTTATAGGATTAGGTTATATCTTGAGTTAATTTGAGATATAAATGGATAGAAATGGGCAGAGCTCAGAGGGACCTACTACCACCAAGACAGAAAAGCTAGTAGTGGAGTGTGTCATTGGGACCGTGGGTCCCTGTACTGTGAAGCTATTACATTCAGGAGAAAATTGATGCCAAGACATATGGAAATCTCCAAGGGATGCTGGGCCTACAGAAGCTGAAAGGAGACAAGCACCTCTCCCCAAAACTGACAAAGAGAAAGTCTTTCCCTGAGAGAGAACTCTGAATTTGGACTTTTATCCTCCTAAACTGTGAGAGAATACATTTCTGGTTGTTAAAGTCATCACTTGCGGTATTTCTGTTATAGGAGCACTAGATAACTGAGACATACAGTAAAATGTTAACTGCAGAATCTAGGTAATGGATAAATATGGGTGCTGCTGTATAATTATTTCAACTTTTCTGTTTGAAAAATTTCAGAATGTTAAGGAAAAAAGTAAACTTTGATCTCCAATTGAAATTATATTTTTACTCAGTCAACAGAGACTAAGCATGTGGCATGTGAAGCCAATTTTCCTCTAGTCCAACTATATGGCAAGCATACTCTTTGTGCTACTTAGCAGTAGAGTCAAAAGTGGGAAATCAGTAAGCTTGCTTGGACAGAAGACTAGTCCCAAGGGATGAGTCAGACAGGAAACTCACTGCAATGTGATAAAGAATGCCTACACTGCTGCTGATGGTAACAGCACCTCTAGTGACTACTTTCTTGAGCCAAAAACCAATTGGACCTCCAAGCAGCCCTAAATCCCATTTACAGGAGTCTGCCACTATCACCCAAATATTCACTAACATTCTTAGGCAGCTTTTTGTCTCTAAGTACAACCAGAAGTACCTTCTAACAAAAACACACGCAGCTTTGAATTGTAGCATGGGGCAGATTTATGGAATATGGAAGACATTAAAGTATTCACTTTCTCTCTGGAAATAACGAGAACAGACTCATAAACAATGCCTGAAAGGCATTTCGGCAGCTTAATCCATGCAGGACATGTTTTGCTTTTTGAGACAATCAGGAATTGTTGGGTACAGGAAGCCATAAACAACAAGAATTTGGCTTACAAAAGAGAACAGAATAAATGTTTTTTATGGAAATCACTTAACATTTTTGAAGGGGTTTATTTGTATGTGACAAGGTCTACAAGACACAGCTTGTACATAAGTAGCAGTTCTTACAATACGTCTAATATTGATTGACTTCTCACGAGAGTGGCACCACGCAAGACCAGTCTGTCAGCATTTCCATCAACAACTACATTTTCTAGGCTTAATGATTCCTTTTTTTCCAATTTTCTCCAGACAGGGATAATCACTTAGCTGGTTTTTAACATTCAGGCTCAGCCAAGAGATTTTCTTTTAAGTCGCATCACACATGAAGTCTGGAGTTCAGGAAAGTGGATTTCCTTAGGTAAGCCCAGTCTTTTAAGTTTAAGAGGTAAACAAGTCACAAACAAAAAGAAACTAAAAAACACAAAGCACTACCTACAGGATTCTGTAACAAACATGTAACAAATATGATATAGGCAATATTTACAGAATAAATTAGGTTTAAGAGCGAAAAAGCAGCCAATACCACAGGGCAGTGGCAGAGAAATATTCTACTACAAAAAATATGCAATTATGATCTGATACCACTGAAGCGAAACAACTTATGAATAAGGCATAGAATTTTTTGCCAAAGGGTAGTGTTTGAAAAAGACCTGATAAAGTCCAGACATTAGAAATGAAGGATTAGTATTCTGTTTTGAAACTTCTATATACCCATAAGCAAGATACTGAATTCTTTATTTCTTCTATCAATAACATTAACTAAACTTTCTAAATTGTTTATGTTCAACCACTGAGAATGTCCCATGTAAGAATGAGTCTTATGAGTTCCGGTTTGGGCGGACCGGCGGCAGAGACAGTCAGGTAGGAAAGGCTCTGTGGGGGAAGGATTGAAAACCCAGAGAAGCTGAGCTCACAGAACAACACAAGAGCTCTGGATCTACCATTAGGTCCAGTATGTCAGTTTCCCTCATGCACAAGTGAAAAAATGACAACATAAAGGAAAATACTACGAGTTAGGAATCGCTGGAGATGGGACTCCCTCTGCGGCCACCCAACCAGGGTGGAGTTCAGAGGGCAGGGCTACAGCCAGAACCGCACAAGACACCAGTGCTAAAAGCAGTGCAGGAACCTTTGCAAAAGGAGGTGTGGGGGATTCTACATATTTTTCCTTCTATTCCCCTGTTGTGCCTTCTTTGCCCAGCCCGGATGCCTTCACAGGGGTGGGTGTACACCCCCCAAAAATCAAAACCAGCGATGACACCCCAGTTTTCCCATGGTAAAGAGACAGAGAGCTTGAAGGCTACTTATGATCTCAGCCTGATAGTTGCAGCCCTAAAATTAACTTGTGCAGGACGTTTTACTCCGGCCCATCTAGCAAGAAAAAAGCAGGCCACCAGGACTGATAGACAAACCATAGAACAATCTGTAAAACCCCAACATAAAAGGACGCAACTATCTCGAGAATTAAGTTAACTGACATTCAGATACCTAACTGACATTCAGAGACTAAAATAGTGGACAGTCTTTCTCTCATGAACTTCTCAATATCTATCTGCACACCTCCACAGTGGTGACTAGAGGAGAGGCATAAGCGAGTGGACACCCCCACCCACTGCTGGAATCTTCTATGGTGCATACACACTGCCTGGCTAGCAAGTTGAAGGGACAGTCAGCCACAGTTTTATTTTTATTTCAAGGTGATGGTTTTTGTCTGTCTTTTGTATTGCTTCTGTTTTTGGTCCTTTTGATCACACATTTTTCCTGGAGGTGGGAGCTTATTCTCCCTACATTACCCAAGAAAAGACACCAATCATGGCCATATAGCCAAGCTACAAGCATACCCCATAATATTCCACCATTGAGACAAGAGCCAATAACAGCTGCTAAGCATTACAGGTGAAAAGGGAAGCCTTTCTCCTGATCATATCCACCAGGAGACAAGCAGTAAGCTTAATAACACAACAATAAAACAACCATTTAAGCATTAAAAAACCCACATAACTCCTGGAAATGACAAATGAAAGATCTCAAACAAAGCAAACTATCTCAGAACATCCCAAAACAGAAAAGAGTAACTGAGACAAATGCCCTGGGGACAAACAAAGGCTCCTCAGAAGAGGAAGAGCAGGTTTTGGATTTGCCTGAGAAGGAATTCAGAAGAATGATAAGGAAACAAATTCAAATGCTCCAAAAAGGGTTGGAGGAAAACAAGGAGCAAGTCAGGAAAGTACTAAAAGAGCAATCAAACAAGATTGATACAACATTGTAAACAATTCAAAACCTGCAAAAAGAGGTCCAGATGATTAATAATAAACTACCAGAAATGGACAATACACTGAAAAGGGAAAGGAGCAGAACAGAAGAGACAGAAGCCAGAACTAGCGAGATGAAAGATAAATCTCTCAATACTACTAAGGTAGAAGAGCAAGTAGAAAAAAGGATTTAAAAAATCTGAAGAGAGTCTAAGATTCATGCTGGATAACATGAAGAGGAACAACTTAGGAATTACTGGGATTCTGGAACAGGAAGAATCAAAGAAGTTACCAGAGGAGACAGGTGAAGAGCTTCTGGAAGAAAATTTTCCTAACATCTTGAAAGATGAGAAGATAAACATTCAAGAAGCTGAACGTACCCCAGAAAAGATGCACCCAAAAATAAAGGCACCAAGACATATAATAATCAAGCTCTCCAAAAGCAAAGACAAGGAGAGAATCCCAAAAGTGGCCAGGGAGAAGAAAAGTGTCACTTACAAAGGCAAGCAAATAAAATTAAGCTCTGACTAGGAGCTCTGGTAGCGTAGTGGTTACGAATTGGGCTGTGAACCGCAAGGTCAGCAGTTTGAAACTACCAGCTGCTCTGCGGGAGAAAGATGAGGCGTTCTCCTCCCGTAAAGATTAATAGCCTCAGAAACCCTGTGCAGGGTCGCTATGAGTCAGAACCGACTCCACGGCACATAACAACAACAACAACAACAAC
>NW_006408570.1:958954-960507 GCF_000296735.1 Chrysochloris asiatica | reverse complement strand
TAAGATGGAAAACAGAAAAACAATAGAAAGAATCAACGGAACAAGAAGCTGGTTCTTTGAAAGGATTAATAAAATTGACAAACCATTGGCAAACTTAACCAAAGAAAACAAAGAGAAGACACAAATAACTCACATTAGAAACCACACGGGCGATGCACAATGGAACCAAAGGAAATCAAAAGGATACTACCAATGCTATGAAGAGTTATACTCCAATAAATTCAAAAACTTAGAAAAGATGGATGCATTTTTAGAAAAACACAACCTACCCAAACTTACACAGAGTGAAGTAGAAAACTTGAACTGACCCATAACAAAAGAAGAAATTGATCAGGTCATCAAAAAACTGCCAACCAAAAGAAGTACAGGCCCAGAAGGCTTCACTGCTGAGTTCTACCAAACATTCAGGGAAGAGTTGTTACAAATTCTACTCAAATTATTCCAGAATATAGAAGAGGATGGAAAACTTCCTAATACTTTTTATGAAGCAAGCATAACCCTCATACCAAAACCAGGGATGGACATCACTAAGAAAGAAAACTACAGACCAATATCCACATAGACGCAAATATTCTCAATAAAATCCTAGCCAACAGAATCCAGCAACACATCAAAAAATAGCACTTCATAAAAGGGATGCAAGGATGATTCAACATTAGAAAAACAATCACTGTAATCCACCATATAAATAAGAAAAAGTAAAAGAACCACATGATCATATCGATTGATGCAGAAAAGGCATTTGACAAAATCAATCATCCATTTCTGATAAAAAACACTCAACAAAAGTACGAATTGAAGGGAAATTCAACATAATTAAGAGCATATATACAAAACCAACAGCCTACATCACGCTCAATGGAAACTAAATTCCCACTGTGAATGGGAACTAGACAAGGATGCCCTTTGTCACCACTCCTATTCAATATTATGCAAACATATGAAGAAATGTTCACTATCACTAGCCATTGCTGTTAAGTGCCATCGAGTCGGTTCCGACTCATAGAAACCCTGTATAGGGTTTCCGAGGAGCAACTGGTGAGCTTGAACCGCCAACCTTGCAATTCAAATGGCTTTGCAGTCTGGCGCATTAACCCACACCGCCAGGACTCCAAAACAACAATGAGATATCATCTCAAACCAGCAATAACAGCAAAGATCAAAAAAGTAGAGGACAATAAGTGCTGGCAAGGATGTGGACAGACTGGGACACTCCTGCATTGCTAGTGGGATTGCAAAATGGTCCAGCCTCACTGGAGAGCAATATAGCGCTTCCTCAGAAGGTTGGAAATAGAAATACTTTATGATCTAGCAATTCCTCTACTTAGTATTTACCCACAAGAAATACAAGCCATAACACGAGTAGATATATGCACACCAATGTTCATAGCAGCACTGTTTACAATAGCAAAAAGTGCCCATCAATTAAAGAATGGATTTACAAACTGTGGTACATACACACAATGGAATACTATGCTACCTTGAAGAACAACAAGGAAGCTGCAAGCCACCACATAACATGGATGAACCTTGAGGACATTGTTGTTGTTGCT
>NW_006408570.1:957995-958464 GCF_000296735.1 Chrysochloris asiatica | reverse complement strand
GAGCACTGGGTAGGGAACAGACACAGGAAAGCTTAGGTGTGGGGGAGGGAGGTGGGGGGAGCAAAACACAGGAAGCGAGAGAGGAATGGAAGAACAAGGCTGATGTGAGAACAGTTGGGCAGGTTCTCATGGGGGCTAAATGGGACAGGGGTAAATGATGATATATGCATAACCCTGGAACAACAGTGCTCCGGAATACAGGGATCAAGGCACTTTTTGAAGGGGTAAAAGAGGGGAATAGTGTTAAGATGCTTGGCTGTATTTTGAATCTTGGTTTCCCTTGCTTACCATTGTAAAATACACACTTGAGGGGGGCAGAAAGGAATTGCCAGAATCATCACTACAGAAAGCTTGTAAGTCCGTCTTCAGCCTATAACTGACTGAAATGCCTTAAAAGGGGCTAGAAGTTGCCCAGTGAAAGAGGCTTCCTGTGGAACCTTTATATTGCACAAGACCATAGGTGGAATCC
>NW_006408570.1:946866-957076 GCF_000296735.1 Chrysochloris asiatica | reverse complement strand
TATAAAGGCAAGAAGTGACTGGCTTACAAGCTTTCAAGAGGAAGCCTAGTTCCAGATGGGGCAGAGGAAGGTAGAATCACCACTGAATGATTTCCAATCCGTTGGAACAGGGCTGGGGAAAGAAAATGGGGATAAGACTCTTGTGGTACAACAGTGAATATTTGCCATCAGGACTGACTGTGAGGTTAGGAGATACAGAGGTAGATGGTTTTTGACAAAAGGAGGAGAGTGATTGATTTTGCAGCCAAGGAGCAGAGGTCCCTGGGACTATCAAGTGAGACAAACAGGGAGCAGGACCCTACCCAGAGAGGCAGTGACGCCAGGGATGGAGGAGATGATGTGACAGATGGAACAGCTGGGGACACTGGACTCAGGGAGGGAGAAGGGCTGTGTGCTGGTGGCCGGCTGGGGTGGGGAGTGGGGCGGGCCTGTGTGGTGTACCCTTAGGTTATTTGGTAATGCACGGAGGGGATTGTAATCATTGCAATGAAATGAAATACGATAAGATGAGTGTAAAGCTGATGTTCTCCCATGTAAACCTCACAACAAAAACTTTTGAAAAAAAAAGGAATACCCTTATTCTTATGAATAGGGCTGCTAATCTCACAGTCAGCAGTTTGAAACTCCCAGTTGTTCTGTGGGAGAAAGATGAGGCTTTCTGCTTCCGTAAATATTTACAGCCTCAGAAACCCTGTACAGGGTCGCTATGAGTCGGAACCGACTCCACGGTACAGAACAACAATAACAGCCACCAAAGAGGAGGCCCTGCAGAATGCATATAAACAGCACATACACTCTCAATGACGGCACATGTACAAAGTACATAATAGTCCATACGTGCAGAATACATAGCCCATGCCCACTGAAATATCATTTTAGTCTCTTCCCCAATTTCCACTTCTGTGCTTTTCTTATTTGATAACATTTTATGGATAGTCCGGAAAGAAATTACAGCTTGGAATGTTTTTCCTCAGTTATTTGGAAGTAGTGGAAACTATCATCTGTTCAATAATATTAGCATTCTTTTTTATGCTTTCTGTGGTGAAAACTATCTTTTAGAACTTCAAATTAAAGATGGTATATTAAACTCAGGCATTGAGCTGAACTCCTTCCTCAACACTCCAGTAAAAGTCTTTATTAAAAAGGTATAAAAACCATAAAATCAAAGGTACAGAAAGAAAATTTTAGAAGTTGAAAAGTAGGTGACTGACTTAGCAAACCAAATGAAAAAAGTAGAGGGGAAAGTGAAGTGTGCTGCTATAGGATAAGCACTAAACCACAAAGTCAGGGTAAACCACAAGGTCAGCAGTTCAAACCCACCAGCTGCTCCTCAGAAACTCTGAGTCAGAATTGACTCAATGGCACTTGACAACAAAGAGGCTTATAGTTTAAAGTCTGCCTAGGAAGCAGTTAGATTTCAGAACCCCTTTCCAACTTCATCTAAACAAGCAACTGCCCTTCCTCACCACAGCAAAGGATTGAGGTTTTATTCTCTAAAGAAGGCAAAATCGAGGGTCTCTGCACTGGGGATGGCTGTCACAACTGAGGAGAGGGGAACCATTCCAAAAACAGGTGAATTAAGCATGACAGCTTACTTTCTGAATGTTGAGATCCCTAACTTTCCTCCTTCTGCCTCCATTACCCAAACCAAACCCACTCCCATTGAATCAATTCTGACTCATACAATATAGGGTTTCTGAAATTATAAATCTTATGGAAAGCCTCATTGATCTTGTGGATAACAGTCCAGTGTTAGTTCACTCTCAACAGACTATTTAAAATTTAGGCAGGCAAGAAGGATTCTAGGAGTTCCCTCTCAGTGTAATTTGATCAACCCAAAAAAAAGTCAATAAAAGATACTGAAAAGGTTCCTCCCACCCACCCAGGAAATCACCCATCCTATTGATTAGAGTAGGAGATGGCAAGATGACTGAAATCTTAAATGCCAGAGAAGTTGTTTAAGTTACTGGGATACAAATATAATAGACAAATGTACTGTTAAGAAGTAAAATAGCCATGATAGAAAAATCAAGAAATCCACATTACTTATTACATATACAAAAACTGTGCCCCAATGGAATAATGGCTAAGCACTTAGTCGCAAACCAAATGGTTGGAAGTTAGAGCCCATCAGTCGCTCTGTGGGAGTAAAATCTGGACATCTGTTCCTCTAAAGATTACAGCTTTGGAAACCCTACTGGGCAGTTTTAGACTTACCAGGCCTTTATGGTCTCTATGTGTTAGAAACAACTCAATGACACACAACAACATATATAGAAATAGAGACCACACTTTTCATTACTACTGACTGCTGTCTTATTTTAAATTTTCTAAGCTAAAACAAGAGACAAGGATCCCAGAAAAGACTAGTAGGAAAAATGAGATGGAAGATGGCGAATAAGGAAGTCAATGAATAAGTATGCTATTAAACACATAAGGGCTCTGGTAGCAAAAAGGGTTAAGCATTGGGCTGCTACCCAAAAGCCTGGTGGTTCAAACACACCCGTCAGTTGCTCTGTGGGAGACAAACGAAAGTCTACTTCCTTATAGGACTAAGGTGTGCCTGACCCAAGCCATGGTATTTTCAATAACTTCATATGCATGCAAAAGCTGGACAGTAGATAAGGAAGACCATAGAATTGATGCTTTTGAGTTATGGTGTTGAAGTAGAATATTGAAAGTGCCATGGGCTCCCAAAAGAACCAACAGATCCATTTTGGAAGAAGCGCAGCCAGAGTGCTCCTTGGAGGCCAAGATGGCCAAACTTCGTCTCTCATACTTCGGACATATTGTCAGGAGGGACCAGTCACTGGAGACGGATATCATGTGTGGTAAGGCAGAGGGTCAGAGAAAAAGAGGAAGATCCCCAACAAGATGGAATGGCCAAGTGGCAGCATCAATGGACTCGAGCGTGGCAACAGTAGTGATGTTGTCCCAGGATTGGGCAGTGTTTTGTTCTGCGGTGCATAAGGTCGCTATGAGTAGGTACCAACTCGATGGCACCTAACAACAACAACAACAACTATGTCTTATAGGGTCCAAAGAATCTAAATGGACTTGACAGAGTAGATTTGGTTGTTTTGGGTTTGATTAAACAAGTTAGGTCACAAACTTAACTGTGTGAAACTCTGGGAAATGATACAAAATATTTGCCTCAGAGATAAATCCTCCCACCGAGGGCTAAGGGAGGTGAGATATTTATACACCAATTTCCATCCGATACTGATTGTGGGCAAGTGGAGGTGGGGAAGTAGGGAAGAAGGAGTGACATTTAATTCTCTATTTCTAGCCAGTTGTTTATAAAAAGAGTGGGCTCTGGCAGCCAAAGAAAGTCCGAAGGCAAAAAAAAATGCAGATGCTTGCAATGACAAGTCCATTCAGCAAGCAGTGAAAAAGTAAGAATTAAAGGACTGTGGACAGGCACCAATAGTCAACAGCATCTATTACATCCATCATGATAACTAAGATCATTTACGTTATTCAACGTGAAAAGTCATATCTAGTAAGTTCACAATTGAATCTTTTTCTTTTCTCTTTCATAAAACTAATACTCTAGTTGTAAAAGGTTAGGGTCATTTTACAAAATGATCTAACAAAAAATGGACAGCATATTGATTAGTAATGAGTTTACATCTTTCCGCCTGTGAATAAACCCTCATCTTTCTCCTGTGGAACAGCTGGATAAACATTAACCATCCCTACTTTACCAATGAGAAAATGAATCAAAACTAATAAAGGGAAAGGAAGTCTAAAAATAAATTGATAAAAAGTGAAAGTTAAACTCAATAGTTATGCCAATTCCCAGCTGCTCCAGGGTAACTGGGCAAAAAAGTATATGTAAGTGACCAAAACTAAAAAGTATACCTGGCTGCATACACTGTTAAATTTCTGAGAGGTTAAGTGCAACCTTAATGTCCCCTAGGACCACCAGTCTGAACTTCCTATATGTTACTCTAATAGCATTACATCTCTTGAACCTATCGGCTCAAAAACCCCACTGATCGAAATGGCTGGGTCTCAATCTCCACACATAGCACTTTGACACACAGACCACTTTGTATCTAAGAACATTTTCTCTTCCTCTCCTGTATATACACATCTTCCTTTTTAAACTTAAACCTTTTGGAAGATGGGTACGCAAGAGTAGGACTGGTATTCCTAATGATAAAATCTTAAAGTTTCATATCCTAAAGTATACAATTGCTTGGTTCAGGGGTGAGAACAGAGAAGAAAACTGGGTCAAAATGATTAAATCAATCCACTGTTCTGATCATTAGGTCCTCTAGCTAAGTCTGGTTCACTGTGCCAGGCTGTTAACTGCAATCTTGTTTCTCTTAGGGGCTCCATTATTTCTTCCCACAATCTGATCCCTTACTCTAGCTTAAAAAGACACAATTGTGGACAGGTGAACTTTATTTCTTACACTATGCATACACCAGATAGATAGAGGATATAGCTAGTTGCAAGTTTAAGTGTCCTTTAAAAAAAAAAACAAACAGTTAAAGAGACTGTCTAAAAGTATACAAAAGACATTCATTAGAGTATTGTTTAATTTCTCATTCCCACTCTGAGTCAGCTAAGACAACCTGTTATACAAGGTGGAATTCTTCACAGAAAGACAAGGAAAGGTTGATTAAAGTCCAGGGATTAAACCCAGAGCGTTTGCATTTCTAGGCAGGGAGGCAAAAAACACTACTCCACAGATAATAACTACAAAACCGCTAAACAGATGCTTCATATCATCAATTATCTTTTTTTATCCCTTGAGCACCATCTTGGTATATGATAACCAAGGATAGCAATGTTGTAATTAACAAATATTTTTTCCAAGACCATGAAAAAAGACTAATGGGCTTCTTCTTTTCCCATGTTCCTCGCCTTAATACATATATAGGGAGTCCTGGCGTGGCTCTGTAGGATGGGCACTGGATTGCAAGGTCAGTTTGAACTACAATGTTGGCAATGCAAACTCACCAGCCACTCCTTGGAAACCCTACATAGGGTCGCTATGAGTAGGAACCAACTGGACTGCACTTAACAACATGCATACATAATCTTTTAGTTTTATATTCTAAAATATACAACTGATTTACTCTAGGGTGAGATTAAAAGAGAAGATTGTGTCAAATGGGTAAATCCAAGTCACACTGTAGGCACCTGAATGGGAATTGATGGCATACAAACTGAAATCTTTCAACTAAATGATATAGCACTGGAGACCCTCAATCATCTATGTCAAGAAATTTAGCCAACTGACTGAAAGAGATTCATATTAGTGCCCATTCCAAAGAAAGGTGACCCAAATGAATGTAGAAATCACTGGACATTATCATTAAAGTCTCATGCAAGTAAAATTTTTCTAAGCAAAATTCAAAAACCGCTGCAACAATGCATTGACAGGGAACTGCCAGGGGTTTAAGCTGGATCCAGATGAGGATATAGAATGATGAATATCATTGCTGACATCAGATGTATCTTGGATGAAAACAGAGAATACTAGGAAGATGTTTACCTCTGCTTTACTGATTATGCAAAGGCTTTCAACTGTGTGAATCATGACAAGCTATGGATAACACTGCAAAGAAAGAGTACTACAGAGTACTTAATTGTGCTCACGTGGAAACTGTACAGTGACCAAGAGGCAGTCGTTGAAACAAAACAAGGGGACATTGAATGGTTTGAAATCAGGAAACATGTGTGCCAGAGTTTTATTCTTTCACCATACTTATACAATATGTATGCTGAGCAAATAATCTGAGAAGCTGGATTATATGAAGAACATGGCATCAGGACTGGAGAAAGACTCATTAACAACCTGCAATATGCAGATGATAAAATCTTGCTTGCTGAAAGTGAAGAAGACTTAAAATACTTACTGAAGAAGACCAAACACCACAGCCGTCAGAACAGATTTCACCTCAATGTAAAGAAAACAAAAATCCTCACCATGGGACCAGTAAACAACATCAAGACAAATGGAGAAAAGACTGAAGTTGCCAAAGGCTTCATTTTGCTTGAATCAATTACCAACACTCATGGAAGCAGCAGTCAAGAAATCAAATGATGTACTGCATTAGGCAAATCTGCTGCAAAAGACCTCCTTAAAGTATTCAAGAACATAGACATCAGCTGGAGGACTAAGGTGCACCTGACCCAAGCCACAGTATTTTCAGTAGCTTCATATGCATGTGAAGTTTAACAATGAATAAGAAAGACCATAGAAAAATTGATGCACTGGAGAAGAATATTAAAATTATCAGGACTGCCACAAGAACAAAGAAATCTGTATTGGAAGAAGTACAGTTAGAATTTTCCTTAGAAGCCAGGATTGGTAAGATTTTGTCTTTCATATATCAGACGTACTATCAGGAGGACCAGTTCTGAGAGAAGGACATCATGCTTGGTAAAATGGTGAGTCATGGAAAAAGAAGAAGCCCCCTTCCCCAAGACCTGGGGACTCTTGGGCCCAGAGTCAGTGACATAGCCATGGAGGACTGGAGTGGAGGGTGAAGTGTCCAGTGGATAAGAAGAGAGGGCATATCCACAAGAGCACCCACACTTGCAGATAATACCCATTTGACCTAGCCTCAATGACTGGGTGATCAGAGCTCAACTAGAAGAAGAAAGAAGAGGAAAAAAAGAGTAATCTAATACAATTTGATGAAGTTGACCTACACCTATGGATGCAGCAGCTCAAAAGAGGGAAAAAAATCTTTGCAGCAGGGATCATTCCCACCCCCTCCATACACAGAGTAGACAGGGATGGGCAACTTAGACACTGGCTATCCAAAATAGGGGGGCGGGGGAAGGGGGCTACAAAGGCAAGAATTGACTGGCTTACAAGCTTTCAAGAGGGAACCTAGATCCAGAGGGCGTGGAGGAAGGTAGAATCTCCAATGAGTCTGTCTAGGCAGGACTGATTAAAGTCCAATCTGTCTAGGCAGGACTGATTAAAGGAAATGCGGATAGGTCTCTTGTGATGCAAGGGTGAATAACTGTTACCAGGACTGATTGTGAAGGTTGTAAATGTAAAAGTGGGCATTTTGTGGCAAGGAGGGGAGTGATTGACTTTACAGGCTGGGAGCGGAGGTCCCTGGAACCATGAAGGGAGAAGAGCAGAGAACAGAACCCTACCCAGAGTGACAGCGATCCCAGAGATGGAGGCAGAGATGATGACGTGGAGAGATGGAGCAGCTGGGGACTCAGGGAGGAAGAGGGGCTGTGTGCTGATGGTGGGGGTGGGATCAGGCTTATAGGATGTACCCTTTCGTTGATTGGTGATGCATGGAGGGGATCGTAACCATGGCAATGAAACAATATATGATAGGATGAATGTAAAACTGATGTTCTCCCATGTAAACTGTCACATAATTCACAATAAAACTTAAAAAAAGAAGAAGCCCCCCAATAAGATGGATCTGTACAGCGTGGCAGCA
This sequence comes from Chrysochloris asiatica, assembly GCF_000296735.1. NCBI lineage: Eukaryota > Metazoa > Chordata > Mammalia > Afrosoricida > Chrysochloridae > Chrysochloris > Chrysochloris asiatica. The sequence continues at coordinate 949,640 of NW_006408570.1, read as the reverse complement.
GCAGCAATGGGCTCAGGCATAACAATGACTGTAAGTATGGCACAGGACCAGGCAGCGTTTCTTTCTGCTGTGCACAGGGTCACTATGGATCGGTACTGACTCGATGGCACCTAACAACAACAACAGTCTTATTTCTAACAATTAACAACAACAGATAGATCTAGAGTCTAGGTATGACGCTGCTGGATAAGCACTTAATACTAACTACAAGGTTGGCGGTTCAAACCCATCAGCCACTCCATGGAAAGCCAATACAGGGTTGCTATCAGTTGGAATCAAGTCCAAGGCAACAACAACAACAATCTTATATTTGTTCTCTCTGGTTCATCCATGAATTAGAAGTCTAGTTTATTTATTCACTCCCCTTTCAGTTTTTCAACTTCTTCCCTTTGTTGTGCCATTCACCTGTCTTACTCCTCTAAATGCCTTATCCTTTCTGCATTCCTAACAAAGTATCTAAATCCCTGATGGTCTCTCTAACCTACACCTGTCATGAAAACAGACAAAAGATGTCTAAGGTAATGTGATTTGAGATACTAATGCTGCCTATATTGCTATAAGGAAGCATTGCTCTATGTCCATGATATAAAAAGAAGTGAGGTAGATAGCTTTGTGTAAAGAACTCCTCTGAGGATACCTTGAAACAAAAAGCTCTAGATACAAACTTTTCCACTTTGTAAAAAGCTTGCTGAATTAAAGAACGAACTTCAAAGATCCCATCCCAATGACAAATGCCTTGCTTCAGAAGGTAGATCATTCTTCCACCTCCTTGTCAATGGTTCAAGTAAGGTGTTTCAACCAATGGTAAGTGGGAATAGAGAGCTGAAGGACATGGCAACGCACACTGTATTTCCATAAGGGTTTTGTTGTTGATGTTGTGTCAAGATGAAGGAAAACAAAAAGGCTTTCTTTCCTGTTAAAATGCCACAGGAACAAAGAGTTGCTAAACAATTCTGTATACGCCACAGGCTGTGTATATACACATGTCCAGAATCACCTTTCCTTTTGCAGTCCTGCATATTGCTAAGATAGACAAATTTCAGCCCTTCCATTTGTAGCAAGACATTTCTCTGTATGTCATTTAGCAGATGCAGTTGTGGGGCTCTGCCAATTCACCCTGGAGCCCTCTATTTTAATCAGTATCACATAAAGTTTAACACATGCTTTGAAATGTGCACCAGATCCAAAGCTTTGCCTGGGGATGGTGGTGGGGGTGGTGCTTGCTGCAAAACACATACCATCCCAGCCACTACTCCACAAGCAATTGTCTTTCAACTTTGGCTGAACCAGAGAGAGAACTGTCAACACCAGCACACTGCCAACAAGAGGAAAGGTTATGGGGTCAAAGCAAGAAAAAAATGGCTGAGTGTTTTGGGGTTCAGTTTGGCCATTTGCTAATCCTGCTGGCTGCATGGAAGAAGAATTCTCTTTAGCCATCAAGACACAGAAAAGCATAGCTGTAAGAGAAGAGCTGAAGTACAAATAGTAAATATCTTAGTGAAGGCTCAAACTCCTGTAATACAAAAGGAAAACCATGTACTCACGTTAAGGCTGCAGAACTAATATCAACAAACCTGCAACTGTCAATTGGGTTTTATAAAGAAGAGGATTAAATCATTGGGAATAAACACTTTTCTCTCCCATGATAAACACAAGTCAAAAACAGATACAGGAAAATACTCTCGGTGTTTCTTTGAATGTAGAAAACAAAGGCAAATTGTCATTGATAATTTAAATTAAAAAAACAATTTATTTTTTCTTTTTAGAAAAATTACGAAAGCAGAAGTAGAAAGCCTAGTAAAGTCAGGATCTCCCCAATTTCCCTACAAATACACACATAAAATAAGGATGAGATACCATCTAAAATGACAACTACAAAGAATATGAACATCCAACCTCTTCCAAAAGTAAAATTCACCACTTACTATTAATCTCTCTTGCTAATCTCATGCACCTTCTCTTATCTGTTTGAGAAACCTGGCCTATATCACTGTATTGGCAAGGACTGTAAGGCTGTGACATGTAGTGGGAAGAGGGCAGTGCCGATCACTGACATCTGTTAGGACTAACACTTTGGGCACACCAGTACCACACACAGATCTGTTTTCCCTGGCCTGAGTTAGATCGATGGTCTCCAAAGTGGAGTGTATTTACCCCAGAGAGTACACATACATACATACATACATACATACATACATACATACATACATACATACTCCATTACCACGCTTTATATTTTGCTTTCATCTTAAAAAAACGTAAATTAAACTTTACTAGCATGACTTATCGATTCTGTCAAGGAGCTCTGGTAGCGTAGTGGTTACGAATCGGGCTGCGAACCGCAAGGTCAGCAATTTGAAACTACCAGCTGTTCTGTGGGAGAAAGATGAGGCTTTCTGCTCCCGTAAAGATTTACAGCCTTGGAACCCTGTACAGGGTTGCTATGAGTTGTAATCGACTCCATGGCACACAACAACAAAATTTAAAAAGTGATACTCATTTCACCTTTATGTCAGAGTCACGTGTCAACATGAGTAAATATAATGATGATCAAATCAGTTCTGACGGAGGAAAATACAAAATTATCAAGACTGAAAAAGAAAAATGACTTCTTTATTAACAATGGGCTTCTCCCTAAATATATTAGTAACATTATGGCACTGCTACGTTGCCTTCCACTTGTTCATATGGTATCTCTTGAAATGGTTGAACATTAACCATTTCCTTTTGGTACAATGACTGTGTATTCCTTTCATCTTTTCTTGATGCATTCT
>NW_006408570.1:942978-944221 GCF_000296735.1 Chrysochloris asiatica | reverse complement strand
GAACCAACTCAATGGCACTTAACAACAACATCTACTATCTATATTTCACTACTCAAAAATAACCTTACCAATACCTTGATTTTCCAGTGTTTATCCTAAGATACTAATTAATGAGACAGCTAATGAGAGTAACGCATATGCATGAGGGGGCTTCCATTGGAGGCTTCACGGAAGACAGCATCCATTCTTATTAATAGTATAAAACTGAATCCTGAGGCAGTCAAAACTTGATTCAACTTTTTCTTCTATGCACCCTTCACAAATAATAAAGAAACTGGAAAAGGAACACCTCAGAATACAAATCTGACATTGATCCTGGACCTTAACAATCTGAATGGCTCCCAGATGTGATATAAAATTGAATATATTTTAAAGAGTTCCTAAATTCCTTGACACTTTATGAAAAATCTGTGTACGCGTGATATTTTTTCTTAGGACAGGGTCCCTGCTTTCACCAGTTTCTCAAAAGGTTTATATCACTAAAATGTTTAAGAACCAGTACTATAAATAGCTCCCTCCTTCAATGTTAACAGATCAAAACTCTTGAAGACCCACTAAGACAGACAAACAAAACATATGCAAGGTTAGGCCTCCGCCTTCTTCATCAAGACAGCTGGGAGATCCATATGTTTAGCAAGCTAAGAAAGCTGAAGTCATTCTTTTGGGAAGTAGGTTGTACTATTTCTTGGCAGTTGTTTGTTTTTTTTTATGGCTTGTTTAGAAATAAGAGAAAGGTAAAAATTAATAACAGATTTCAGTCAAAGCTGAAAAAAAAAGGCATAGTACTAATACTTCTGATCTATAAATTCACTAATATCAGGGTACAGTATAATATATACTATATTCAACACCAATGTTGTTGTTAAGTGCCGTCAAGTCGGTTCTGACCCATAGGGTTTCTGAGAAGTGACTGGTGAGCTTGGACCACCAATGTTATGGTTCAAACCAACTTTGTAGTCCAGCACATTAGTGCCACACAATACAGCCCTCAAAAGTGGGCTAAAATGACCCTGGTTCAAGGCAGCCTGCAAGAACACTAAATATTACTAAGATAGGCAGATTCCATTCCATTTGTTGTAAGACATTTCTCTGTATGTCTTTTGGCATTGTTGATGTTGTTAAGTGCCAAGGATTCAGTTTGGACTCTTAGCGACTCGGTATACAGTCTCCAAAAAGGGGCTGGTGAGTTTGAATTGCCGACCTTGCAGTTCAAATCAACCTTGCAGTCCAGTGCATATATATA
>NW_006408570.1:935951-941778 GCF_000296735.1 Chrysochloris asiatica | reverse complement strand
GTCACCAATCACAGAGCGCGCATTTCCACTGAGTCTTAGTCTTGGATGGGGGTTTGCATTGAGAGGACCTGGCCACTTGCCTTGATGTTTCCTAGGGAAGCGATTTGTTTGTTCTTGTAGTAACAGCCCATCTGCCTCCATTTTTCCTGCAGGTCTTTCTTTCAAGAGTTATCTTTTATTCTTCTAGTCGTTCCAGGCTGGCCTGCTCATCCTTTCAAGTGGAGATTTCTCATCTCTGGAGATCTGGATGTGGTTCTGATTAAATATATATTTTAAAAGATACCAAAGAAACATACATACACGAGTTCCCCACATCAACTACGAGATTAGAAAGACTTTGAAATAATAAATTCTATAGTTAGTTGATGATACTGAACATAATCATTAAAGAAAACGAAACACAGCTCCCTATTTCCTTCCCAATCTCACTCAACGCTGGCAGAGGGTAATCATCTCCCATGATTTGTGAAATTGCCTTTGATTTCTAACACAGTATTTTCATTTTTAAAAATCTCTAAATACTTAAAACTCAATTAAGATCCATTATCACTGTTTTAATGACTAACCACGTTCAGAGGCCTTAATAGTATGACCGAATTTGGAATTTAAACACACGCACACACTTCTTTACCACAACAACTGTCAAAATCTGCAAAGAATTTTTCCCTCTGCACATATACACAAGTAATAACTGAAAGATGTTAACTGTAGATATGCAATTAGAAAATCATGTCAGGAAGGTAAAGTAGCCTGAACTTGTCAACACAACATTTAAAAAAAAGACAAAAAAACAAACAAGCTTTCAAAACAAATAACATGTACTTAGTTGAAATTTTTCAGCTTATGGTATAAACTTTTAACATTGCTTTACTCAGCTTCTCACAAAGAACAGACAAAAAAAGGGAATCTATGGATTCAAGACTTGACTGTAATGATCTGACCAAGGCCAATACTTTCCAATTCAAAGTGTTACTCCCTAGCCATCATAATGTGGTCATTTATCCACTTGCTTTCTAATAAAGGGAAAAAGAAGAAGGAAAGTGGGGAAAAAAGAGAAAAGAAAAGGAAAAAACAACTCCATCAGATTAAAGGTCATAAGGCCCTAAATTTTAGAATCGTACAAACTTAGAAAATGGGACAACTAAGTGGAGTCCTAGTGTGGCACTATTGGATAAGCACTTGACTGCAAGGTCAGTTTGAATTGCAAAATCAGTGGTTCTAACCCACTTAATTGTACTTCTGGAAAATCTGTACCTGGACCAAGAAGCAGTTGTTAGAACCGAGCATGGGAACACTGAATGTTTTAAAATTGGGAAAGGTGTGCGACGCGGTTATGTTCTTTCAGCATACTTATACAGCCTGTATGCTGAGCAAATAATATGAGAAGCTGGGTTCTATGAAGAAAAACATGGAGTCAGGATTGGAGGAAAACTCATTAGCAAACTGCGATATGCAGATGATACAACCTTGCTTGCTGAAAGTGAAGAGGACTTGAAACATTTACTGATGAAGATCAAAGAGCACAGCCTTCGGTAAGGATTGCATCTCAATGTCAAGAAAACAAAAATCCTCACCACTGGAGCAATAAACAACATTCTTATCAATGGAGAAAAGATTGAAGTTGTCAAGGACTTCATTCTTCTTGGATCAACTATCAACACTCGCGGAAGCAGCAGTCAAGAGATCAGACGACGTACTGCATTGGGCAAATCTGCTGCACAGGAACTTTTTAAAGTGTTGAAGAGCAGAGATGTCAGCTTGAGGACTAAGGTGAGCCTGACCCAAGCCATGGTGTTTTCAATAGCCTCATATGGATGCGAAAGCTGGACAGTGAATAAGGAAGATCGTAGAAGAATTGATGCCTTTGACTTGTGGTGTTGGAGGAGAATACTGAAAGTGCCATGGACTGCCAAAAGAACCAAGAGATCTGTTTTGGAAGAGGTGCAGCCAGAGTGCTCCTTGGAGGCCAGGATGGCTAAGTTTCGTCTCTCATACTTTGGACATATTGTCAGGAGGGAACAGTCACTGGAGAAGGATGTCATGCTGGGTAAGATGGAGGGTCAGAGAAAAAGAGGAAGACCCCCAACGAGATGGATCGGCCAGGTGGCATCATTGATGGCATCAAGTGTGGCAGCGGTAGTGAGGTTGGCCCAAGATCGGACATTGTTTTGTTCTGCTGTGCATGGGGTCGCTATGGGTCGGTTCTGACTCGATGGCACCTGACAACAACAAAAACAACAACAACCCACCAGCTGCTCCTCAAAACCCCTACACAGAGTCCCTGTGAGTCAGAACTGACTCAAAGGCACTGAACAACAATAAAGTGTTTATTGGTTACTGTAAAGTAGTGAAATTTAGTGATTCTGGGGTTGTTGTTTTTTTGATTTGAGGTTTATTACTCTGTTGAGATTCTAACCACGAGGGCATAAGAGAAATGCCACATTCCCCAAATTTCCTGTATTGTCAGTGAATTATAATGAATTAACCAATGTTTCTGGTAGTTTTCATTTTCTGTTGCAGGTGATTCCCACCCTATATATTTGTTACACTTCAAGATCAATGACCAACAAAAAGAATAGGAAAGAAGTAAGCTCCATTACAATACTGTTGTTAGCTGTCATCACGCTGATTCTGACTGTGTGTACCTAGAACAGAAATTTAAAGTATTTCAAAGACTGTGATTTTTCAGAAGCAGAACACCAGCCCTGTCTTCCGAGGAGCCTCTGGGTAGTTGATTCAAATTACCAACTGTTCAGTTAGTAGTTGAACATTTCACTATTTGTACTACCCAGGGACTCTTCAATTAAAATAGAAAAACAAAATCTACTAATTAACAAGAAAATGCTATGTATTTATTGTTTGAACATACGGCACTTAAAAACAAACTGGGTCAAATGCTATCCACGTGGGTTCTTTACAGGTAATTATTTTAGAAATACAAGGCAGATAAATATGAAGGGGCTTAAAAATGTTCACGGAAAAATTCCATTACCTTTTAAGTCTATTTTCCCATGAACTTTGTGAAGAACTTTATACACACAAAGGAACTTGTGAACAAATTTCTGCGGGGGAAATAATTCCTTTCTAGTGAAATAAGTTTTAGCAGAGTCATTCAACCATACAAGGCCTGGAAGAGTCTGTGTGTGTATGTGTGTGTGTGTGTGTGTGTGTGTGTGTGCGCGCGCGCGCGTGTTGGATGTGGGGAATATAGGGAGAAAGATGAAGAACTGTCTATTCAAAATGTCAATTTGCCTTATTTCTTTCGGGTTGGTTAACTATCATAAGCTGAAATTCTGCTTTGGATTATCTCTCATAAATTTTAACTTCTCTGTACTTTTGCTATAATTACATTGCTCCTTTAGCCTAGAAAAGATATTCCTTGACACTCATCAAAAATGGAGTCCATGACCCTTTCCCCTGAATACAGACAGACTTGTAATCACTTTGACTAATACAAATGGCTTCCAAAGCTAAGTCAAATTTGTCCTTGGAATCCTGATTGTTGTTGTTAAGTACCATCGAGTACAAGGTTTCTAAAGAGCATCTGGTGGGTTTGAACTGCTGACCTGTGGGTAGCAGTCCAGTGCTTGTCTTATAATACCACCCCAAAACTCCTGATAGTAAGAAGTGTAACTATACTATGGCTGCCATGTTCTGCCGAAAGGTCTCCTGTAAGTACTCGGATTAATAAACCTGGTGATCCCAACAAAGGTGACAAACATCAGAGGGAAGGGCATTCAGGTGATTCCAGCCTCTAGTTTTCAAGTGATCTGGGACATCTTGGAGCAAGACAAGTCCTATTTTGGTATGCCTTGATCAAATCTCTGACCCATAGAATTCAAAAGCTCAATAAAATAGCTAATGTTGTACACTTCTAAAGCTTGGTATACTTTGTTATGCAATAGTAACTGGAACACAAAATACCTAAATTTAATTAAAATGCCACCTAATGACTAAATCTGGAGTATCTCATACAATTATAAGAAAATTCTCGTACTTCTAAAGTCTCCTAGCAAATGACCTTTATTTCTTTTGTGGCATTTTCAAATAACCTATTGCCATCAAGTCAACTCTGACTCATAGCAACCTAAGAGTACACAGTAGAACTGCCGCATCTTTCTCCAACAGCAGCTGGTGAGTTTGAGTCACTGACCTATTGATTAGCAGCCAAGCATTTAACAACTGTGCAACCAGGGCTCCTTCCACGGCACTTACCACTTTCTATTTTGTATTCCTGTTATTGTATATATTTCCATTTCTCATTAGAAAGCAAAGCTCCTTTAGGTCAAGGTTCTTTTGTGTTTCAGCTTTGTATATCATAATGCCTACCACAGCACTTTACAGAAAGTAAACAGAAGAAAATATTCATGAATGAATGGATGAGTGCGTTTGTCAGGATCAGGTGCAAAAGAAAACTACAATAGATTAAAACAGGGAGAAATAAAACAGTTATTGGAAGGTGAAACACTTGAATGAAGAAGTCAACATACAATAAGAGCGAGGTCAGCAAAAAATGATGGACGCAGTAGGAGACACTGGGAGTAGTACAAGAGTTAAAGGCAACAGAAGTAAATAACCCATCCTGCAATACAATGATGAATGAATAGATTCATGGATAGACATGCAAAATGAACGAGTGTGGGAGGGAAAGTGGGAGAGTATACCTTCAGATATATATAGCTTGACAGAGGATATTTGCACATGGGTATTTACCTTTAAACAGCCCTGGTAGTGTAGTGGGTTAAGAGTTGAGCCACTAACTACAAGGTCAGCAGTTTGAATCTACCAGATGTTCCATAGGAGAAAGATAAGTCTTTCTGATTCCATAAAGATTTACAGCCTCAGAAACCCTATACAGGGTTGCTATGGGTTAGCACTGACTTGACGGCATACAACTACCACCACCACCATTTGCCTTTGCTGCAAATACATCCATGAATGGTGAAGCATAGAGAGGGGACAGTTATGAAAACTTATTAGACATAACCAAACACCTTGAGGGAATTAGTTATAGGACCTAGGTGCTCAGGACCATGGTCTTGGGGGACACCAAAATCAATTGGCATAACTGTCCACGAAGACAATGTTCCACATCCTACTTCTGTCAGTAGGGTCCTAAAAGCTCATGAGCAGCCATCTCAGGTGCAACTAATGGTCTCACCCTGTCCGGAGGAATGAAGAGCAAAGAAAATAAAGATTTGTGGAAACAAGTAGTCCAACAAGTTAATGAACCACTCAAACATCAGCCTCCATGAACCTGAAACCAAAAGAACTGCATGGTGGCCAGCTGTCACTATTAACTGCTCTGAGAGAGAACACATTAGAAGGTCCTGGATAGAGTGGAAGTAAAATGTAGAGCAAAACTCAAAATCCTAAAATATACCTGGCTTACTGGTCTGCTAGAGACTGAAGGAATCACCAAGACATGGGCCTTAGTCACCCTTCAGGCCTGGAAATAAACTCACCCCATGGCTCAATTTTCAGCCAAACAATGAGTACAAATATCTTTTGTCAAACCTATATATATTGTGGGTGTATTCTCCAACTCTCCTTCCCACACTCATTCAGCCTGCACGCCTATCCATGCATCTCCTCCTGGATCACCATCACTGCAGGATGGTCTACAAAGGGAACAGTATACTAGGGAGACAGGCACTCCTTAGAATAGTTAACGATTTGAGATCAAGAGGGTAGCATTTACCTAAGGGAAAAGTTCAGAATGGCTAGAAAAGAAGGAATGGAAAGAAGACACAAAGGGAAGAAGTAGGATAAATGATGTTACATTGTAGAGATTGCAATCAATGACATCAAACAAAAATGTGTAAGA
>NW_006408570.1:928940-930206 GCF_000296735.1 Chrysochloris asiatica | reverse complement strand
GTGATAGAATTGTTATGTATTCTATATGCAATGGTGGTAACTTCAATCTATGTGTTTGTTAAAACTCAGCTGTTATTTTTTTTTTTTTAAGTGAATTTTACTGTACATAAACTAATGTCTTTAAAAACTACTTAGCTATGTGCTGAAAAGTTTTTTCAAGGAAATCTACAATATGTGATAAAACACATCTTTAATTAACTAGACTGCTCTTTCAGACCATCCTAGATCCTTTTGCTGTCCTCCCTGAACACTGTTGTTGCTGTTATTGTTAAGTGCCTTTAAGTTGGTTATAAGTCATAGCAACCGTTTATCGAGTTTCCAAGGCTGTACATCTTTGCAGGAGGAGCAGAAAGCCTCATCTTTCTTTCTAGATGCTGCTGGTGGGCTCAAACTGCCAACCTTGTGGTTCACAGTCCAGTGGTTATCGTAGAGAACCACCACACTCACTCCTGAACAATGTGTTTCGTTACTTTGTCTTTCCTCACATATCAGTTCCCTTAGCATTATTTTGATGGAGTTTTGTCCTCAGTAAAGAAAACAGTTACTAGCGGACAAGATTAAAGCCCTCACTGAGAGCATAACAATCCTAGGAATGCTCAACTGGGTTTCTCCACAATCAGTAAAAGCTATCACCCAGGTTCACATAAATAAAGGGCACATATCATGGGGATTTCTGGATTCTCAAAGTCCAAACTTCAAACTTGGCTTCACTATACTTCACATGCCTGGCAAAAGTTCAGAAAGCATAGCACACCAGTAAACTCACTTGTTCATACCATGAAGGATCAACACAAAAGGCAACAAGAAAATACACTGAGTGGGGTAGAGAGTAGGGGGCGGTAATCGGGGGTGGTGGGAGAAGGAGGAGGTGGCGAATCACTTATAAATGGCGCCGAAGCAGGACCCAAAGCCTAAATTCCAGGAGGGTGAGCGAGTGCTATGCTTTCATGGGCCTCTTCTGTATGAAGCAAAGTGTGTAAAGGTTGCCATAAAGGACAAACAAGTGAAATACTTTATACATTACAGTGGTTGGAATAAAAACTGGGATGAATGGGTTCCAGAAAGCAGAGTGCTCAAATATGTGGACACCAATCTGCAGAAACAGAGAGAACTTCAAAAAGCCAATCAGGAGCAGTATGCAGAGGGGAAGATGAGAGGTGCTGCTCCAGGAAAGAAGACATCTGGTCTTCAACAGAAAAATGTTGAAGTGAAAACAAAAAAGAATAAACAGAAAACACCTGGAAATGGAGATGGTGGCAGTACCAG
>NW_006408570.1:925408-927654 GCF_000296735.1 Chrysochloris asiatica | reverse complement strand
ACACACACACATATACACACAATCATTTTTTATGGTTATAAAACTAAACATTTATCTTTACTTCTAAGCCACAATTTGATATAAAGATAATGTTAATTGAAAAAACATAAGTTTATTCACAAAATATATTACCTTGTTTTAAAAAACTTAGTTAAACGAGTGGTAAGAAAATATTGAATACTTTTAATAAGAACACTTTAAAAAAAAAATTGAGCTCTAAGGTTCTTTGAAAACTTCTCTCAACAGGGAAGAAGTTCATTGATTTCCTGACAACATTCCCTAAGATGATACCTCCCCTCTGAATTCTCTCTCTCCCAAGGTGTTAAAAGAAATGCTAGTGAAATTCCACCCAAAAGCTCAAGGCTCCTTTCTAAATTGCTGACAGAAAGTAGGGGGTATCACATGGAGCCCAGACTGATAAGTCTGGGTTGTTTTCCGTTTTGTTTTCATTTTAAATGTAGCACTTATAGGTAGGACAAGTTATTTGATCTCTGGCTCATTTCTTCTAACACTTAAATTCAAACTCATAGGTGTCTCTATCTTACAAAACTGCTAGAAGAATTAAATGAGTCAAGGCAAGCATGGGTATGTATACAGAGCAGCATTTTAAAGTTAGTTAATACAGTAAAAACTTGTATAGAGTCAAAATACCATTTGTGCCCAAGCATCACACACAGCAAGATACTCAAATGATGAGAGTGCGATGGGAAAATGTGTCATATCTCTGAAACCAGTGCTAACTGACAAACAGTAAGCAGGACCCACACTGCTAACATTTGTATTTCTGTACTTTTTTTGGCTGGGGGATTGGAAGAGTGGCAATTAAATGGTATGCGATGGAACTCTTCAGTAAAGCCTACAACACAGTACAAACAATCAATGGTTAACTATTCCTCTGGTAGAGAAGCAGTTATAAGTTGGGCTGCTAATCTCTCAATTAGTAGTTTCAAACTACCAACAGCTCCATGTGAGAAAGATGAGGCTTTCTGCTCCTATAAAGATTTACAGCCTGGGAAACCCTATACAGTGTTGCTGTGAGTCGGAATTGACTAAATGACATATCCCCACCACCACCAAGTTTTGTTTTGTCTTCTTTTCTTTAAAAAAAAAAGTTGTAAACAAAAAGTATGCATTGATTTTTCTTTTTTCAAATGTTATAGAAAAACATAATGAAACTTAACAGGTTTCGCCATATAAAAATTTACACTTTCAAATAAAATTACAGGCAGTCCCTGAGTTATTAGCAAGGAAATCGGTTCTTAACAGTCTTTAAGATTTACAGGTAATGGTATCTTAAGAATTTATAGGTCAGTCAGATGGGTGCACAAAGTTCTCATTTAGCCTTACTAGAGTGCAAGAAAAGATTGGAAGGCTTGTCAATGATTTAAAAGCTGCACATGTGGCAAGCAAAAGTGTGATGAAGAATTTGTTGCAGGTAGAGGTTGGCCCAATAGTTTCAAAGTGAGGGTACGTAACATTAAAGCAGGTCATCAACTTTGGCTGACCACACCCCTGGGCCACACACCCCCACCCCCGCCTCCACAAGACTTTGAATATGTGTGGTTTTCCAGAGTCCTGCCAATAATCCAATCACACACATCGTACCCCTAAAAGAGCTCCTTATGCCTCTTCCAACTCTCTCATTCCAGGGCTTCGACCTGTCATTTCTTCCATGTTAGTTACTCAAGCTTTACAACATGAATCATCCAAATTATAAAAAACTCTGGTCTGTTCCTACTATGCATCATTGGAGATAACAAAATCCTTTGAAGTGCTATATTAAAGGGAAAGTAGGAGTTGTCTGTAAGTCAGACAATCACAACCTGTATAAAAAGAAACTAGATCAGGGAAAGTTCCAGCTCATATGTACATATACATACGTTTGTGTCAAACAAATCATGTCTCTGCAATCAGTGGGTGGTTACACAAAAGTTCTCTCAGTAATACACTTGTTTAAATCTCACTCCCCACCCCCCCAAAAAAAGGTTTTCTCAACACAGTGAATTTTACCGTATATAAATAAATTTTAAAAAAAACAAAAAACATTATCTTATTTCACACAGTATATTATGAGAAAGATCAAGAAAATGACTGATAAAATCAAGGAAAACAGACACAAAACTATGGGGAAATTGGAAAAAAATGTACAAAACAACTGAGAAAATGTGAACCATATAAAATCAGCAATCAGAAAGCAAAAGAGTAACACAAGACTTCAGAAATAGATAATACACTGAAATGGCAAA
>NW_006408570.1:914751-919848 GCF_000296735.1 Chrysochloris asiatica | reverse complement strand
TTACATTTCAAGATTGCTGCCAGTGTATTCAATGATGGACAACGTATGGACATGCTCTAGAGTGTTTTATTGCCTAGTTGACAAAGCTGCTTTTGAATGCTGGTGGTTCTATTCCTTTGACACTACGCACTTTTATAATACGTGTTAATGCTCTATGACAAAATGCTCTGATTCCTAGTGCCAAAGGTTCAATTAAGTGTATATAACTGAACACACACTCATCCATTTGTGCGCTCTCTTTTTTTCTAATGATGCTTAAAGTAAAGATCCCATCCTTTGCAAGTCATCTATGTTGTTCCTTAGGCATATTTTATCCTGGCTGAGATTGTTGAAGAATGGTGGCTTGTTTCATGGTTTTTGTATTTGTGTCTAATGCACGTTTTAACATGATAGACGCAATGCATTGTGTAGCTACAGTTTCTGGACAAGTCGATCTTTTAGGAATTGTTTTTCAGACCTTCAATAAATTTTTTCTTTAAATTTCAAAAAGAAAATACACTGAACTCAGATACAGCTCAATCTAATAAATGGGAAACACAATCACAGGATAAATTCTAAAGTCATTTGAGGAAACTAGAAAGTTTAAAAGACCCAAATCAAATTTCCAACAAAAAACAACGAAATTTCCCTTGATCCATTTAATCTCACTAATTTCTATAATCTAAATTGCTTACTTAAACAGAGAGAGATTTTGGTTTCTCACTAACATTAAAGCCATCATTGCAAATAGATATACCCTCCCCCCCCCAAAAAAAAAAAATCCTGTATTTCTTAAAACCAAGGCCTAAAAATAAAATTTTTAAAAAAGTTTAAAAAAAAGTTCCCCTCGAAAAAATGTGGCTCATACTTCCAAAATCAGTTTATTTATAAATACTAGTGGGGGAAAATGTAGTTGTAATCATTTAATAAGAAGATGGAGACATGGAGAGGCAGTTGGTATCAGACTATCAGTACCCAAGCTACCCAAAGTACAGGCTTCAATTACCTGATAGAAATCACAAAATAAAAGCAGACCAAAATGCCACATTTATTAAATTCTTGCTGGCATAATGGCTAAAAACATAGGCTGCTAACCAAAAGGTGTGCAGAGCAAAACTACCAGCTGTTACAGGGGACTAAGATGTGGTAGTCCGCTTTCATAAATATTTACAGCCTATGATGAATTCTCCTCTATCAGGGTACTATGAGTCATGAATGACTCAATGGCAGTGGTTTAGGATGTACTAAGCACTTCCTATACATTATTTTATTTCACACTCATTAATAAAGAAGGAAACTGAGGCTTTGATTAATTTGCCTAATCAAATCCTCAGAGAAAGACTTTAACCTCACTTTCTTGGCCCAAAGCTATCTTCTTTACTACTAAAAATACTATAAAAGTTTTTCTATAAGGAAGATAACTAAAATTAGATATGAGCTTATTCAATCTGGACATTATCAAAAAGAGGATGAATTACTGCTCTGTATTTCTGAGGCATCTAATACTGTGATAACTACATGACAACGTTATGGTCAGGCATCACATCTGCTGGTTCACAATACAAGTCAAGTACATAGTAAATAAATGCCTAAGGAACTTGAGAATATCAGCAATGGAACCAGTGGTCTAAAAGTCCACTATCTTATAGCTTTTCTTTAACCAACATAATCTGACTCAATTGTTTAAAAAGTAAAAGTAGCTTTGGTTAATGTTAATTTAGCTTACATTATAAATTCATTAACTCAGAATTCTTCTAGCTATAAAATGTTACATACAATAGCTTCCATAATCAATATCATAAGAGACCTATTTCCTAGAGTAACAATGATCCCTTCTAATCCAATGGGACCATTTAAAAAGAAAAAGACAATTGAAATGATTAATCAGGCTCTATGAGATCTATGAAGATAGCAAAAAACTATCCACACTCTGGCTGTAGAATTTATTTTAATCAACTTTTAGAAAAGACAAATAAAATATTTTTCAACATAATCTTGCTTTTCAATATACTTTGTCCATCTGCCAACAAGCTTATGTATTCCCTTATTAAAAAATATTTTAGGCTGAGCTGCAAGCCACAAATGAACTCCTGTCTTCACTTCTTCATAAGAGATAAATCTTTGTCCTCCAAGGGCTACTTTCAAGGAACCAAACAAGTCAAAGTCTGATGGAGCAAGACCAGGACTATAAGGTGGATGCTTTAACACCTCAAAACGAAGTTTTTGCAGAGTGTCAACAGTATGGGCAGAAGTTTGTGGATGTGCATTGTCATGCAAGATCACAATATCCTTGGACAGCAGTCCTCTTGTTTAAGAGCTCCAGCTCCTCAGGGAAAATCTCACTGTAACAAGCCCTGTTGATTGCTGAACCTTTTTCCTGGCAGTGTTCCAATACCGGCCCTTGGGAATCCCAGAAAACTACATGCATCAATTTTCCAACTGATGCTTGATTTTTCAATTCTTTCTTGGTTGGTAGCACAAGATGCTTCCATGCCATACTCTGCCATTTACTCTCAGGCTTGTAGTGATAAATCTATCTCTCATTACCAGTAACGATTTTTTAAAGAAACTTTTACCTTCCTTCAAAATCAGTCCAAATTTTGTTTGCAGATGTCCAAAGACTTCTGTTTGTGATCTTCTGTGGCTTATTTCAGTACCCATCTGGTCAAACTTTTCAAAACCCAAATCTGTCGTGAATAATTTAATAGGCAGAGCCATGGCTGATTTGCAAATGATTTACCACACAATCCACTGTTATTCAGCTATTCAACAGAACCATTTCATGTGCACACTCAACGTTGTCATTAGCCATGGACATAGGCATTTTAATATAACTGAAATCTGGGTAATTTTTGACTCACCATCATACTTTGTAGAATTACATTCAATATGTTTAAATTTATTGTTGTTGTTAAGTGCTGTTGAGTCAGTTCCAACTCATAGTGGCCCTGTATAGGGTTTCCAAAGAGTGACGGGTGAGTTTGAACTGCCGATCTTGCAGTTCACATAGACTTTGCGGTGCAGAGCTTAATTCTATAGCAACATACCAGGACAAAACTGAGAAAGTACTTACCAAATTTAAGATGGAATTAAAACAGTAGAAGGAATTACTTCTACAGTTTCAATAATCTTAAAGTAAAAAAAAAAAAGCACAAGTATTTAAAAACATGTCCTTAGTATTCTGTTTGCTTAATGTTCTTACCAGTACTAACACTGGAATTAAAATTAATAGTGACGATAAATGAAAGCCTAAAATATATCTAGGATTGATAGAAACCGACTTCCAGCAAGATGGTGGACTAGGCCGACATACTACAGAGACCCTTTACAACAGACATAAGAGAGATCTAATGAAACAGACACAGGGGGCAAACCAAGATTCCTGAGCTTCAGAAGAAAGGTTAGCTAAGTGGATTGAATACCTACTGGGAACAGAAGCTGAGCAGGGGCAGTGAAAGAAAGAGACTGACTAGAGAACAGACTTCTGGCCAGACACAGCATGACCATCTTGAACTTTTGTATGGAATTCTGAAGAGACAGAGAATGGCCTGATGATGCATACTCACACAGCTTACCCACACTCTCCTGTATAAAAGACATGAAGCTAGCCCCCACGTTCACATACCCCCAGCACAGATTCTGCTCTCTGGGAGGTCTGAGCTGTGCATTTTGAGCCTATATGAGGCAGCTGTGCATTTTGAGCCATTGTGCTGCCTTGGAGCGTGGATTCTGGTAGGCTCTGCTCCAAGTTTACCAACCCTAGAGCCTCCAGGCCAGAATTAGACAAGTAGGAAACTTCATAATCAACCATTTTATTCCCAGCTGCTGTCTAGTTCTGACAGACACTGAAACTGCAACCTGAAGGTCCTCCACAAACTACCTCCTTCACCCACCTTGTGAGTTGTCTAGAAGAAACCCCCAAACTTTTCTCCTCTCTGAGTCCAAAGACTGCACTGGTTTTTTGTTTATTTTTTCCTTTCATTGTTTTTATCTGTTTGTTCTTTGTTCTGCTTCCTGTCTTTCCCTTCCCTTGATTTTTATCCTTTCTATCTCCATTTATTCTTTCTTTTCTTGTTTCTCATTTCTACCACTTTTTTTCCCTCTTAATTTTTCTTTATTGCTCTCCAGTCTCTTTTACCATCTGCCCTGTTTTGTTACTGTTTTTTTCTCTTCCTTTTATTTTCTCTTGTACAGTCCTATTTTCCTGTCTCTTTTCTCTTTTCAATTATTATATTCTTTGTTTTCCTGTTAACCATTTTTGTTTCTTTTTTCTCCTTTATTATTTTCTCTTTTCATTGGTGACCGCTTATTTATTTGTTCTGCTTTGTTTTCCTGTGTGTGCTTTCTCATCTTGCCCAACACAAAAGGAGACAGTAATGGTGCCTATACAGCTCAATCACAACACTGCAGCTCTACCCACTGGGCAAGAACCAATGCCAGGTCCCATACCACCTTATCAATGATAGACACCAGCCAACACCAGCAAAACCTACCCTAAACCGAGCTGCACAAATAGTGAACAGAAAACTGTGAGTGCACTTCCATTCTCTAATCACAGCTACCAGGAAATAGTTGGTGAAAGCCTAAGAACACACCAACATACAACCATCAGTCATATACAAATATAATGATACCACAATGTCTCAGACATAGCAGACAATTTTAGCTCATACAAAGAAACTAGAGAGAGTGACTCAAACAAATGACAAAGAGGCAGAGTCAGAAAATGTTTTTGAGGACACACACACACACACAAATGGAATTGTTCCAGAATGTCGACAATTCTTAAGTTATTCCTCTTCATGTTATTCAACATGAATCTTAGGCCTTCTTCACATTTTTTTTTCCTTTTTTGTGCTTGCTCTTCTATCTTAGTAGTGTTGAGAGACTTATCTTCTAGCTCACTAGTTTTGGCTTCTAGCTGATCAATTCTACTCCTTGGCCTTTCAGTGTATTGTTCATTTCTGATATTATTAATTGTTTGGACCACCTTCTATAGGTTTTGAATTGTTTTCATTGCTATCTATATTTTATTTGAATGTTCCTATACTGCTTTCCTGACTTCTTCCTTATTTTTCTCAACTCCATTGAGAATAACTTAAGAATTAACAGTATTCC
>NW_006408570.1:898700-912728 GCF_000296735.1 Chrysochloris asiatica | reverse complement strand
AAGAGTATGCGGGGGAAGAAAGAGTCCCCACTGAAAAGTTTTCATCTTGTCTTAGATGGGTCTGGTGAAAAGAGATGGATATAAGATTCATATGATTCAACAATGAATCATTGTTATCATGACTAATTGCGACTGTCACAATTGTAAAGGTAGAAGTTTTGTAACAAAAACAGGTGAGGACCCTAGGACCATTAAGGGAGAAGAGCACAAGTGGAATGCGAGTCCTTATCCAGAGAAGCAGCGACACCAGAGATGGAGGCAGAGATGGGGTCATGGAGAGTGGAAGCACCTGAGGACTCTAGATTCATAGGAAGAGAGGCATTAAGAGCTGGTGGCCAGGAGGCAGACTTGCAGAACGTACCCTTTAGAGCTTCAAATTATTATACATGCCTGAGTGAGGTTTTTTTGTTTCGTTTTTTAAAAAAAGCTAAAATGAATAGAAATACTGTTAAATTATGGTACATGGAGGGGATTATAATCATTGTAATGAAACAAGGTGTATGATTTGTTGAAAGTAAAACTGATGATCTGCCCTGTAAACTTTCACTTAATCCACAATAAAAACCTTAAAAAAATAAAATTATATTTTTTAAAAAAAGAATTCCCCTAGGTAAATCACTTCTCTGGTCAGCAAAATTCTACATAGTACAGAGCTGACTTTGCTCCCAACTTCCATATAAATGATACAAGAATACCCTCTCCTGTGCCATGTCCTGTTTGTACAGCAAAGCTGAGTTGACCACATCCCTCCCCAAAATGACAAGAGACTTGCTTTTCCATATACTGTGCTGACTGACCTTTCTACCAATGAGGTTTTCTGAAGGAAACTGTTTTAATTCTCCTAGAAACTAGATTCATTTCTGGTGGAGTTGGGAACTCTGGTAGCATAGTCGTTACAAATAGATGCGAACCTTATGGTCAGCAGTTCGAAACTACCAGCTGTTCCACAGGTGAAATATGAGGCTTTCTGCTCCCATAAAGATTTACAACCTCAGAAACCCTGTATAGGGTCACTATGAGTCGGAACTAACTCCATGGCACATCACCACCACTATGGAGCTGGGATGAACCGCCCAGGCCATTGCCCTTGAGATCTTCTGAACCTTGAGCTAAGCAGACTGGATGCTAAAAGTCACCTTTGAATTAAACAATATTCCTTCTAGTAAACCAGAAAGGTCACTTTGCCTTGGGCATCATGCTCTTATGAAGAATTTCGTCTGTTTCAGTAAACAGAAACTTCAAATGTCAAACAATGTTTTAGGATAAATTAATATTTATTTTAATTGCTCTTCAAAACAAATCAGAATGAAATCCTTCCTGCCAGAATTTCTATCCTGACCTTGGTTCCATGGTAGGGCTGACACGACGGAGTATGAGTCTTTACAGCATTTTTTACTCCCAGATCCCTGGTGGCATCCTGGGTTAAGCACTGTAGGCATAGTAGGTTAAACATAACCGCAAGGTCAGCAATTCAAATTTACCAGCTACTCCTTGGAAGACAGATGAGGCTGTCTGCTTCCATAAGGATTTATAGCTTCAGAAACACTATGGTGCAGTTCTACTCTGTCCTTTAGGGTCAGAATGTGTTGTAATTAACTCAACAGCAGTGGACTAGTCAAAATGTTACCCTGATTTGTAATTCACACATTAAATAAGCTTCAATCAATTTCTATTATAATATGATTTTTATTTTAACAGGTGTGATGTTAATTTGTGTGCTTGTCTACCTTTTGCAGGACATTATCTTCATCACTTTTTAAAGTCTTATATATATATATTTGAGTTTATTTTATTTATTCCTGCAATAGCACATTGTTTTCATTGTTATTGCTCTTTAATACACAAGTCCAATAAAAGGAATACTCTAAAGATTTTATCTCAAATTGACTGAAACTTATTACATTTATGGAAGAGGTATAAGTGATATAACAACAGCCCTTCCTCTTCATTTTCTAAACAATGGTCTATTTTGAAATGAACACACCAAAGGGCCATGTTCACAGACTGGTCTACAGCATTTAACTTTAACTAATGTGGTCTCAAGGAGGCCTGGTAGCAGAGTGGATTACGAGCTGGGCTGCTAACTACAAGGTCAGTAATAGGTGCTCCATGGAAGAACGATGGGCTTTCTGCTCCTGTAAACATTTACAGCCTCAGACATCCTATGTAGAGTCGCTATGATTTGGAACCGACTCAGTGGCACACAACTACCACCATCACCACCAATGTGGTCTCACCAGTTTCCTGAGAAATAACTCCAAATCTTTTCAATTTCCTGAGTAAGTACATGCTTTGTTAATCTAAGCAACACCTAAGGATTTGTGCTAATAAATTGGGCTGACCAGATCAGAAAGATAATCTGGGATCAACTAACCTCAAGTTGCTGCTGCTGCTGTCATTGTTGTTGTCATCTGTTGTCAAGTGCCATCAAATGGGTTCTGACCCACAGCAATCCTGTATCGGGTTTCTGAGGAGCAGCTGGTGAGCCAACCTTGTGGTTCAAACCAACTTTGCCGTCCAGTGCATTAACCTACAGCGGCACACCAGGACTCCAAACTAACATTAATACCATACTATTCTCTTCAGATTCCTTCTAAAATTATGCTAGCATAATATCAAATATCTCTATAAAATAGTTATCATACAATCCCACCCTATCTCCAGACCATCCACATAAACAACAAAAAAAGAAACCGTACAACTATATAAATATCAAAATCAAGAAAGGAAAAAAAAAGTCATAAAATAATCTAGGAACACCAGACTGAAATAGGAAAAACTTCAACAATGCTAAATGCCCCATCCAGCAGAGAAATTTCAACAGCAACACTGTTTACCTGTGGTCACTACAAGCCCTTAATGAACTCAGTTGGCAGTACCATGTGAGATTTATATCAAAAGATGTTTTATACAACAAATAAAAGAGTACATTTTGGTCAAGTCAAGGTTTAACCAAAGTCAAGAGTTTAAAGAATCATGGGGACAACTAATTTCACCCAGGTTGGTTTCTTTAAAACCAGTTACAATGGAAAAATGTCTGGAAGCCTTCAATATCTTTTACAGGCAACCAGTTCCTTTCCTAAGCATCAGTTACATAACTCAAATAATTTGGCAAAGGCAAGTTAGAATTTTAAAAGTAAATAAATCTTTCCCTTTGTTAACGGGCCTCACACAGAAATCAACCTAGTCAAGACTGTTTATATTACAAATGTTATTTAGCCCCACAAAGCCTAAGGCAAACTAATCAAAATAAGAAATACAGAACTTCTCTCCTGCACAAATCAATTCCATAACAAGTGAATTACAAAACATTCACTTCAATAGGAAAACTAGAAAATAGTAGACATTAACAAAGAATGTATTTAGACATTTTTTATTAAAGCACTTCATGCTAATGTGATAAATTCCAAATACACAGTGTTTGGGGAGAACTCAACACAGAAAATGCAGTAGGAAGAAAAAGGAAGGTTTTTATGTCTTCTTTAAACATGGTTCTACTTCCCCAAGCAAACACCAGAGCTGGATCCATTTAATACTTTCAATCCAACACCATTTTAAAAAAAATAATACTAATTCATACTAGAATTAGAATTTCAAAAAAAAATAAAAGTATGACTACTTCACTTAAGTCATTATGGTGACAGAGGTGGTTGTGTGCTGTTGAGTTGGTTCTGACTCACAACAATCCTGCTGAGGGTTTCGGAGGCTGTAAATCTTTGCAGGAGCAGAAAGCCTCCTCTTTCTCCTGCAGAGCAGCTGGTAGAATGGACAATTTTTTAATTTCTCCTCAAATTCTGCCAAATGACTGAACTTCTATAAATGTGCACTTTCTCATTTTTCTGAAGCCTCACAGTTATATATAAAGAGCTCTGGTAGCATAGGGTTACTAGTCGGGCTGCTGACCTCAAGGGTCAGCAGTTCAAAACTACCAGCAATTCCATGGAAAAAAGATGAGGCTTTCTGCTCCTGTAAAGACTTACAACCTCAGAAACCCTATGCCTGGTCATTATGAGTTGGAACTGACTCCATGGCACATGACCACCACCATGTTCTAAAATGAGAGGTTGTGGCAATTGTTCATCAATTGTATTTCTTCTTCCTCTTGCTCACACAGTTAGATTTTATTTCCAAGTTTCCTTTGCAGTGTTTGGCTATGTAATTGAACTGTACCCAGTGTAATGTTGGCAGAAGTAATATGTGTCATTTTCATGCCTAACCCATATAAAACCTCCAGGTATTATTTATTCTCTTTTCCTTTCTGCTGGAACCTTACATCCACATGTTGAAGTGGTCAAGATACAGGTTACAAAAGTCCTAGCTCCCGAGTCATTCCCACCCCTCCACACACAGAGTAGACAGGGATGGGCAACTTAGACATTGGCTACCCAAAATGCGGGGGAGGGGAGCTACAAAGGCAAGAAGTAACTGGCTTAGAAGCTTTCAAGAGGGAACCTAGAGCCAGGGGCCCTGGAGGAAGGCAGAATCTCCAGTGAGTTGTATCCAATCTGTCTAGGCGGGGATGATGAAATGAAATGCTGATGGGTCTCTTGTGATACAATAGTGAATAATTGTTATCAGGACTGATTGTGAGGGTTGGAAATGTAAAAGTAGACATTTTATAGCAAGGAAGGGATTGATTAACTTTCCAGTCTAGGAGCGGAGGTCCCTAGGGACCATCAAGAGAGAAGAGCGGAGAGCGGGACCCTACCCGGAGAAGCAGTGATGCCTGAGATGGAGGCAGAGACGACGACGTGGAGCGATGGAGCAGCTGGAGACTTCAGATCCAGAGAGGGAGAGCGACTGTGTGCTGAAGACTGGTGGGGAGTGTGGGGGGCAGACTTGCAGGGTATACCCTTTGGTTGGTTGATGATGCATGGAGGGGATTGTAACCATGGCAATGAAACAATATACAATAGAATGAATGTAAAACTAATGTTCTCCCATGTAAACTATCATATAATTCACAATAAAACATTAAAAAAAAAAATACTATGGAAATGGGAAAACAGTTTCACAAAACATACTTAGATAAATAAATGTTATTTTTTTTTTAAAAAAGTCCTAGATCCCTTAATGATCACTTGGAGGAGGGTCATCCCAGCAGGTACAACCATTTTGGATTTTACATGAACAAAAATAAGCCAAAAAGTACTGCTACAAAAATCATAGAAACTTTTATTAAATAAAAGTATCAAAATCTGAAGCTATTATTTCTCAACATCTCCTCCATCTAGGTGTATACACTTCTGAAGGTGGTGTTTTCATTAATTTAACACTTCCCAGAAGAATGCTATGCTCTATGATTTACACCAAGTCAAAACAGCAGTTTCAGCATCTTCAAGGCACTCAAATCATGTTCCATTTATAAATGTTCAAGAAAAGTTTGAAGAGGCAAGGTAAGGCTATAGGGTGGATGGGGTAAGGTTTCCCACTGAAATTCAGCCTTTGCTACCATGAGCAAGTGCACTGTCATGATGGGGGAAAAAATTCCTTCTTGTAACTTTCCTGGGCTTTTTCTCACCAGTGCAATTTTCAATTTACATAAAACTTATTTATAATAAGCCCAATGATCGTCCTGTATTTATCAAGAAAATCTATCAGATTATTCCTCTGTGATTGCAAGAAACAGTCATCACACCTTCTGTTTGATTGGAATGTTTAAGGCACTCTAATGAGACAAGTGTATTACTGACAAAAGTTATCTACAGCCATCCATAGATCACAAAGACAAGCTTAAACACATTTTGTTTAAAATAAACCCTTACATGTATGAACTGGAACTCTAGTAGCAATATTTTTTATACTTACCCTTGTAAAAGTTCTATAAAGAAATTATGGAGTTTAGCCGCTACAGCAGGAAGCATTATTAATGAATACAGAAACTTGTGTGAAAAGTAAGGGATTGTCATAAAGAAGTAAAATAAGTAACACTGACTTAATGCCCAGGTAGGGGGCAACAAGAATGCATAAAGCTCCCAAATTACAACAGAGTTTCAGTCCAACCACTCAAACATAATTTGGTTCTCACTTAAGTCAAATTCCTCATTTAAAAAAACTTTTTTTCATTATTGTTTTTTGTTATCAACACCTTTAAAAATGCAAATCTTTACTTCTCTTTAGGGGTTAGGATGAAATGACTGTTGTTAAGTGCTGTCGAGTCAATTCCAACCCATAGCAACCCTGTATAGGTTTTCTGAGAAGCAGTTGGTGAGCTTGAACTGCTGATCTTGCAGTTCAAACAGCTTTGTAGTCTGGCATATTAATCCACAGCGCCACACCAGGACTCCATGAAAATGATAGTATAGCACATTATATACTGCAACACTGTATGTATTACATATTACTAATGACAAGATGTATATTTAAAAAAAAAATGGGAACACTCATAGTGCGTTCATCATAACTCAAATATGTCTTAAGTCAGGAACTACCTGTATATTTAACAAGCTGAAATGCTAAAAAGTTCTGTAATATTATGGAGAACAACTGGTTAAACTGAAACCTATAATAAATTAAAAGGTAGACTAAATGCCTGCCGAGTCAATACCACTGAAAGTGAATGGAGAGTCAGAGTTAAGAGTGTACATTCACTTTTATAATACATAAGATAGATAAAGTCAAAAAAGAATTGGCTGGTTTGCAAAACTAAAATTGTAAAGAACAAAGGACATCCAGACAACTAGGGCTTACTTGGTTAGCTAGAAAGCTGAACACACACAGATCTCAAACAGTAAGAGAAATGGCAAGGTTGGCAGTATGGAGGACTCTCCTGAGGTGACTAAGAGGGCTGAAAGGAAGCTTGCACAGTCAAGCAGGGGTGTTTGCAACAAGAGAGAAGGACCTGCTTGCTCGTCCCACACTGAAGAGAGCTGGGGTGTGCTCTCCACTTCAGGAGAGAACCTTCCAGTCTTTACCTACATGATTCCTAATCTTGATCCCGAGTTGTATGTAGCCTGTTGACCCTGATCCTAAATTGTGCCTGTTACTTCCTTAAATAAACCACTGAAAACCTAACTGTAAACAAACAAACTAACAAAAACAGTAAGAGAAAAGAACAGCACAAACTTGAGCAATGATGTTCCTGGACAACTTCTAAATGAAATGAAGTGACTCAGTCCTGAAGCAAGGATCAACTTAAGATGTGATCTTCCCATCCATGGTTTCATGTAGCCTCAAAGGAGGGCCATTAATTGATAAAAAGGCACAGAACTACTCCACCAACCAAAGAAAAATATGAATCAATCCTGAAAATTATATGAAGGAAAACACATGGGATAGTTTCCATATAGAATCTTCTGGAAAGAAACAGATCAGAAACCTACTCAGTTTTAGAGTAAATTATAATGCCAAAAGAACCCACAAACCTAAGGTGTAGTGAATTATTTCACAGGTCTCTTCTGGTGGTGGTTATGTGCCATGGAGTCGGTTCCGATTCATAGCGACTCTATAAAGGGTTTCCGAGGCTGTAAATCTTTACAGAAGAAAGCTTCATCTTTCTCCTGCGGAACAGCTGGTAGTTTTGAACTGCTGACCTTGAGATTAGCAGCCCAATTCGTAACCACTTACATTAAGCGGATTGAAATTAGTCAATCACAAAAGAACAAATACTACATGAGACCACTGTTGGAAAAAAGCCTAGAGTTAAGTTCTAGTCAATGGAATGTGGTTAGAAAGGATATGTACTATTTTCAGGTAGCTTTAAAAACTCTCTTTTGGTTTTTTCCCTTCTGCAGCAATCCTGGAAGCAGCTTTACAGATGGTACAGCACACCACAGAAATATTTTAAGTCCCTAAATCATCACTGAGAAGAAAAACATCCCAATTAGAAACATCACTTAGGATTTGACAGATGTGAAAATAAACCATTGCCATCATTTCCAATATCCATGAATTCAAACAAATACTTACTGAGTACCTCATATGTACAAAGTATGTAGCAGTTTCTTTCCTATTTTACTCACTTCGTGGGTATCACAGAAGATTCAAAGGAGTCCTAGTGGCACAATGGCTAAGTGCTTAGATGCTAACAAAAAGATCATAGGTTTGAACCCACCAGAGACTCCCTTGAGAAAAAAATCTGGTGATCTGCTCCCATAAAGATTACAGCCTATATCTTTTGAATTTTGGTTTTCCTTGCATTATACTATAAAATAGACACTGGGGAGTGAGATAAAGGAATAGCCAGAAATATCACCATAGAAAGCTTGTAAGTCCGTCTTCTGCCTATAACTGATTGGAATACCTAAAATGGGGCTACAACGTGCCCAGTGAAGGAGGCTTCCTGCGGAGCCTCTGCAATACATAAGACTATAGGTGGAAGCCTGAACCACATCCAGATCTCCAGAGATGGGAAATTCCCACTTGAAAGGATGAGCAGATCAGCCTGGAGCAGCTAAAAGAACAGAAGATACTTCTTGAAAGAAAGACCTACAGGAAAAATATAAAACAACATATACAGACCAGCTGTTACTACAAGAACAAGCAACTTGCTTGCCCAGGAAACATCAAGGCAAGTGGTCGGGTACCCTCAGTGCAAACCCCCTTCCAAGACTAAGAGTTCCAAGACTAAGACTCAATGGGAATACATGCTCTGGTTGGTGACCAGGGGAAGTGAGGGGAAAACAGCAATGAAGCGGTGAGCTAAGCCCTACAATGTTCAATAGACTTCTGTGAACCTGGGTGAAGACCTGGTTGGCCAGCAGTGTGGCAAGACCTGGGGATTCTTGGGCCCAGAGTCAGTGACACTGCCACAGATGACTAGAGTGGAGAGTGAAGCATCCAGCTGATAGAAAGAGAGGGCATATGCATAAGAACACCCACACTTGCAGATAATACCCACTTGACCTGGCTTCAATGACTGGATGATCAGAGCTCAACCAGAATTAGAAAGAAGAGGGAAAAAAAAGTATTCTGATACAATTTTATGAACTTGACCTACACCTGTGGAAGCAGTAGCTCAAAAGAGGGAACAAATCCTTACAGCAAGAATCATTCCCACCCCCTCCACACACAGAGTAGAGGAATGGGCAACTTGGACATTGGCTACCGAAAATGGGGAGGGGAGGGGTGGGAGGCTACAAAGGCAAGAAGTAACTGGCTTACAAGTTTTCAAGAGGGACCCTAGATCCAGAGGGCCTGGAGGAAGGTAGAATCTCC
Source organism: Chrysochloris asiatica (assembly GCF_000296735.1). Lineage (NCBI taxonomy): Eukaryota > Metazoa > Chordata > Mammalia > Afrosoricida > Chrysochloridae > Chrysochloris > Chrysochloris asiatica. Next base: position 903,572 of record NW_006408570.1, on the reverse strand, counting down.
AGTGAGTAGTATCCTATCTGTCTAAGCGGGGCTGATGCAAAGAAATGCATACGGGTCTCTTGTGATACAATAGTGAGTAACTGTTATCAAGACTGATTGTGAGGGTTGGAAATGTAAAGGTAGATGTTTTATAGCAAGGAGGGGAGTGATAAACTTTCTAGTCTAGGAGCGGAGGTCCCTAGGACCATCAAAGGAGAAGAGCGGAGAGCGGGACCCTATCCAGCGAAGCAGTGATGCCTGAGATGGAGGCAGAGACGATGACGTGGAGCGATGAAGCAGCTGGGGACTTTAGACACAGAGAGGGAGAGGGGCTGTGTGCTGACAACTGGGGGGCAGGATTGCAGGGTATACCCTTTGGTTGGTTGATGATGCATGGAGGGGATTGTAACCATGACAATGAGACGATATACGATAGAATGAATATAAAACTAATGTTCTCCCATGTGAACTATCACATAATCCACAATAAAACATTTAAGGAGAAAAAAAAAAGATTACAGCCTAGAAACTCTATGGGGCAGTTCTACCCTGCTATATAAGGTTGCCATGAATCGAAATTGATGGTAAATAACAACATAATATATCTTTACTTAAGAATCTTATATATACGATAACACATGGCAATAATATATGTAGTAAGATTGATATCTGAGAGTACAATTTTATAAGAGGGACAGCTATCAGTCAATTAATCAATAAAATCAATTACTCAGTTTCAAATTTACCATTTCTTAATATGATAAAAATATAGCAAACATCTAAAAGTTGATATAAATTGAGTACCAAAGTAGGCAAATTCACTTTAATCTGCCCTTAATTCTACTACAGGGTATGACCTTAAAAAGTTGTCTGAAATTTAACAAATTATTTCCCTCCCCTAGTCCTTAATTTCTTCAGATAATTAAGTAATGAAGCCAGACAATTTTCTCATCAAATGAGGTAAAACTATTCTTCATGGAGTCTTCCCTTTTATAAAAAGGGCTATAAAGTTAATTGTTCAAACTAAGGCCTGGAAAAGCAACTTTGAAAAAGGAAGCTTCTACTAAGTCTATAGTCTCTTATATTTTGAAAATCAAGGAAATATTAATTAACCATAATACCAATAAACTTGTGTTTTACAAGATACCTTCATTCTGATACTCAAAACATACTCAAGGATACAAAGGTTAATACTCAATTATTAATTGTATTACTTCAACATTAAAAGACACAATATACCTATTTTATCAGAAGTTTGCCATTAACTAGTTTTAAATGTTGCACTTCATAAAGTATAACATTGACAAACCTGAACAGAAGAAAAGGAAAAAAGAGTAAGTAGAATAATAATAAGAAAAGGAACCATAACAAATCTATCTGAATTCCCTTAGGAAAGAGGAATTGACAAATCTCTTTTTCAAAATCAAACATACACTTGAAAGATTTTCAAGGCTAGCTGAGCCCTAAAATATAAGCCCAAACATAATCTACTCCTTTATTCTCCCCCAGATGATAAGAATTACAAATGATCTATTTAAGAACACAGTTGTTTATAAAACCAAGAACCATTTTCCATAAACAACCAAAACTTCTATTTTTGTTGAATGCTACATAATCAGGTATGCTGAGAAATTTTAATAAGATCATTGTGACTTAAATTTCAAAAGAGAAAGTAGTACTGAAAGTCATGGCTATTACTGCTCTTTTACTCATAATGATGGAAGAAATTCAGCTGTTCCCTGCGACTTTGGTCATTTAGAGATAAACATTCTTTATAATTTAAATATTTCTTACTGTTTTTAAATGCCACCAAATCAATTCCAAACATACCACCCCTGTATAAGGGTTTCCAAGGAGTGGGTGGTGGATTTGAACCACCAACCTTGTGGTTAGCAGTCCAGTGCATATATTACATCGCCACACCAGGATTTCTTACACATCTGTTCATTTACAGTGTTAAGTAAAACTCCTTATATGATCATAATCCACAGAAGTTCTTAACAAGCCCTTTTTCATAGACACCTGCTGATTAAGTTATTAAGTAGGAGAACTTTAAGACTTCTTGGGCTTTAAATCACATCCAAAGTCGAGGAGAGTGTTTAAAAAAAAAAAAGAAAAGAAAGAAAGCCTTCAAATCCACAATATAACCCATCACAATCTAACAGTATTTACTCAACACCCACAGAGCAATTGTTGACTAGTCCCCATAAAGACAAGATCTTCCCTAAAATGATAAAACAAGCAATAATTAAGATATTTGGCTAAAAAAATTAAATTAAATTAAAAAAAAACAAACCCTATGTTGACTAAATAGGTACAAAACCAATGGCCAACCTGTAATAAACCAAAACTTACTTGTTTCATGGCAGTCTCTCCAATTTTGTCTGAATGTTTGCGGATGCTCTCCAGAAAGTCTTTGAGATCAGACATAGAAACATCCTTTATTTCCTCTCGAAGCTTAGGGATGTTGTCCACCATCACCTTGCAGAATCGATAATGGCTTACTTGAGGCAGATATGTATGCTCTAAATGTTCCAGAGTTTTCAGTGCAGGGTAGTGCCTACAAAAGGAATTGACCACCTTTAGCTCAACTCATCTTCCTTAGGGTCACAGATATGTTCCTCAGGCAAAAATTCTAGACTGAATTAGTTTTCAGTATTCATTAAGACAAATCTAATATTGAGTTTCAATGATAACATCAATAGAAACACCTCAAATTATTAAAGATTAATATATGTATACAAAGTCTAAGAGATTATAACAAAAGATGGCTTAATCCAAGAAGGTAGAAAACTTATAAAATCAATGACATTCTTTATACGAAGGAATAAAAGGAAATTTTAAATTATGATCTCAATATCAAAAAAATCATCCTAAAACTGAACTACCAAGACTAGATATCCTGAAATGGCGGAGTGAAATCTGGCAAACCTTCTTTCCCCAAAACAACTATAAATTAGACCAAAATATCAAAAAACAAAAATTGTATCAGTGCTCTGGAAATGAGCCAATTACAATAGAATTTAAAACAATTATTGCTAGGAACAAAGAAAAAACATTTCATCATAATAAACTCATTAACTGACAGAAAAGTTTCCCCAGCATAAGAGGAAGAATAAGCTAAGACTGATAAAGTTAAGTTTTTAACTTAACATAAGCTATGTATAAACAAAAATGCATTAAAAACAAAGAGGAAACAACAAACTGATAAAAATTACTTGCAACACACATTCAAAATGTTAATAAATTTAAGTTTATTATATAGGAATGAACAAAGAAAGTTCATAAGAACAAAAATGGCCAACATTTTTTAAAAGATGAAATTAATGTGTAGAAAGGTCAATCAAAATTACAATTTTGCTCCACTTGAAAGGATAAGCAAACCAGCCTGGAGCAGCTAGAAAAATAGAAGATACTTCTTGAAGGAAAGACCTACAGGAAAAACCAAAAACAATAACAGTAGTCCGACTGACTACTACAAGAACAAGCAAGTTGCTTGCCCAGGAGACATCAAGGTAAGTGGTGGGGTCCCCTCAGGGCAAACCACCTTCCAAGACTAAGACTCAAGGGGAATACACGAGCAGGCAGAGCAGGCATGTGGTCTGACTGGTGACCACGTTGGTCCCGATACAGGGAAATGGGGGACAAACAGCAATGAAGTTGTAAGCTAAGTCCGACCATGTTCAACAGACTTCTGTGAACCCAGGTTGAGACCTGGTTGGCCAGCAGTATGGCAAGACCTGGGGACTCCTGGGCCCAGAGACAGTGACATAGCCACAGAGTACTAGAGTGGGGAGTGAAGCGTCCAGCTGATAAGAAGAGAGGGCCTATGCATAAGAACACCCACACTTGTAGATAATACCCACTTGACCTGGCTTCAATGACTGGATGATCAGAGCTCAACTAGAAGAAGAAAGAAGAGGAAAAAGAAGAGTAATCTAATACAATTTTATGAACTTGACCTATACCTATGGATGCAGTAGCTCGAAAGAGGGAAAAAATCTTTACAGCAAGGATCATTTCCACCCCCTTGGTACACAGGGTAGACAGGGATGGGCAACTTACACACTGGCTACACAAAATGGGGGGGGGGGGGGGAGGCTACAAAGGCAAGAAGTGATTGGCTTAAAGAGGGAACCTAGATCCAGAGGGTGTGGAGGAAGGCAGACTCTCCACTGAGTAGTATCCAATCTGTCTAGGCCTAGTGATTAAAGGAAATGCAGATAGGTCTCTTGTGATGCAAGGGTGAATAATTGTTACCAGGACTGATTGTGAAGGTTGTAAATGTAAAAGTAGACATTTTGTAGCAAAAGGAGGGGAGTGTTTGACTTTACTGCCCAGTAGCGGAGGTCCCAGAGACCATCAAGGGAGAAGAGGGGAGTGCAGGACCCTACCCAGAGAAACAGTGACACCAGAGATGTAGGCAGAGATGATGGAGAATGTGGAGAGACTGAACAACTGGGGACTCTAGACCCAGGGAGGGAGAGGGGCTGGGTGCTGACAACCAGGGGGCAGGCTTACAGGGTGTACCCTTTGGTTGGTTGATGATGCATCGAGGGGATTGTAATCATAGCAATGCAATGATATAATACACGATAAGATGAATGTAAAGCTAATGTTCTCCCATGTAAACTAACACATAATTCACAAAAAATAAAAAAAATTTAAAAAACATACAATTTTGTCACTAACACTACCACAGAGCTCTTATATATTATTGTCAGGTGTCATCAAGTCGGAACCGACTCATAGTGACCCTGTGCATAGCAGAACGAAACAATGTCCGATCCTGGGCCAACCTCACTACCACCGGCCGCCACACTTGATGCCATCAATGATGCCACCTGGCTGATTCATCTCGTTGGGGGTCTTCCTCTTTTTCTCTGACCCTCC
>NW_006408570.1:894608-896155 GCF_000296735.1 Chrysochloris asiatica | reverse complement strand
TTTCATTTTTGACAACTTCCAATTTTCCCAGATTCATACTTCGTACATTCCATGTTCCGATTTTCAATGGATATTTACAGCTGTTTCTCTTCAGTTTGATTTGTGGCTCATTAGCAAATGAAGGTTCTGTGAGCATTTCTCCCCTGAGCTTAACTATTCACGTCATCATGGTCATCTTGGTCAACTCTACTTTAAGGAGGCATTTTTTGTCCCCAGTCGCATTCTGAGTGCCTTCCCACCTTCTGGTCCTGTATCTGACAGTGTTTCTCTGCTATTCATAGAGTTTTCAGTGCCTAGCAATTCGGAAGTAGTTTGTCACTCTTTCTTCCTAGTCTGTCTTTGTTGGGAAGCTCATCTGAAACCTGTCCACCATGGGTAACCCTGCTCGTTATTTAAAATACCGGTGGCATAGCCCTCAGAATCACAACAATTCAAACCACCAGAGCACGACAGACAGACGAGTGGAGGTTGTGTGGTTGCTGTTAAATAGGAATCTCCTTGTGCTAGGGCCCTTAAGTCCAGCTCAAAGGCGGGATTTCCGACCTCGGATGTCAGTCAAGAGGCGGAAGCACAGCAGGGGCGACTGGGTTGTAGTGAGCCGCTTAGGGCTGTGCTTGTGGGTCTCTAAGTTGGTCGACCCCGCCTCAAAGCCAGGATCCAACGGTTAGGCTAGGACGGCAATCTCATGTCCGGGGTAAGTAGGAAAGCCTGGCCGGCCCCTGCAGTCTCTTCCCGCTAGGCAGCGTCTCCCCATCGACCTGGTCTACAGACACCTCTCACCCCGCCGCTCCGTGGTCTGGGTTTCATTTAACACCTCCACCAGATCTGCGCAGTTCTCGCACATCGTTTAGATGCCGCCCTCCATGATAGAAGCCTTAATATATTATTAAGGGTTTTAAAAATGAGAATTCATGGTCTACTGGTCAAACATGTTTTTAAAATGATACAAGGTTTCAATGAAGAATATTAGCAAAACAGATATTCTAAACAATTGCATTTCCAAATAAGATTGGAGGTAAAAAATATTTATATATCTATGAATCAAAGAAGATGTTGGCAAGTTGATTCAGACTCACAGCAGCCCCTACATGCATTAGAGTAAAAATGTGCTCTATAGATTTTTCAACACCCTAATTTGGGGGATATGGGCAGGAAACTTTTTATTGTGAACTGGGTGAAGGTTTACAGAGCAGATGATCAGTTTTATATTCAACAATCCTAAACTTCATTTCATCCCAATAATTGCAATCCCCTTATCCCACTTCCTCCCTGTAGTTCTTATTTCCATTCCACCCTCCTTCCCAACCCTTCTCAACTTTGTCCTTAGGTAAGTGTTGCCCTTTTGATTTTGAATGTTTGACCACTCCATGGAAAGCATACCTTATTAGTGTTGCTGTCCCCACTATATACCTATCTACTGCTTGGCAGAAAATTGGGCCAATTTTAGATGAGTTCCATTTCAGACCTGAAAGGGGTCAGGTGCCCTAGTCTTGAGTTCCTCCAGCCTTTTTACAACAAGTAAGTCCAGTCTTTTTTTTTTTTTTTTT
>NW_006408570.1:891278-893778 GCF_000296735.1 Chrysochloris asiatica | reverse complement strand
ATATTTACAATAGAATTAAAGAAAATTATTTCAAAAATAGAACTTACAAGTATAAAATTTTCAAATTTATAAATACGCATGTCAAATATGTTTATGTGGTAGACCTATGTAATAAGCACTGGACTGTTTACCAGAAGGTCCATGGTTCAAGCTCACCAGTCACTCCACTGGAGAAAGAGTTAAAGTCTCAGAAACCCTATACAGGGTCACTATGAGTCAGAACTTAACAACAACAGCAAACGTGCATATATACATCAGCATATAATCCACTGTCATTGAGTCAATTCTGACTCAAGAGTTCTACTCAGAGTAGAACTTATCCTGAGGGTTTATAAGACTGTAAATCTTTACAGGAGAGACAACCTCATCTTTCTCCAATGGAGTGGCTGGTGAGTTTGAGCCATCTACTTTGCTGTTAGCAGTCCAGTGCATAACACAAGGTGTCACCTGATCTTCTACATACTCATACAGACTAGAAAAACACATACAAAAATGTGAACTATGGGTTTTTGTGTTTTGATTTTTTGGATAGCAAGATTATAGAGATAATTTTCTCCTTCATGCTTTTAATTGACCGATGTCCACATCTTCCAATGATACTATATTGCATACCAAAATTTCATTTCCATCTTTTGTAATTTGCAAATTAAATTATAAAGTCAAAACACATTTATAGCTCTAGTTTCTATTTTTAAAATGAATTTCCTAGCACATAGTTGGAGATCTTCTTAATCCCGTGCACTGAGTATCACAAAAACTTGAGTTCAGGGACTGGCTTTACTTGTTTTACTTCTTTTTATGTTTTCCTCAAGTACCAAAATAACAAAACTTATCCCCTCCAAATATATGGAGGGGATAAAGGTTTATTTGCCCTAAATTCAAAAGTAAATGTACATATATAGTTAAGTAAGAAATGGCTGCTTTTGTTAAAATTCTACAGACTAAAAAACAGTGCAATTCACATGGTTTTGTGTAAACAGAATGGTGTTTATACTACAATTAGGTATGAAGAGCTACGTGCAATAAAATGCAATTCCTCTAGAGAGAAATTTTAGACTGGATAGAAAGCCAGAAATTAAGCCAAAAAGATAAACACACTTTGGGGTTTAGTTATTTTTTGGAACACTGTTTACAGAATGAGAAGAATCCAACAATGTTGCCTGCGGACACAAGGCACATTCACTAATGAGACGCATGGCTGCATGCTGAAACATCTGGTCTGTCAAATACCTTCACATTTTTCAAGACTAATTAGTACAAAAGTCAGTGATTCCATGTAACAAGGTATTTCATCTATTTCTCCACTACCCTTTGCCCAGCATACTCAAGTTCCATCTGTATCTGTTGATAAGATTTCAGCTTATCCAAATTTCTAGTGTATATCCTATAGTTATGGGTCAGAATAGACTCAACAGCACTTAAGAACAAGAACATCCTAACAGTGACATGTTAAAGAATGACCACCAATTAAACAACTGTATAGTAGTGGTGGTGGTGGTGGTGGCGATGGTGGTCTTATGCCGTGGAGTTGATTCCAACTCATAGTTGACTCTGTACAGGGTGTCCAAGGCTGTATAGCTTTACAGGAGGAGAAAGCCTCATCTTTCTCCCGTGGAACAGCTAGCTGGTAGTTTTGAACTGCCGACCTTGAGGTTAGTGACCAGATTCGTAACCACTACCAGCTACCAGAACTCCTTGAACACTTGTATACGAAGCACCAAAAGAAAAAAATGGTCTACATCAGTGGCAACAAATATTCAAAACTAGATTTTGACATTACATTTGACAACTACCAAACATTACTGGCTTGCAGGATCAGCCACTAGAATCAGCCACTACCATGTCAGCAATTCAAATCCACCAGTCACTCCTCCGGAAGCCCTTACAGAGTTTGTTATGAATGGGAACTGAATAGACAGCACTTAACAATAACAAAAACTGAATTAAAAATCAAATTCTTAAGTTTCATTTGCATATGTGTGCTCACTCACTCTCTTACTCCCTGTTGTTGTTTTCTTGTTAAGTACTGTGTTTTGACTCACCGCAACCCTGTATAGGGTTTCCAAGGTGCGGCTAGTGAGTTTGAACCATCAACCTCGCAGTTAACAGTCCAGTGCTTATACTACAGATTCACAGTAAGTAAGAAGTCTTACTCTTTATGCAGGTTTTATCTCACGAAAAATGTGTTCGTCACAACAGAACCAAACAAAAACAAAAGGATAATAACCGAATACTATGAAGACTTATACTCCCAACAAATTCAAAAATTTAGAAGAGATGGATGCATTTTTAGAAAACCACAACCTACCAAAACTTACACAAAGTGAAGTAGAAAACTTAAACTTAAACAGACCCATAACAAAAGAAGAAATTGATCAGGTCATCTCAAAACTCCCAACCAAAAGAAGTACAGGCCCAGATGGCTTCACTGGTGAGTTCTACCAAACATTCAGGGAAGGGCTGTCACCAATTCTACTCTAATTATTCCAGAATATAGAAG
>NW_006408570.1:848628-885913 GCF_000296735.1 Chrysochloris asiatica | reverse complement strand
CTTTTTTGGTATAGTGACTCTTGTGTATCTTTTCATCTTCTTTTGATGATTTCTGCATCATTCAATATTTTGCCCAAAGATCCCCTTCAATGTTGCAACTCAAGGCTTGAATATTTCTTCGCGTTCTTCCAGCTTGAAAAATGTTGAATATGTTCTTCTTTTTGGTTCTAACTCCAGGTCTTTGCACTTTTTATTATAATACTCTACTTGGTCTTCTTGAGCTACCCTTTGAAATTTTCTGTTCAGCTCTTTTAATTCAGCATCTCTTCCATTTGCTTTAGCTATGCTACATTCAAGGGTGAAGTTTCAGGAGTTCGATCGGTAGTGGGAGCGGAGAGCGGATCCGAGAGCCCTGTACAGCCCCATCACCACTGGCCTAGTTACCATCACACCCAAGGAGAAGCCGCAGCTGCCACAGCCGGCTCCAGGCACCATCATCAGAACCATGAGCAGTGAGGCCAAGACCCAGCAGCCGTCTGCCAATCCCCACGCCACCCCCGCCCTCAGCACTGCCGTGGCCTTATATAGGCGGAGCATGATGGCAAGGACAACAAGGTCATAGCAACCAAGGTTTTGGGAACAGTAAAATGGTTCAATGTAAGGAACAGATATGGTTTAATCAATAGTGCTGTGCCAGAAGATGAGCCCCCTCGGTTGGAAGGCATTCAAAACCTGACTGGAGAAGAGGAGCCTCAAATTAGAGTCGACCTTAATGAAGATGCAGTGGAAGTAGTACCTCCAGTGTATCCATTAGTAATCGGAAACATGGGATGTACAAAGCATGAATGGAGGAAAATTCGAGGTCATCAAAACTGAAATGAAACATATCATTGTTACTATCTTAGGCATTAGTAACCTGGAATGGGCTGGTTCTGGCCATTTCACATCTGGCTATCATACGGTCTACTATTCTGGGTGCAACAAATTGAAGAAGAATGGTATTGCACTCATCACCAAAAAAGACATTTCAAAGTTTGTGTTGAAGTACAGCACTGTCGGTAATAGGTTAATATCCATACACCTACAAAAAAAAAAAGTCAGTTAATACAACCATTATTCAAATTTTAGCACCAACCAATGATGCCAAAGATAAAGAAATTAAAGGTTTCTACACACTGCTGCAGTCAGAAATAGATCAAATATGTAAGAAAGATATATTGATGATTATTGGTGACTGGAAAGCAAAAGTTGGAGAAAAAGAACAACAACCAGTAACTGGAGATTTTGGCCTTGGTGACAGAAACAAACCCAGAGATCGTATAATAGAATTTTGTAAGGTCAATAACTTGTGCATCGGAAATAGTTTTTTTTTTTTTTCAACGACATAAGTGATGACTATATACGTGGGCATCACCAGATGGACTACACCGGGAACAAATTGCCTATGTACGTGTGGAGAGACAAAAGAGATGCTTATTGTCATTAGTTCAAGACAAGGCCAGTAACCAACTGTGCCTCAGATCATCATTTGCTAATATAAAAGTTTGGATTAATACTGGAAAACAAAGCAAATCCACCATGGGCAAAGCACAACCCTGAACATATCCTGCCTGAATTGATAAAATTTCAAGAATAGATTTGGCAAACTGAACACTGACTGAAGATGAAGAGTTGTAGGAATACATCAGAGGCGTCAGACATGAAGAAAGTTGAAGGTCATTTAAAGGAAAGAAGGAAAAGGATATAGAACTTTTAAAATAGCAGAATCTTTAGCTTTTACTGGGGGTAGGTTGCAGGGACTGGGTGGAGGGTGAGAGGATGTAAGGTGCTGTTCTTGGGATGGGGATGGGTGATGGTTGAACACATGAATAATTTCACAATACTGTATATCAGGGTTGTTGAAATGGCTGGTTTTCTTACCACAATAAAAGTATTTTTTAAAAAGAGTAAAGTTTCAGAGTCTCTGCTGACATCAATTGTAATCTCTTCCTGTCTTTTTAATGACCTTTAGCTTTCTTCATGTATGATGTCCTTGATGTCATACCACAGTTCTTCTAATCTTTGGTCATTAATGTTCAAGGTATTAAATCTGTTCTGGAGATGGCTTCTAAATTCAGATAGGATATAGTCAAGGTAGTACGTTAGCTCTCACAGACTGATCTTATTACTTCAGTTTTAGCCTGAACTTGAATATGAACAATTGGTGTTCAAATTCCACAGTTAGCCCCTGGTCTTATTTTCTAATTACCCATACTTCTTCAATGTCAACTTTCACTTTCCAATCATCAGTAATTATCAATGAATCTTGATTGAATGTATGATCAGTTTCAGACTGCAGAAGTTGGCAAAAATCTTCAATTTCTTCATTTTGGGCAATAGCAGTTAGTATATAAATTTGAATTATAGATATATTAGTTCAGCTTCCTTCAATGGCAAATTGAAGAGGTACAGTGTTGCAGTCATTGTCCAAAAAATAACACATAAAGTAAACAATATATGATGTATAACTATATATTGTATAAAAACAACTGATTAAAGGGAGGTGCAGCTGGTTTCTAATGGAAAGTAGGAAAATGAATACGACCAAAAAAGAAAACAATAAATTTTATCTGCATTTTTTTTTTAATTTATAGTTTTACCTCGAATATGAAGATGCATAAAGGAGTTGTGGTAAGTTTCTGTATGATAAGCACTGAACTGCTAACCTCATGGTCAGTGGATCAAACCCACCAACTTCTCCTCAAGTATGAGTCAAAACAAACTCTTGGGTACTTAACAACAACAACAACATAAAGATTTCCAACCCAGCAACTCAGAGCCCCTCTCTTTCATATATATGAACCAAAACTGCAAAGTTGTTAACATCTGTCAATTCAGAGTATACAAGCATTTTTTATTCTTGATAATTTTATAACTTTATAAAAAGTTTATTAGGGAAATAACACTTACACTCATTTCTCCTTGAACAGAACTACTCAAATTGTTCTGCCTATATCCTTTTAAGCAACCAAATCCTCCAGAGAATAGGAAGGGAGGCTGGGAAATAATCCTAGGAAATTATAAGAATTCTGATGCTTTGTGCTTTCCTTTAAAATTCTAGCGAATTTAGAAATGTTTCCACAATATTTCTGCTTGTATTTTAATGTTAAATACATTAAGTCCCTATTTTTTTTCTATCAAAATCTAGAAAAAAATTTACATTTCAAGACGATGTACCCTGCTTATCAATTCTGGCTTCACATATTCCTATCACACCGTAGGGTGCCGCAGGACAGAGAGGGCTGGAATGCTTACATTACAAACTCTAGTTTGAAAAGAGTCAAAGAGTAACTGTATAGTTTCTTCTGAAATAAGACTACACAAAAACAGCACACAACAAGGCTCTGACCTTAATCTTGGCCTTGCCCCAACACCAGAACCTGTAACTCTATTTTCTACTGTAATACTAAACAACAGCATATTTCTTAAACCAACTATCACTAAAACAGTTATATGCTTTTACCATAAAAGATTAAATATTCAAAACAATAAAACTATGAACAAAGCTTTTTATTCAATATAATCCATGGCAGAATATATCAACATAAATCTCGTATACCAATCTAGGGATGAATAAATGAAAAGATATTACGGATTTATTTAGTTTTTGAAAGGTTCTATGAACTATGAACTTTTAAATATTCTGAATAACAGAAATTTTATATAAAAACGATTCAATAAAAAAATCTTACCTTTTAGTTTTCATCTGGTCCCTCAATTTGCTGTACATCTCCAAAACTTGAAAGAAGGGGAGAAAAAAGAGTACATAGCATTAGTGAGAGCAAGTAAAAGATGAGTTAAAGTTAAGTGAATCTCGTCAAGAGCCCTACTCCACTCCTGTTCCTCACCTGGAAGACACAGCATTAACTTATCAACAGTGGCAGAAATATTTCTCTGTTGTAGTCGGCACTGCTTCAGCTCTTCCATTGCGATTACCAGCTTGGCAGGAGGGAAAAAAACTGAATTATGCCAAGAGCTGTACATAAAAAGCTTTCAGTCACATTTTTCTACTCTTGTGTTCAGTTCATCAGAAAATTCCACTACCAAGTGGACTAAGGAACTTTGCCTTTCCCAACCGGTAAACCATTCCTGCAATTCTCTACTTTCTCCCAAAAATACATACTATGCTATGGCTAAGTAAAATGAAATCCTAAAACATAGGGGCTATCCAAGACAAAAGCAAAAAATTTGTATATTTTCCCAAACTCAACAGTACCCAAGTTCCTCTTCAAGATTTACAGTTTCATCAATCTTTTGAGATTCTCTATCTCCTTCCTCAGGGAAGAAAATAGTTGCTTGGCATTGTGGGTTAATGAGCTGGACTGCAAAATCAGTATGATCTGCAAGGTCGGCAGTTCAAGCTCACCAGCCGCTCCTCAGAAACCCCATACAAGGTCGCCATAGTCAAAACCAACTGGAAGGCACTTAACAGCAACAACAATACAGCTTCTGGAGTCCTAGTGTGGCACTGTGGGTTAATGCGCACTGGACTGCAAAGTCCATTTGAACCACAAGGTGGGCGGTTTAAGCTCACCAGCTACTCCTCAGAAGCCCTATACCGGGTTGCTACGAGTCAGACTGACTCCATGGCACTTAACAACAACACAGCTTCTAGTGAATCTGCAAATGATCCCCAACTAAAGCTCTATTTCAACAAATAAACCACACTTATAAGTTGTAGCTTTTCTAAGAGTTCCAGTTAAATAAACAGTAACTCACTTTTACTCCATTTTAACGGCTTCTGTCTGAAGTTACTTAAAATATAACTGAAACTGTACTCTCTTCATAATTTAGAATATGTGAGACATACTTTTAGGAAAAAAAAACAATCTACAAGGCTCTTGTAGCATTCATCCCATACTCACACCTAAAAATGTTATCTGCTTAGATACCGTGAAAAAAAGAACAAAGAATGACCCTGATTAAGTCACTGATAAAACAATTATGCTAATCTTAAAGTTTCTTAAAGTTAATACTTACATATTTGGTGATAAAGAAAAGAAAACGTACGATATAGAGAACGGTAATCAACTACAATTTAGAAAACTTGGGTGTTAGTCCCAGCCTTTCCAGTTACTATGTAAACTTTAGCATATCATGTTTTAGTTTCCTAATCAGTACAGTAATGATAACATCTGCCCAGACTTTCTCATAGGTCAGCCATGTGGATCAAGTAAGAAAATGGATATAACACAATCTTGTAAACAGTTAAGGTTTACATGGAATCAATTATTCATTTTTTAAAAACAATTTTATACCCATTTTATACTAGTCACTGTTTAAGTAAATAGAAGGGATGCAGCATTGAATCACACAAAAACTCCTGACCACCTCATAGAGAAATTATTAAATAGAGGGGGAAAGAATGCATCATACACAATATCAGAGCATGATCAGTAAAAGAGAGAAAAACAAAGCAGGAAAGAGTAAAACTCGAATGCAGGGAGGAGGTTAAGACTGCAAGCAAATGGTCCGAAAAGACCTTGTTATAATAAGGTAGCACTTGAGCAAAGATCTGAAGTAGGTGTGAGAAAAGGACATTCTGGCAGAGGGAACAGCACTGGCCATATTATGATTGCTCAAGTGACTTAAAACACAGATAAAGAAGGTTGCATCCTCTCAATAGGCTTCCTGGTGTTTGTGCACATTTAATTCAAACACACATTTGGAGAAGCAGCAATAATGTCCAAGTTCCTCCAGCAACAAACTACTTACAGTCTTACAAAACACTAAGTGAAAAACCCAGAGAACTATCTAAATAGAAATGCCACAAAACATAAAAGATTTTTCAAAAAGTAAACCGGTCTTACTTCCTTTCCCTCATGCTGTAGTTTTCTATTAGTATCCATCACTTGATTCTGTGGAGAGAAGACAATTTAAACTCATAAAAAAGAAACACTTAGACAATAGTTTAATAAGATCAAGAATTTTAGATTGAATTTCAGTACTCCATCATATATCATTCCAGTCATAGTCTTTTGGGCTTAAATTGCATCAACTTTTCTACTGGAAATTTGCATGACCTTTTGAACAAAAAGAAATTTTTACTAAAAGATGCATTTGGTTTGGAACACTACAAACTAAGATGATGATGACTAAAAATCATTTTTAACTTTGGAGAGAAAAACTATGTAATAAAAATCAAAGAACCTTATCATCTCTACAATATTCACAAAGAACCAATTTTATCGTATACACAGTCTTCACTTCACCAATGTACTTCTTGAAAAGATGGGTGTTAAGTGAACTTTTAACTCAATTTTTCCGTATTTGTTTATATACATTCCCGTTTTGCCAATGTAAAAACCAGACAGTAAAAAAAAAAGCATGAAAGAGCCTTTAAAAAAGAGCTATAGTTTATAATTTAAAGGAGTTGGCATCTACTTTTGTTGGCGCCTATCTTTGAGGTCTCAGATGATGGGGAAAAAATGAATGCATAAAATAGTAATTTCCTTACTATTTCAGACATTGTTGCTGTTGTTAAGTGCTGTTGAGTCAGTTCCGACCCATAGAGACCCTGTATAGGGTTTCCAAGGAGCAGCTGGTGAGCTTGAACCACCAACCTTGCAGTTTAAATGGCTTTACAATCTGGCACATTAACCCACAGCGCCACACCAGAACTCCATTAAAACATTAGCTATACTAAATTCTAAAATTTTAATACTTCCTTCCCTTCCATCAAGGAGCTCTGGTAACATAGTGATTACAAATCAGGCTGCTAACCTAAAGGTCGGCAGTTTGAAACTACCAGCTGTTCTGCGGAAGAAAGATGAGGCTTTCTGCTCCCGTAAAGATTTGCAGCCTCGAAAACCCTGTGCAGGGTCACTATGAGTCGGAATCGACTGCACGGTACTTAAGAACAACAACCCTTCCATCAACAACTGCCACTCCTTACATTTTAATGTGTTCTCCTAACCCAGCTTTTCCTATTATTGTCCCTTAGAACTCCAAGAAATGTTAACAGCAACTACACACACACACACAAACAGACACTTCTCCAGTTAGATATATATGGGAAACAACACTAAATATTCCACATACAATGTGAATGCCCAAGAAAGGGATTATCTTGCACAGTGTCTTCATACTTATTTAACCATAATGCCCTTTTAATGAGCCCTGCTAGCATAGTGGATTATGAGCTAGGCTGCTAACCACAAGGTCAGTAGTTTGGATCTACCAGTTGCTCCATGGTAGAAAGATGAAGCTGTCTGTTCCCATAGCTGGTGTGGTGCAGTAGAATCAACACTGGACTGTGAACCATAAGGTCAGCAGGTCAAACCCACCAGATACTCCTCAGAAACCATATACAGGGTCAGGAATGACTCGACAGCACTTAATAACAACTACAAAGATTTACAGCCTCTGAAATCCTATATAGGGTCACTATGAGTAGGAACCAACTCAGTGGCACACCATCACCACCCATGTCCTTTCATTGATGGACATCTCAAAGGAGCAGTTTTTTCAGAAAACACAGTTGAAAAGCACCACCTTAACCTACACCAAGGAGCTCTGGTAGCATAGTAGTTATGATTCGAACTGTGAACCGCAAGGTCAGCAGTTTGAATCTACCAGCTGTTCCATGGGAGAAAGATGAGGCTTTCTGCTCTGTAAAGATTTACAGCCTCAAAAACCCTGTACAGGGTCGCTATGAGTCGGAACCGACTCCACCGCACGTAACCACCAACAACAACCTATACCAAGACTACCATTTTCAGAGTACTGACCTTGTACACGTTCTAGCTACTCTCAAGATAACATGAAATCCTACCTAATTCAAGAGGCCTTTATAAAATATCAAAAGAAGGACAAGAAACACTCAAATTCCTTATTATTTATTTAGCAGCATCACACATAAAAGGCATGGCAATTTTATTGAACAGTGAGCTCAATATTAATTGAGTGTGATGTAGCTTCCAAAAATGTTGCTCTAAATTAAAATTAACAAAACATTCTCCAAGACAGAAGTCAGCAACCTTGTTCTGTAAGGGACCAGAGAGTCAGTATTTTAGGCTTTGTAGCTGCAACTACCCACCCAATTCTGTGGTTGTAGAGAAAGGCAACCATAGACAATATACAAATAAATGTGTTCCAATAAAACTTATTTTACAAAAACTGGTAGCAAGCTGGATTTGGCCTGCAAGATGTAGTCTGTCAATTCCTGGTCTTGGAAAAAAAATAAATAAATAATAAGATGGTAAGGTTGTAAAAGACTGCATCTAATGCATTTAGATGCCATGTTTAAAGAACAGCATCAACAAACTCAAGTTTGTTAGATGTGAATGAGGTTTCAGAACTTAAAACTATACCACATGAAACCAAACTGAAGGTATCTTTTAGCCTTGTAGTTGTTGTTAAGTGCCGTTGAGTTGATTCTGACCCATAGCAACCCTGTATAGGGTTTCCAAGGAGCAGATGGTGAGCTTGAACAGCTGACCTTGCAGTTCAAACAATTTTTTAGCCTAGAGAAGGAGAAATGCTCATTTGAAGACTCTATACACTAGACCTGGATAATCTACATTATACCTAAATAACAGTGGTCCTCCAAATATCTAAAGAGTGATCAGAAGAAAAGTAACCCCTACCCAAGATACAGTTTACTATTCAAACCAATAAATAGGTGCTACTAGAAAATACAATTCAGTTCAATGTAAGAAAAAGCTTTCAAGCAATGTGAATAATAAAAGGAACAGGTTACCTTGAATAATAGTACTATCCTCCTCACAAGCAGATATTCAAGAATAAACTACATGATTTTTTAAAATCCCAAGCTTGGTATCAATTCAGCTCTCCGTAAATACCAGTAAGGAGCCCTGGTAGTGCTACAGGATAAGCACTGAACTGCTGACCACAGGGTTAGCAGTTCACACACACCAGCTGCTCCATGGGAGGAAAATGAGGCTTTCTCCTCCATAAAGATTTACAGTTTCAGAAACCCTACACAGGCTCTCTGTAAATTGGAACTAATTTGACAGTACCTATGGTAGCGTAGTGGTTACGAATCGGGCTGCGAACCTTAAGGTCAGCGGTTCGAAACTACCAGCCACTCCGCGGGAGAAAGATGAGGCTTTCTACTCCCGTAAGGATTTACACCCTCGGAAACCCTGTACAGGGTCGCTATGGGTCGGAACCGACTCGACGGCACTTAACAACAACAACAAATCATTTAAACAGTCCTGAGCAGAATTGCATGTCATCGTTTCAAGCATAAAATTTAAGAATCGGGCTGCGAACCTTAAGGTCAGCGGTTCGAAACTACCAGCCGCTCCGCGGGAGAAAGATGAGGCTTTCTACTCCCGTAAGGATTTACACCCTCGGAAACCCTGTACAGGGTCGCTATGGGTCGGAACCGACTCGACGGCACTTAACAACAACTCCAGCCTTGGAAACCCTATACATGGTTGCTATGGGTCGGAACTGACTCGACGGCACTTAACAACAACAACAACACAAGTATAGGAGTCCTGGTGTGGTGCTGTGGGGTAAAGCACTGACCATCAGCAAGGTCAGTTTGAACCACAAAGTGGGCGATTCAAAATCACCAGTCACTCCTTGGAAACCCTAAACAGGGCTGCTATGAGTCGGAGCTGACTCAGTGATACTTAACAACAACAACAACACAAGTATAAGAAACACACGCACATACAAACACACAAAAATTGAAACAATTTTTAAATAAACAATGTTTATACTTAATACATGTAATATACTTTGCTATTTTCTGTTTAATTCCATTCTATTTAACTTCAGTTTTTATTGAAAATAGAGATCATGGCCCACCAAACTCATTTAATACCAACGATGATTTTAAAGTAAAACCACTGAGCCTAATGATCACTTCTCATTTATCAACATGGTGAGGTTCCAAAGACTAAGTCGTTACGCAAAAATTAGCATTATGTGAAAATGGCCACATCAGATCACAAAAAGGGGGCTGACTATCCCATAACATTACTGCCACATCCCTGAGAATCAAGTGCATAATCTTAACCATCACAGGCAGCGTCACTCTTCCTTTGCATCTCAGCATTCATTACTGCTAGATGTACATTGTTAACATGAAAAAGTCAGGTGGTACATTTGTTACTGTTGTCATAAATGTGAATGTTGGCTAATGAGCTAGCTGACAAATGAGGAGTAGCTGTATTTCAATACTACTTTACATAGCAAGACATAACAGTGAAAAAAACTATACTGACTTTGTAGGGTACTACTTCTTTGGATTTAAAGAACATAAATATATGGAGATTACACACACACACATATGAGGAGGCTTCAAAAACTTTATGGAAACATTCCACTTATCTTTTCATTCCATTTTCCCACAAACTTTTTGAACGCCCCTTGTGTGTGGGTGTATGTGCTTTCTGTGGATCAAAAAACTAATGAGCAAATGAAGAGAGCATAGTTTATTTTTTCACTATGTTAAATAGTACTGAAAGTTCTTGGTAAGTGCCATTGAGTCAGTTCTGATTCATAGCGACCCTGTATACGGTTTCTGAGGAGTGAGTGGTGGATTTAAACTGCCAACCTTATGGTTAGCAATCCAGTGCTTACCCTACAGCACCACACCAGGACTCCCGTACTCAAAGCAGTTAAGAATTAATTTTTTTCCATTTTTGAACTCCTTTTGATAGTTCTACATATACTTCATAAATTGTTGACCTGGATGGAAATGGCCCCCAATAAAGGAGAACCTCCTCTGTGTGCTGCAAGACACTGATCTCATTGGTCCTCAGAATAACTGGATGGAACCTGAAGCAACCCAAAACCATGAACTGGTGAACTCCAGCAAAAGCAGTCTTGTTAGGCATTCCTTTAAAACAGGGGTGGGGAACATCAGGCCCTGCCAAGGCAACCGCAGTTCCAGCCATCACACTGTTGTTGTTGTCAAGTGCCGTCAAGTCAATTATGACCCATAGCAACCCTGTATAGGGTTTCCAAGAGCAGCTGGTGAGCCTGAACCACAGACATTGCAGGTCAAACGACTTTGCAGTCTGACGCATTAGCCCACAGCACCACACCAGGACTCCCAGCTATCACATTAGGGGTGAGTTAATTAAATATTTTAACAAAAAAAAGTTGTTGTTGTTGTTGTGTGATGTCAAGTAGGTTCCAACTCATAGTGACCCAGCATAGGGTTTCCGAGGAGCAGCTGGTGAGTTTGAACTGCCAATACAGCAGGCTAATTTTAAAGTTTAAAATTTTGTATGGCCCGTGAATGATGCTACAAATTTGTGGCAGAAAAAAGGTCCCCCCCGCCCCCACCTCCACTTTAGAGACACCCTGTGCAATTTGAAGGGAAAGGGAAGAAAGAGAAGTATCAACAAGTGGTATGCAACTGATGAGCATTCTGAGCCTTATCAAGTCCTCACTAGCAAGGAGCTACTACATGACTACTTCAGTAGTCAAAGGCAACATCCTGCTGCCTATCATGGACCAGGGTCTCAGGTAACAACTAAAGCTGTTTAAGGTACAGATGCCCATGGAGCATGAAAAACCACCCCAAGGTGGAAACAGAAAGCTGGGATGGCTAGGTAGGGTCTAACAGCACACATAGCTCCTGACAGGAGCTCTGTATTTTTGTTTCGCTCATTTCAGATACTTTTGTCCATTTAAAACTCGTTGGTCCCCAATTTTCAGCATTACATTGCCAATGACTAAAGAAAGCACTATTTGGATTCTTTAATAAAATAATTTCAAATGGTATACACAATTTTTAATTAATACAAAACATTGAATTTTTTATCACCTAATTTTTAGGAAATTTAAGAGAAAAGGTTCTCTTAAATACTGCCTTGTAAAGAATTCAAAGAACCTATCATTTAAACCGACTAGACGGCACTTAACAACAACAACAAATCATTTAAACAGTCCTGAGCAGAATTGCATGTCATCGTTTCAAGCATAAAATTTAAACGTTAAAAAGTTTGGTTCACAGAAGCAAATTCAAGTTTCTCAGTTTTAAATGTTGAAAAGGTTTTTTGAAAGATCTGTACAAATTCTTATAGCCCAATATTTTATATCTTACTTTTCTTATTACCATTCCATAAGAAAACAGATATTCCCTCCAAATGTTCTCTAGTTGACATTTTGAATGTCACTTTGTATTGTTAACCACGAAAAGAAAAACGTTGCAAAGCACTGTCCTCAAGGAATCCAATCTATGGGCTTCTCTACAAAAGCCATTTGCAATTGTTTCCAAGTCATTTTCTCATGAACGTACATTTTTTAAAGGGAGAGGATCCAACCTTTTTATCAGATTCTGAGCCTCCCCATGTTACTACCAAATACAAAGTCACCCACACCAGAAACTCAGGGATCATTTTCTACTCTATTATAGGTTCTATTTCAGAGATCTTTTACCTCATAAGCATCTCTTCAATCCCCCCTTCTTTGCCATCTCCTTGTAATTACCTAAGTAAAGGCCTTGATTATTTTTTTAACCTGGACTTTAAATATTATTATTTTCTTACACAAAATTAAAATGTTGTTTCAATGCACATGTTTTCTAAATAATTAAAATTTTCAATTCAAACTTCAGGTTTGTTGTTGTTGTTGTTTTTGTTGAATGCCGCTGAGTCGATTCCAACCCATAGCAACTGTGTATAGGGTTTCCAAGGAGTGACTGGTGAGCATGAACCATTCACCTTGAGATTCAAGCGACTTTGCAGTCCAGCGCATTAATCCACAACGCTACACCAGGACTTTAGAACACATAAAAAAGACTATATATAAATAGAAACACCAAAAGTATTATCCAAGAATTATTGATAGGTTCTAGTGCACAGCTTTTCAATTTTTAAATGCTTATTTATTTACCTATTAGGTATGTGCATATTTAGTTTAACAACAACAACAAAGATACTAGAGGAGTCCTGGTGTGGCACTGCAGGATAAGCTCAAGGTCGAGGGTTCAAACCCACCAACTGTTTCTAGGAAACCCTATACTGGGTCACTATGAGTTGAACCCAACTTGATGGCAGTTAACAACAACAAAAAAGTGGTACTAGAACACAGACAATTCTGATTAAATCAATTCAAAGTAGTTAAAGAACGCTTCTGTACTAAATTAATCATTGATAGCCCTGGACTGCAAACCACAAGGTCCCCGGTTCAACCCCACCAGCCGCTCTTGGGAGAAAGATGATGCTTTCTGCTTCCAGAAGATTTAAAGCATCATAAACCTTATATAGGGTTCCTATGAGTCAGAACTGACTCAGAGGCACTTGACAACAAAAACAACATTTTTAGTTTATCAAATCGGATCAGATTATTCATAGTCTTGTAATCTACGTTATACTTAAGCAAACATTTCTAATATTCCAATATTTTTCCATATGAGATATTCTATAATCTTATCATTCATAAAACATACTGAATATTGTTCCCAATGAGTGTACTATAATTTATTTTACTAATCCCATACAAAATTGTTTTTAAGGTCATTTTAAATTTTATCTGTAATAAAAAAATGCTATGTGACCATCGTTAAACACACACCTCCAGTCTTAAAATTAATCTTTAGACTGTAAGGGGCCTTCAAAGCATCTGTGGAAAAGTACCATTACCTCTTAATTTTATTTTTCCATGAATTCTTCAACATTCCCTCTTACGTGAGGTTTTAAGCACTAATATATGATGATAAGTCAAAAAGTACTGCTATAAAATCATAGAAGCCTTTATCAAACAGAAATACCAAAGACTATTGCTTCTTGACATATCTTCCAACTAGGTTTACATACTTCTGACAGCAATGTTTTCATCTCTCTAAACTTTCCCTTAGAAGCCAAGATAACAAGACTTCATCTCTCATACTGTGGACATGTTACCTGGAGGGACCTGTCCCTGGAGAAGAATATCATACTTGGAAAAATGGATGTCAGCAAAAAAGACCCCAGTGAGATGGAATAAACAACAATAGGCTCAAAATGTAACAATTATAAGGATGGTGCAGGACCAGGCAGTGTTTCGTTCTTTTCTGCAAAGGGTCGATATGAATTGGAATCTAACAACAACCCTTCTCTGAAGAATTCTGTGCTCTTCACATTACACCAAATCAAATCAGCAGTTCTGGCATCCTCAGTGGACTCAAATCATGTACCTTTTAAATATTTTTTGTGCTTTAGGATCAAAAAAATGGGGGCAAAATCATGGCTGCAGGCTGGGATAAAGGTTCCTAATAAAATTCTCATAAGACAACGCTGCTATCCTTAAAGAATGAGCAGGCGCACTGCCATGATGGAAAAAGTCCTCAGCACATCATTCCTGGCCCTTTTACTATCAATGCAGCTTTCAATTTTCTTAAAACATCTTCCTAATAAGCCCACATAGTTATCCTGTGCCATTCAAGAAAATCTAACAAGATTATCCCTTGGGAACCCCAAAGAAACGTCACCATAACCTTCTGAGCTTTGAGTACATCTTTGAGGTTTTCCTGTCTTTCCTTAAAACAGGGGATCCATCTAAAAACTGTTAATTCATGTGACACACCTCCCTATAAACTTGTTGCAAATTTTCAGTGATTTAGGAAGATGTTCACTTGAGTTTTCTTATTTTTTAAGGCACCCTAACCAAGTTCTGGTGTGTTTCAGCAGGGAAAATGCTAAGCTGCAAGGTCAGTGGTTCAAACCATCAGAAACCCTATACAGGGTCGCCATGAGTCAGAACTGACTTAACAGCACTTAACAACAACAAACAAGACAAATGTTTTACTGAGAGAAGTTGTCTGTAGTCATCCAATGATTAAACAGGCATGTGTAAACACGTTTTTGTGGGGGAATAACCCCATACATGTATGAACTGGAAACCTAGTACCAATACTTTTTAATTGACCCTCATATATTCACAAATTGTACTTGGCAAAGGTTCTAACAATCTAGACTCAACCAGGTCTGCCCATTTCCGTGTCATCATCAATCTTAAATAATTACTTTTTCATATTTGTCATTCTATTTGGTACCAACCTAATTTCTAAATTTTAAAAATACAAATTTAAACAGTAAGGTTGGTACCTAATAGACTACCTTACATTTCTTCTTTTATAAATTGTATGTTAATATAGATTTCTTGATTTACTATTAAAATAGCCATATTTTTCCTATTTATTTGTAAGGACTTTACCTATTAAGAAAATCAGTCATTTGTCATATGTATTTGTAAATATTTTTATTTGCCTTTAAGTTTTAATTTGCATGTAATAAAGTTTCTTTCATTTTAATGTTGTCATATCTATCAGGGTTTTTTCGTTCTGGTTTAGAAATGTATTATCCACTCCAAAAATCATGTAACTATTCACCAATATATTTTACTATTTCCTTTACAGTATTATTTTTTACATTTAACTCGAGTTCATCTAGAATTAATTTTGAATAAGGAAGGGATCTAACTTAATATAAATTATAATAGTTAAGCATTAAAGAGCATTAACAGTGAATCTAAGTAGCTGCTACCTCTGGAGAAGATGATGGAGAAAGCAACTGTAGCCTACAACTGAATAAGATACAAGAGAGAGATTTAATTGTGCAGCAAGGTTACATTTCTTAAGATGGTTGGGTATGTGGGTCCATAAACCCTTATGGGAAACACTGGAACTAATATATTTTGAATTTCTGAAGTTTAGATATTTTATTTAAAAAATAATGCGGTATATATCATGTTAACACACCTGGATGGACCTGGGACAGCACCCTAAATCAAACACATTAATATTTCTGTAGCGAACCACAAAACTTTACATAAATAAATTAAAAAGTCACAGGACTTCATGTCTATTTACGTCAGATTTCTCCAAATGAATTTTTAAAGTAATGCAGCTTTAGAATATACTTTAACATCTGGTAGCACACTTCTCTCAATAAAACTGTTTCTTTGCTTTTCTTACCAATGTATTTAGAGTTTTAGATTCACTGTAAAGTTCATACCAAACCCAGGGAAAATCTTTTGGGAAATGTAATTAAAATTCCTGTCAAACATGGAAGGGAAAAAAAAAAAAATCAAAAGCCTAAATACTGTAAAGAAGGAAATAAAATTATTATTATTTACAAATATGCAAATATTTACATAGAAAACTCACAAGAATCAACACACAAATTACTAGAAATAACAGATATTAGCCAAGTGGCTAGATTTGAGATCAATAAACAGGGTCAGAGGTATAAGCTTAGCGAACATGCTACGTCAGCAACGAATGTAGCCAGTTGCCTCCTTCCTGAATCTAGCCTTGTCATATCAAGTAAGTACCTTCATGCTTTGATAATATACCCTCCACAACTAGCACAGCTTTTTTTTTTTAACCTTGGCTTAGGTGCAATGCTACAAAAACTTACTACAGCAATGCATTTAAGTTCTGGCACCCTATTGATAGCTTTATTCAGCAAGAAAATAGATGGCATAATCAATTGAGTTGCTATTTGAAACAAACTTACTGATCACTACTTCTCCTCCATGTGCAGTTAATCTCAAATAACTACAAAAACTGCAACCGTAATTATGTGTTTCAGCACAAATTCCTTTCTTGAAATGCAAAGGTACTTATTATAAATAGATATCCTGCAATGTATGCTAGTCAAAACCCCAATATGGGTCAGTGAAACAAGGCTCTCTTAGAATCCCTTACTTTGAGTTTCTGGGCTTCTCCTCGTACTTTCAGTAGTTCAGTTATAGAGTCCACAAAACCCTGGTAATGAAAGTTGCACATTTTCTCAATTTCTCTGTCATGATTGCGGATGCGAGTTTCAAGTTTCTCCATGAATCGCCCATGCTCCTCACCATCATAGACAGACCTTTAAAAAAAAAAAAAAACAAAGGTATGAAGATTACACCAGATTTAATTCAAAATATGAAAAATAGAATTACAAACCCAGAAACATAATTCTTTGGAAAATAAATACTGAAGGTACACAAACTGCAAAGAAATCCAAATGTGTGTTAGCCTTGCCCCAGTGTTAGATGAGTATTCTTAGGAAAATCCAAGTGTGCTTTCTCATTCATTCAAAAATATCTGAGTATTTGATAGTACGCAAGGCAGAATTCTCCTCACGGGATGAATTACCGCTCCCTTGCACAATTATCTAAGTACAGAAAACGTAACTAACTATCCAATTACCCCCTGACTATATCTAAGAAGATGAACACTGCATCATCTTGCTCTGCTGGCAAAATTCAGTCTAAATGTATAACTACAAGTCCAAATGGGGTACTCAAGGTGGTCATACAATACTACTACATCTCACCCCCCACCTGTAAGAAATTACCTAGTCTTTTCCACAATAACTATGTGTGGGCATCTTACTTTCTTCTCTCCTCAAAAGTCTACCCCTCACTCTCAGCTACTGCCCTAACTACATACTCCAAAGAAAAAAAAACATGAAATATCTCCTCTTCTTACCATTAAAATTAACCAACTGTAACTCATACTCTGTCAATCCTCATGTAATCATGGCAAAAGTATTCCAGGTGTAATTTACAGTTGATTCTTCCTACTGTCTACAAGTATTACTCCTGCAGTTATTACCGTTAATCCCTCTTCTACAGCATATATATATATATATATATATATATATAGAGAGAGAGAGAGAGAGAGAGAGAGAGAGAGAGAGAGAGAGAGGGAGGGAGAGAGAGAGAGATCTGGTATGGTGCTATGGGTTACTGCACTGGACTGCAAAGTCACTTTGAACCGCAAGATTGGCAGTGCAAGCTCACCAGCTGCTCCTCCGAAACCCTATACAGGGTCACTATGGGACAAAACCAACAAGACGGCACTTACCAACAATAACAACAGTCTTGTCTTTAGGGAACCCTGGTATCATAGTGGGTTACATATTGGGCTGCTAACCCAAGATCAAAGTTTGAATCCACCAGCCACTCCATGGGAGAAAGATGAGGTTTTCTGCTCCAATAATGATTTGCAGCCTTATAAAGCCTATAAGGGTCACTATGAGTCAGAACGGACTCAACTGAACACAGAAGCAGTAGCAACTTTGTCATTGTAACTCCCAACAACCAATTATTTTCCTCATAAATTTAGATAAGAAATAGGTGGGAAAAGATACTGACAGGATGGCATGATTCAGCTCTGAGTGTTAACACAGCTAACTGTAATTGTGAAAACTTGGAAATCTAAAGCGGGTTTTAAAATGAACCATCTCAAAAGCAGAAGGGTAATCTCACTGCTATCAAAGAGAATAAACCAGAAGTGGAGGGCATCCTTTGGACTCTAAGATACCTGTGCGTTGAACCTCCTCAACCAAGAGATAGAGGAGTGGCAGAGGGGAAGCAGTAGCAGAACAAAGCACCAGAGCGGAAGACAGAGCACTGGGCTTCCCAGCCCACAAAGCAAGTAAAGCTGAGTAACGGTGAGCAGGAAGCTTCTTGTAGAGTGGGGTGCCTCCAGGTAATGAAGTTGAGGAGCAAGGTTTGCTGACTCACAGAACTAGAGCTAAGTGCCTTCAGACTGAGGCTAACCACGGAGTAGTGTGTCCTGTGTGCATTTATCAGCAGCTGACTGTAATAACTGTGCCCTGAGCACTTCTGATCCCAAATTGTAACCTGTTAGCTTCCCTAATAAACTGCAATGCCACTCATCTGTCAATCTGTCATACTGTGGTGGCTTGTGTGTTGCTGTGATTTTAGAAGCTATGCAAGGTCACCCACGGTGGACAGGTTTCAAAAGAGCTTCCATACAAAGAGAGACTAGGAGAGACGGTCTACTTCCGAATACTTAGTCACTGGAAACCTTATGAATAGCACAAGAATTTTGAATATTGAAACATGATGAAGAACAAGAATAATGTCAGCACAAGAATTTTGAATATTGAAACATGAAGAAGAACACCAGAGTATTGTCAGACACAGTGCCAGAAAATGAGTCCCTCAGGTTGGACAGCACTCAAACACAGCTAGTGAAATGCTGCCTCCTCAAAGGAGAGTTCACCGTGATGAGGTGGAGTAAAGCCCTCAGGACCTTCATTTGCTGACGAGGCACAACTCAAAATGAAGAGAAACAGCTATAAACATTGATTAATAAGCAGAAGATAAAATGTATGAAGTATGAATCTAAGAAAATGAAAATTGTCAAAAATGAAATAGAATGCATAAACATCAATATCCTAAGCATTAGTGAGCTGAAATGGACTGGTATTGTCCATTTTGAATCAGACAATCACATCGTTTACTATGCCAGGAATGACACATTGAAGAGGAATGGCATTGTATTCATCATCAAAAAGTGAATATCAAGATGTGTCATGAAGTACAACGCTGTCTGTGATAGGATAATATCCATACACCTATTATTCAAATTTACGCACCAACCAGTAGAGCCAGTGATGATAAAGTTGAAGAATTCTACCAACTTCTTCAGTCTGAAATTGATCAAACATGCAATCAAGATGTATTGATCACTACTGGTGATTGGAAAGCAAAGGTTGGAAACAAAAAGGAAAGATCAGTGTTTGGAAAAATATGGCCTTGGTGATAGAAACAATGCTGGAGATTGCATGATAGAATTGTTCAAGACCAATGGCTCCTTCATCGCAACACCTTTTTTAAACAACATAAAAGATGCTTATACACATGGACCTCACCAGATGGAATACAAAGAAATCAAACTGACTACATCTGTGGAAAGAGACAGTGGAAAAGCTCCATTTCATCAGCCAAAACAAGGCCAGGGCAGACTGAAACAGACCATCAATTGCTTATATTCAAATTCAGAAAAAAAAATGAAAACAAGTCCAAGAAACCAAAATATGAACTTAAATATATCCCATTGATCATGTGAAGAACAGATTTGATGCAATAGACTCTAAACCAAAGACCATAAGAGTTGTGGAATGACATCAAGAACATCATGCAGTAAGAAAGCAAAAGGTCATTAAGAAGACAAGAAATAAGGAAAACACCAAAATGGATGTCAGAAGAGACTCTGAAACTTGCTCTCCAGCACAGAGCAGTGAAGAGATATAAGAGCTGAACAGAAAATTTCAAAGGTCAGCTTGAGAAGACAAAGCCATTGGTCTTGCAAAATTCTATCATGAGATTTCCAGCATCTTTTCTATCAGACTGCCATTCCCAGCATAGTAAACAATATGATTATGGGATTCAAAATGGCCACTACCACGCTATTTCAGCTCACTAATGCCTAGGATATTGATCTTTATGCTTTCCATTTCATTGCATGCTCCAATTGTTAATGGATGTTTACGTCCAATTTAGACTCATTCTGAGTTGAATCCCATCAATAAGTGAAGATTCCTAAAGCTTTATTCTACTCATGTCATTATAGTCAACTCTACTTGGAGGAGGCAGCTCTTCCCTTGTATTTTGAGTGCATTCTCACCTGTGAGGCTCATCTTCCAGCACTCAATCTGACAGTATTCTGGGGCTATTCTTAATGTTTCATATTCAATATTCTGGTACTGACAGTGTTCCACTGCTATTCATAAGGTTTTGGTGTAGTATTGTGGGTTAATGCAGTGGGCTGCAAGGTCAGTTTGAACCACAAGGTCAGTGGTTCAGGTTGACCAACCTCTCCTCAGAAACCCTATGCAGGGTCTTTATGGGTCAGCACTAACTCAACGGCACTTTAACAACAACAATAACCATTTAAAAGTAGCCCACCTCTCCATTTTCCTAGTCTGTCTTAGTCTGGAAGCTCAATTGAAATATGTCTTCCATGGACTATCCTGCTGGTATTTCAAATACCAGTAGCACAGCCTCCAGCATCACTGCAACACCTAAGTTATCATAGTACAATAAACTAACTGGCAAGTGGTGGATCATCACAGTACAGGAGACCGTATCACTATCCTTGCTTCTAAGAAGCATTCTGACTGGCTGTGCTTCTTCCAAGACAGGCTGGTTCTTCGACCAGTCCATGGTATATTCAATACTCTTTGCCAACATCATAATTATAAAACATCAACTGTTCTTTGGTCTTCCTTTCTCATTACCCTGCTTTCACATGCAGATGAAGTGATTGAAAATATCAATCACTTGGTTCAGGCACACCTCATCCTCAAAGAGACATTTTTTGTTCTTTAACACTTTAAAGATGTCTTTTCCCACAATAGATTAAGCACAACACAATATGTCATTTGATCTCTTGACTACTGCTTTTATCAGCATTGATCGTAGATTCAAGTAAAAGTAATTCCTTGATGATTTCAATCTTTTCTACATTAATCATGATGTTACTTATCAGTCCCGTTGTAAGGATTTTTGTTTACTTTAAGATGCATTCCATACTGTAGACTAGTCTTTGATCTTCATCAGTAAGTGCTTCAGGTCCTCTTTGCCTTCCTCAAGCAAGGTTGTGTTATCTGTATATCACAGGTTGATAATGAGTCTCCCTCTGATCTTGATGTCATGTTCTTCTTCATATGTTGTTGATGTTACGTGTTATCAAATTGGTTGCAGTCCAGTGCTTATCCTACAGCACCAAACCAAGACTCTCTTCTTCATATAGTCCAAGATTATGTGGAGAAAAATATTTCTACTGTGCAGTTATACCAAAGCATCTGTCAGGAATTCCATTATAATTTCCAGATATTCTTATACCCACACAAAAAATTTAAAGTGGGTAAAAATATATATTATGTGGGCACAAATAAACTAAAATTAAACATATGTATACATTGTTAAGTGGAAAACTAATTGACTCTGTAAGCTTTCACCCAAATTACAGTGTTAAAAGATGACAATAATAACAACAATGATGGTGACGATGGTGGTGGTGTGCTGCCAAGTCAATTCTGACTTACAGAAACCCTGCATCGGATTTCTGAGGCTATAACTCTTTATGGGAGCAGGAAGCCTCATCTTTGCCTTATGAAGCGGGTGGTGGATGTGAACTGCTGACCTTGCAGTTAGTAGTCCAACACATAACCAGTACGCTACCAGGACTCCTTAAAAACAATGGTAACATGCAATAAATTACTATATATTTTTTTAAACTATATAGTAAAAAAGACAGTATCAAGCCTGGATGTCTTTGTGGGATAAGCACCAAAGGTTGACAGTTCAAGCCCACCCGTCTTTCTGCAGGAAAAAGATGAGGCTTTCTACTCCCACAAAGACTCAGTCTTAGAACCCCTACACAGTGTCGCTATGAGTCGGAACTGACTCAACAACAGAACAACACCACCACCATCACTGAGGTACTACTTCTGCTAAGAGCTGTATGTTGTGGTTTTGTTGTTAAGTGTCATCGAGTCAGTTGCAACTCATAGCCTTCCTATATAGGATTTCTGAGGAGCAGCTGGTGGGTTTGAACCACTGACCCTATAGTCAACAGTCTAGTGCTTATCCTACAGCTTCACATCAATTTGCTTTAAAAATAAATGTAAATTGTACACTACCTTAATTATGCTATTATAACAGAAATAACATAAGTGGATAGCTGTACCAAACAGAAATTTATTCTCTCGCAGTCTAAGAGACTATAAGTCCGAATACAGAGGTGTCCTTGTAGTCCCAGCACCAACTTTCTATACTGCGCCTCCACTTTCAGGTTCAATCAATAGTGAAAAAAACACGTATTTTCAAAACAATATAACTGGTAGTTCCAAACAAATAATAAAATTTCTACCTCCTTATCACTCTAATAAAGGATCTCTGGTGACTCAGTGATTAAAGCATGTATCTGCTAAACAAAAGGTTCCGACCCACCAGCAGCTCTGTGGGAGAGAGATGTAGCAGTGTCCTTCCATAAATACTTACAAGCCTTGGAAACCCTATAGAGCAGTTCTACTGTGTGCCCTGTAGAGTCACTAGGACTCAGATTTGACTCAGCGAGTATCACAATTAGGATTCCAATCTTCTCTTCTATTATTTTAATGGGGAGTGCTGTGCTCTGTAGGATAAGCACTGGGCTGCTAACCATAAGGTCAGCAGTTTAAGCCCCCCAGCTGCTCTGTG
Source organism: Chrysochloris asiatica (assembly GCF_000296735.1). Taxonomy (NCBI): domain Eukaryota; kingdom Metazoa; phylum Chordata; class Mammalia; order Afrosoricida; family Chrysochloridae; genus Chrysochloris; species Chrysochloris asiatica. Next base: position 863,011 of record NW_006408570.1, on the reverse strand, counting down.
GAAGAAAAATGAGGCTTTCTGTTCCCGTACAGACAGACAGCCTTGGAAACCCTATACAGGGTCGCTATGAATCTGAACTGACTAAAACAGCACTGAACAACAATAACATTATAGCAATACTGAATAACATGAAAGGTTTACTGTGGGTCTCAAGTATCTCAAGGATTTAAAAAGTCCAAATAAAACTCACATACTTAAAATAAGACTTGTTAATCTATAGCTCATAAAACTGTGTTCCATGGATAAGCTTCAGGAAATTCATAATTACCTAGATTGTATGAAGATTTTGTTTGGGCAAATACTTATATATGTATTTTTATGGGGGGTGTTTACATCTTGTTATGAAAGAAGTTAAAAAATACTGATTTAAAGATTTTGTTGCAAAATTTCCCCATGTTGTTATTGAGTGCCACTGAGTCAGTTCAGCCTCACAGTGACCCTATATAGGGTTTCCAAGTAGCAGCTGGTGGGTTTGAACCCCAGTCCAGATCTTATCCTATAGTGCCATACCAGGAAAAGGCAATTTAGACTGATGACTACCTAACAATTCATCAGGAATCAACATTTCAAGCAAATCTTAGCCTTACTGAGATAATCAACACATCCATCAGCATTTTATACATGTGCTAAAAAACAAAATAAACAAGTACTAAATTCTGGGAAGGTAACAGACCTACTGATACTACCCAAATATTAGTAATCAGCACAGTACTGAAAACAAATGTAGCTCTCCAGCCCTGCTACCCCTTCCCCCCACAAATGACATAATTAGGGAAAGACTGCCATCTAGTGATGGCCATTTCAAACATTCCTTGATGTGACCAAGTAAGAAGGACTATATTGTAAAATATAATATCTGTTAGCCAAAGACTTATGTCTACTTGTTAAAAGATGCTTTATAGAAAGTATCCTGGTGTGGCGCTATAGGATAAGCAATGGAATACTAACCACACTAACCGTAAGATGGGCAGTTCAAACCCACCGGCATCTCTCAGTAATTACACAGGGCTGCTATAAGTTGGAAGTCGATGGCATACAACAAATCAACATCCTAAGATTTGAATTTCCATTTCTCATATGAAAGAATGGGGCATTTCTACACTGTCATATAGGGTCAGTACAAGTTGGAATCAAATAACAGCACATAACAACATGAAAGTAGGGTTTTCATAATAAAGTCATACTTTTGACAAGTCCAGAAATCCCATTATTATGGATTACAGATTTTATATATATATATATATATATATATATATATATATATATATAAAGTACACTGTACCTTTAGTTTAATTATTTTTATAATCCCAAGAATATTACAATTCCCAATAAAACATCAAGACCAAATCAAAAACCAAACGCACTGTCATCAAGTCTATTCTGACTTATAGCCACACTACAGGACAAAGTAGAACTGCCCTATAGGGTTTTCTAAGACTGCAAATCTTCAGAGAAACAAGATTGTCTCATCTTTCTCCCGTAGAGCAGCTGGTGGGCTCAAACCACTGAGTTTTCACTTAGTATCAGAGAACTTTAGCCAATGTGCCACCAGGGCTCTAAACAAGAAGTGGTGCTTGGAAATTAACAACAAACTTTGATTCAGCTCTATTATACTACACTGTGGAGTCTGGTTTCCAGAAGTCACCAAGTAAGTCAAAAGGTTTTTTTGCCAAATTTGGCTTTTTGCCAAATACTTTTTGTAAAAAGTATTATCTTAGTCTATATGCAAAGGGGAAGTCATGGTGTGGCACTGTGGGCTAATGCGTCAGACTGCAAGGTCGGTGGTTCAAGCTCACCAGCTGCTCCTTGGAAACCCTATACAGGGTCGCTAGGGGTCGGAATCAACCTGATGGCCCTTAACAACAACGACATATGCAAAGGGGCTTCAAAAAGTTAGGGAAAATGTATATTATCTTTAAATTCCATTTGTCCCCTGAACTTTTAGAAGCCCCCTCAAGTAATGTACACAAGTACTTATAAATATTATAATGTTATTGTTAAGTGTCTTGAGTCAGTTCCGACTCATAGAGACCCTATGTAGGGTTTCTGAGGAGTGGCTGGTGAGTTTGAACCTCCAACCTTGCAGTTCAAACTAACCTTGTGGTCCAATGCTTATCCTACAGTGCCACACCAGGACTCCAACATCATAATGGTTATTCTTAGATTCTTACTCCTCTCCAACTGAGATTTCAAATGCATAGTAAGAGAGCAATTTAACTCATAAAGTGACACTTGAGGAATTCTATTTAACAAATATTTAACAAATATTTATAATTCCTCTGTACTGAGTCACACATTGTATCACTTGCTCAGAGCCTGCATCAGTGCAAATTTGTCAGAAAAGAAAAAACACATCCGCATAAGCTATCTCATTTAAAATACATTCGCCTTATAAATTAGATATTATCCCCATTTAATAAACATAGATCTGAAGATAAAATAACTTGTCAAGTTTAGATAGATAGGAAATTCTCTCTTTATTACATCAATGTGTCTTGAAAAGAAAAGCAAACAATTTACACAATCACCTAAAAGTTCAGTGTTGAAGAAGTCCTAACAACAGACTATAAAGTTCTCTTTAGGAAACTGAGGACAGGAAAAGTAATGTAATCAAAATCACACTGTTACCAGTACAGCTGCGCCTAGCTTTCATAAAAAACACAATTACAAAAAGCTAATGCAATATGAATGGAGCTCTGGTAGCGTAGTGGTTACGAATCGGGCTGCGAACCTTAAGGTCAGCGGTTCGAAACTACCAGCTGCTCCGCGGGAGAAAGATGAGGCTTTCTACTCCCGTAAGGATTTACACCCTCGGAAACCCTGTACAGGGTCGCTATGGGTCGGAACCGACTCGACGGCACTTAACAACAACAACAACAATGCAATATGAAGCCAACACAAAGCTAAGTGATTCTGAACAGAAAAAAAAAAAAAAGACTAAATTCTACTCAAATCAAGATGAGTCATTTACCTAATAATTGTGTCTGATGGTGGTGGAGAGCCTGCATAGGATTTCCGAGGCTGTAAATCTTTACAGGAGCAGAATGCCTCATCTTACTCACGTGGAACGAGGTTAGCAGCCTGACTTGAAACCACTACACTATCAGAACTCCTTAATAATTGTGTCTATTGCTTATGAATTGTGTTCATTCTTCTTCATATTGGAATATTCACAATTTGCTCTGATATTTCACCTTCCTATCCCATTACAGGAATCCTGATGTGGCGCTGTAGGATAAGCACTGGATTGCTAACCACAAGGTTGGCGGTTCAAACTCACCATCCACTCCTTCAAAAGCCTTGGAAACCTTATACAGGGTTGCTATGAGTTGAAACCAACTCAACAGCACTTAACAACAACATCCAATTACAGGAGACCTGGTGTGGCATTGTAGGATAAGCACTGGACTACTAACCACAAAGTTGGCAGTTCAAATTCACCATCCACTCCTTCAAAAGCCTATGCAGGGTTGCTTTGAGTTGCAACCGACTAGACAGCATTTAACAACAATAAATCCCATTAAAGAATGATCTCTGAAGTCACAGTGGTTAAGCACCAGGCTGTTAAACAAACAGTTGATGATTGAAACCCACCAGTCACACTACACAGGAAAAGTTAAGGGATCTGCTCCCATAAAGATTACAGTGCTGTCAAGTCGGTTCCAACTATTAGCAACCCTGTACCTTAAGGAGTGCTGGTGTATTGCAATGGTTAGTGCACTGGACTGCAGAGTCGGTTTGAACCACAAGGTCGGCAGTTCAAATTCACCAGCTGCTCCTTGAAAACCCTATATAGAGTCACTGTGAGTTAGAACCAACTCAATGGCACTTAACAACAACCAAAAGGTTGGTTTGAACCCTAAGATGAGCAGTTCAAACTTATCAGCTGCCCCTCAGAAACCCTATAAGGGTCGCTATAAGTTGGAACCAACTCAACGGCACTTACCAACTATATAGGGTTTCTTAAGCGTGACTAGATGGTTTGAGACACCAATCTTATGGCTAGCAGTCCAATGCTTATCATACATTGCCACACCAGGATGCCACTCTATTCTACAGGGTCCCTGAAAGTCACAACTGACTTAACAGCAATGGTCCTGGTTGGTTTGGCATCTGATTCCACAGATTGTTGTTATTAAGTACCACTGAGTCCATTCCAACTCATAATGACCTTGTATAGGCTTTCCAAGGAACGGCTCGTAGATTTGAACTGCCAACCTTGCAGTTAGCAGTCCAGTGCTTATCCTACAGCGTTACACCAGACTCCCCATTTCATGGAAGTAAATACTAATTTGAAAACCAATCATGGTAATTTCATACCACTTGTAAGTAGAAAAAGTGCACCATAAATAACCTTTGGCCATCGGCAGAGTATGGATGAGATTAGTATATTGCCGCAGGCCACTGGAGAAACACGGAAGGATTTTTGTTCTTGTCTTGGACAATTTCATTAAGTTTGTCATAATTAATTGCTTTCCTGGCTGCCTTGAGCAGTCCATGAAGTATACAATTAATATACCTATCTCGGTTGACAATACCTGCCTGGGTGTCTTACTAATGTGAGAACATATGACACAACTCTCACTGATGAAAAGTAAAGGAAGTATAGCAATAAAAGTCAAAGAAAAGGTGTTTTGTTTTTTTTTAACTGAGGGGTGAAAGGGGGGATCTACCAGTCATCTGTCAGTTTGCCATGTTGTTGTAGCTTATGTGTTACCATGATGCTGGAAAATACACCATCGTTATTTTAAATATCAATAGTGTAGCCCATGGTGGACAGGTTTCAGCAGAGCTTTCAGACTAAGAAAGGCTAGTAAAAAGCAGAGACAGACTACTTCTGAATGGTTAGCCACTGAAAACTTTATAAATAGCAGCAGAACACTGTCTAATATAGTGCTCCTTGGGTTGTAAGGCACTCAAAATCACATGGTGGAAGAGATGCCTTCTCAAAGTAGAGTTGACCTTAATGATCTGGATGGAGTTAAACTTTCAGGACCTTCATTTGCTGATAGGGCACAACTAGACTTGAGAAAAAAACAGCTGAACACATCTATTAATAATTGAAAAGTGGAATGTGTAACATATGAAATTTAAGAAAATTGAAAGTCATCAAAATTGAAAGATTGATAGGCATTGTTGCTACTGTTATTGTTAAGTGCCACTAATTTGGTTCCAATTCATACCAATCAATCCAGTATACGGTTTCTGAAGCTGTAAATCTGTGGAATCGGAAAGTTTCATCTTTCTCCCGAGAAACATCTGGTATGCTCAAACTGCTGACCTTATGGTTCCTAGTGCAGTGCTTATCCTACAGAGCCACCACACTCCCATCCTAAGCATTTGTTGTTAAGTGCCGTCAAGTTACTTCCAACTCACAGCAACCCTGTATAGGGTTTCCAAGGAGCAGCTGCTGGGTTTGAACTGCCAACCTTGTGGTTTGAAGTACCATGCTGATCCTACAGCACCACACCAGGAGTCCATCCTAGGCATTAGTGAGCTGAAATGAACTGGTACTGGCCATGCTGAATCAGTTTGTCCATGCTGTGAACAACAAACTGAAGATGAATAGTGTCACATTCATCATCAAAAAGAACATTTCAAGATCTATCTTGTTACAATAATATCCATATGTCTATAAAGACCACCAGTTAATACCACTAATAATTCAAACTTACACACCAATCATTAAAGCCAGTAAAGATGAAATTGAAGAATTCTACTTATTTCTTCAGTCTGAAATTGATGAAATATGCAATCAAGATGCATTAATAATTACTGGTGATTGAAATGTGAGCATTGGAAACAAAGAGGAAGGCTCAATATTTGGAAAATATGGTGTTGGTGATAGAAATGTTCCTGCCGATTGCATGGTAGAATTTTGCAAGCAATAACATTTTCCTTGCAAATACTTTTTTCAACAACGTAAATGATGACTATACACATGGACCTCATCAGGCTGAGTACACATAAATAAAACTGACTACATCTGTGGGAAGAGACAATGGAGAAGTTCAATAACTTAACCAAAACAAGGGCATGGGCTGACAGTGGGACAGACTATCAATTACTCATATGCAAGTTCAAGCTGATGCTGAAGAAAATTAAAACAAGTAAACAAGACCAAAATAGGGCCTTGCGTATATACCACCTGAATTTAGAGACCATCTCAAGAACAATTTTGATTCATTAGAGACTAATGACCAAAAAACAGAAGAGTTGTAGGATGACATAAAAAAAAATCAAACATGAAGAAAGAAAAGACCAGAAGAGACTCTAAAACTTGCTCTTGAAACACAGAGAAGCTAAAGTGACAGAAAGAAAGATGAGGTAAAACACTGAACAGAAAATTTCAAAAGGCAGCCCAAGGAGACAAAGTATTATAATGAAATGTGCAAAGATCTAGAGTTAGAAAACCCAAAGGGAAGAAAATGCTCAGCATTTCTCAAGCTGAAAGAACTGAGAAGAAAATTCACGCCTCAGGTTGTAATACTGAAGGATTCTATGGACAAAATGGAGTCCTGGTATGGTGCTGGGCATTAATGTACTAGACTACAAAGTCAATTTTAACTGCAAGGTTGAAGGTTCAAACTCACCAGATGCTCCTTGTAAACCCTATACAGGGTTGCTATGTGTCAGAACCAACTCGACAACACTTAACAAAACAATGGGCAAAATAAAACAAGGCAGGAAGCATAGAAAGATGGAAGGAATACACAGAGTTATTGTACCAAAATGAATTGGTTGATGTTCAACCATTTCAAGAGGTACCATGTAATCAAGAACTGATGGTACTGAAAGAAAAAGTTCAATCTGCACTGAAGGTATTGATGAAAAACAAGGCTCTGGGAATTGATGGAATACAAATTGAAATGTTTCAAAAAAGAATTTGGAAGACTGCTACCTGGTCATTTAACTGGAAAGGAGCCATATTTTTGCTCATTCCAAAGAAAGGCAACCCAATGAATGCAGAAGTCATCGAACAATATCACTAATATCACATGCCAATTCTGATAATTCAGAAACAATTGCACAAGGTCTGTTGCACAGGAACTCTTTAAAGTGTTCAAGAGCAAAGATACCCGAAATTCAAGTCAGATTCAGAAGAAGACATGGAACTAAGGATATCATTGCTGACATCAGAGGAATCTTAGCTGACAGCAAAGAACACCAGAAACATGTTTACTTGTGTTTTATTTACTATGCATAGGCTTTTGACTGTGTAGATCACAATAAACTATGAATAACATTGCAAAGAAAGAACATTCAAAAACACTTAATTGTGCTCATGAAGAACTTGCATCCAGAACAAGAGGCAGTTTTTCAAACAGAACTAAGGGATAATAAATAGTTTAAAATTAGAAAGGCATACCAGAGTTGTATCATTTCACCATATTTATTTAATCTGTATGCTAAGCAAATAAACTGAGAAACTAAATTATATGAAGAAGAATATGGCATCAGGATTGGAGGAAGACTCATTAACAACCTGAGATATGCAATGACACAACCTTGCTTGCTGGAAGTGAAGAGAATTGCAAATATTTACGGATGAAGAACAATGACAACAGTCTTCAATATGGGTTGCACCTCAATGTAAAGAAAACAACACTGGACCAACATTAAAATGATAAATAGAAAAAAGACTAGAGTTGTCAATGACTTTATTTTTCTGGAATTCACAATCAACACTCAAGGAAGCAGCAGTCAAAAAATCAAATATATTGCATTAGGCAAATCTGTTGCACAAGACCTCTTTAAAGTGTTCAAGAACAAAGATACCAGTTTGAGGACCTAAACCATGGTTTTATCAATAGCTTAATTTGCATCTGAAAGTTGGACAATGAATAAGGAAGTCCTCTGAAAAATTGATGCATTTGAATTATGGTGGTTGAGAAGAATATTAAAAGTACCAAGTACTTCCAGAAGAACAAGCAAATCTGTGTTAGAAATACAGCCAGAATGTTCCTTAGAAGCAAGCATGGTGAGACTTCATTTCTTATACTTTGAACAGGTTGTCAAAACGAACCAGCCCTTGGAGAAGGACATCATGCTTGATGAAGTGGAGGGTCAAAGAAAAAAAGGAAGAACCCATTGAGATGAACTGGCACAGTGGCAGTAACAATGGGCTCAGACATAAGACCAATTCTGAGGATGGTACAGGATAAGGCAATGTTTCATTCCATGGTGTAAAGGGTCGCTATGGGTCAGAACCAACTTGACAGCACCTAACAACAGGAAGGGGGTAACATGGGCTTGCTTTTCCTACTTAGAACAATATCTTGCTAAAGTATGATACTTGAGGATGCAGCAACCATCCTAAAATGAGAGGAGATATTGCCAGATGTTGTTGTTGTTGTTAAGTGCCATCAAGTCAGTTCCAACCCATAGTGACCCTGTGTAGGGTTTCTGAGGAGCAGCTGGTGAGCTTGAACTGCAGACCTTGCAGTTCAAACAGCTTTGCAGTCTGGAGCATTAACCCACAGCGCCACACCAGGACTATGAAAAAGAGCTGGATCCTTAATGAGTCAATCCTGAAGTAGCCCTAGCTCTAGACTTCTTGAGATGCGAGTTAACAAATTTCCTTTATTTAAAAAAAAAACAAAAAAAAACTTTTGGTTTTTCGGTGAAAGTGTACAGAGTAAATTGGTTTTCCTTTCATCAATTCATATACATTTTTATTTGTGACACTGATTGTAATCCCCAAATGTAACACCACTTTTACAACTTGCTCCCTGTGTTTACCATTTCTATCGTCTGTCTTTCTCATTCCTTCCTGCCTTCTGAGTTTTTTCCATGGGAAAATGCTACACTTTCAATCTGGCATGGTTAATTATTCTAAGAAATTAACATCTCCTGGTGTTACTGTTCACCTTATAGGCTTGTCTGTTGTTTGGCTGAAAGTTGAGCCATGGAGGTGAGTTCAGTTCCAAGCATGAAAGGTGTCTAAGGGCCATAGTCTTGGAGGGTCCATCAATAAGTCTATTCTTTTTTATGAATTTGAGGGTTTTTTCAACATTTTTCTACCACTCTACCCAAACCTCCTTTCAGAAAGGTCAGCAATGGTAGCCAGGCACCATCTGCTATCAGAGTCGTGGAATCTTCGGTTCACATAGTCTGTTAGTCCTCTGATCTACCAAAATTGCATCTTTGATTTTCTTTGCTCTTAAAAGGGAGATCACTAGTTGCACCATAGATGGTTTTCACAAGGTTTTAAAACCCTAGTCACTAGTCACTAAAGTAGGATATAGAGCATTGTCTTTGGACTATTATATGCCAATTGACTTTGATATTCTCAGAGACTGTGGTTCTGAGCCCAGGCCCAGAAACTCATTCCCTCAAGGTGTTTGATTTTGGCTAAAAAGTTTTCATAACTTTGCCAATGGATGCGCTACAATATTTATGGATATATTTGCAGGAAAGAAACCCAAATGTAGAAATATCCTCTATCAAACCTATATATGTATTTGTGGGTATTAAATTTCCTATTCTGCTACTAGAAAAGGAAGGTATATACTATGTAACATTGCTCAAACTTCAAAGGTAGCAGACAACTCAAAGAAAGCTTAAAGTGTACGGAATAGTAAGTAATCCTGTTCCCTTGACCTACACTACCCTTTTCTTTTTTTTTTTTTAATTACGAGCTGAGTGATAGTTTACATGGGAGAACATCAGTTTTACACTTATCATTTCATTGCAATGATTACGATCCCCTCCGTGCAACATCATTAAGCAGTACTTGCTTCTATTCCCTCTGGGTTTGTTTTGTTTTTGGGGGGGATGTACACAAAAACACTCAGGAATATATAATAATTTAAACAACCAAAGGGCACATTCTGCAAGCCTGCCTCCTGGATGCAAGCACTCAGTCTTTCTCTTGCCATGAGTCCTCAGCTGCTCTCTTTCTCCATGTCCTCACCTCTGTCTCCATCTCTGGTGTCACTGCTTCTCTGGATAGGGTCCCACATTCCACTCATGCTCCTCTCCCTTGATGGTCCTAGACTTCTCTTCTATTTTAATGAGGAATAACTCCCATTCATCCATAAGATATCAGTTTGGACTATACTTCTTATGGGAAGCCTTCCAACTCATAGTGACCCTGTATAAACTTTCCAAGGAGTGGCTGGTGGATTTGAACCACCAAGCTTGTGGTTAGCATTCCATAGCATATCTTGCAACACCACTAGGACTCCTGAATCACATAGCCTCTCTTCTGTGCTCCTCTTCCGTGGTTAGGCCATCACAGAAATACTGACTGTTCATTTGTCAATTTCCTTATGCTACAACGTTAGTCTCCTTGTAGGAGAGATTGTGTCATGTTCCTTTTATCTCCAGCTCCAAGCACAGTGCCTGGTATAGAGAAGATCTTCCATTCTGGATGAATACTGAGAAGAAAACTGAAGGAAGGCGAATGATTTAGACTTCAAATTGTTTCAAAGACAGATGCAAAACAGAATTATATCATATAAAGCATATCTGTTAAAAATGTTTCAGAACCAAGGATAACTTCAACACACACAAAAACTGAACATGTTGCTTTTTGTTTTTAATTCCACAGCACATTACCACCACCACCGCCCCAAGTGTGTGTGGGGGGGATAGGGGTGCAGACTTTTCTGGCCATTTCTTTTTCATACATACATGTTTTATGACCTGACATGGTTTTAGTCCTCCAACATTTTTTTCTCATTAAGCTCCATAAAAACATCATTAGTATTTTTGTTTATTCCAAAAGTTAAAAATAAATCTGAAAAACAAGATTTCAGCATGATGTTGAAAACGGAACTGCAGAAGGTCAAAAGGAGTTTAAAGTCCCTTTTTCGCCTTACTTCATTTTGTCTATCAACTTAATTCAGAGCCGAACATGGTAATATGGATTTTCTAGGTACATAAAGATGAAAGTAGCTCACTACCACGTTTACCCTACTATTCAAAAGAACAGCACTGCATTTGAAAGTAGAACTCTGCAATGAAACCTTTCCTAAGACAAAATGGCATAAAGCCAACAGGCTGCTGTTGTTAGATACCATCAAGTCAGTTGTGACTCATAGTGACCCTGTGCACTGAAGACCTAAACATTATGTAATTCTGCACCATCCTCACAATTGTTATGCTTGAGCTCATTGTTGCTGCTCTCTGCCAATTCATCTCATTGAGGATCTTCCTCTTTCCACTGAACCTCCACTTTACCAAGCATAATGTCTTTTTGCCAATGAGTGGTTCCTCCTGGTAACATATTCAAAGCATGAGAGATGAAGTCTCACAATCCTGGCTTCAAAGAACATTCTGACTGTACTTCCTCCAATACAGATTTCTTTGTTCTTCTGGCAGCCCATGGTACTTACAATATTCTTCTCCTACACCATAATTCAAATGCATCAATTTTTCTATGGTCTTCCTTATAAAATATCCAACTTTCACATGCATATATTAAAATACCATGCTTGAGTCAGACGCACCTTAGTCCTCAAACTGGTTATCTTTGCTCTTGAAAACTTTAAAGAGGTCTTGTACAATACATTTTCCTCATGTAATATATCTTTTGATTTTTTGGCTGCTATTTCCACGAATGCTGAAGTGAAGAGGTAATTACCATTAATTTCTATGGGAAAATCTGTGTGCATTCCTAGACCCAAAAAATAACACATAAATCCTAAAATAACACTAATGTATGGTGTTCAAAGACAGAGTTCAAAGCTTAATGACGGCTTGATGCCAGCTGCAGAGTGTAGTGACTGAGGAAGAAGCCACTCTCACCATATGGGGCACTTGCTACCTCTTTAATGGTTCACTGCAAAACAAACGCTGAATGATAGTTACTCTTTTCATCTTTGTTTGCAAAAGTGAAAATCAGATTTCTTTTGGTTAAGAAAAACAGCTACTAATGTCAGTCTATCTTAAAAGCAAAGTGGAATAAAGTGAACTTTCCAAACACAGGGCAACCCCCTATGACTTTTTCCTTATCAACTAGCACCTAACCAAAGGACCTTTTAAAAACCTGGTTTGGGTTAAATACCACAAGAAAGTGGCAAAAAGGAAATTATCACAAAACATCAGTCAAATCAACAACAGACTATGAAAAAACACAAATGAAATCAAAGAAATTCCAAATTAAGACTACAGAGTCTACCCTAAGCACTACCATGATAATAATGGGACATCACTGAAGCCATTAATTGCCAGCAGTGAACTGAAGACAAAGGTACGGCAGGATATGTTCATTTGACCTCTGTATCAATTTGTATAAAGTGAAAAAGATTTCCTTTCCACTGCAGCCATCTGTGGTGTTCATGAAATCAAACAACTAAAAGATGGACCATGGATGCTGCTGCCAACTATAAGATAAAAAGTAACTGAGTCCTTCTACATCCTATACTGCCCACTGATCTAAACCTGGGAAATGATGAAAGCATGGTAGTAATAACTAATCACATATACAGAGTAGTATATGCAGTAGGGATGGTGGTGGTGCTGGTTGCATGCCATCAAGTCAGTTCAGCCTCATAGTGACCCTGGATAAGGTTTCCGAGGCTATACATCTTAATAGGTGCAGAAAACCTCATCTTTCTCCCGTAAAGCACCTGGTGGACCCGAGATGCTGACCTTGTGGTTAGCAGCCCAACATGCAACCCACTAGGCTACCAAGGTTCTTTATACAGTAGATACGTTGTTGTTGTTGTTGTTGTTTAGTGCCGCTGAGCTGGCACTAAAATAGCTCCAGCTCACTGCATGGAATTCAAAGGGGCAAGTTTAACACTTAACATGTAAAGTTTGAGCTAAATGAAACTACAAGTTCATTTAGAATCTACCACCATTATAGGTCTCAATCTAGGTGGTATATTGATAAAAAAAATTCAAGATCACTTACAAAAGACATTAAATATTTAATTAAATCATTATTCTGCAAAGATGCATCAACATTGAAAGACTGCATGGTGGTGGTGGTGGTGATTTGCCATGAAGTCAGTTCCAACTCATAGCAACCCATACAAGGTTTCCGAGGCTATAAATCTTTTCGGGAGCAGAAAGCCTCATCTTTCTCCTGCGGAACAGCTGACCTTGAGGTTAGCAGCCCAACTTATAACCACTACGCTACCAGAGAGCTTTTAAAAACAGCATTATTAATCACTAAAAATCTTCAGTTGGTTTTATTGTTAAATGCACTGAGTTGGTTCTGACTCATAGCCACCCTGCATAGGGTTTCAAAGAGTAGCTGGTGGGTTTGAACTGCCGACCTGTAGATTCACAGTCCAATGCTGATCATACAGCACCACACCTGGAGTCCATTAAAAACAAACAAAAACTTCTGTATACATACTTAATTTATTATTATGGTTTCAATGATAGAGATCCAAAGCTATTAATACAGAGAAACAAATCAATGGGGACAGGCTATGGAAACACTGCAATGAAGTCCTGGTGTATTGTCATAGGGTAAGTCAAGGTTGGTTTGAGCCAAAAGGTAGATGGTTCAAACTTACTAACCATTCCTTGGAAACCCTACACATTGTCACTATGAGTCAGAACTGACTCAACGGCATTTAACAACAACAAAAACAATAATCCTAGTCTACTAATGCAAGTAGATTCAAAGTGGATTTCAATAATGGACCAAACAAAATATCTGAAACCAAGTGAGGTGGGGCTTAACGGTGAATTAGAGAGAAGTGCAATGCAAACCTCTGTCAGCAATAATACAGAAAACTTCACAAAGCAGATTCAGGGGGATGGTCCCAGAACTCTGAATTACATATAAAGGAAATTTTATAAACTTTGAAGGCTTACAGCCAGTGGAATTTGTAGCAGACACAAGAAAACCAGAGTTTTCTGATCAGCGGTTCCCAGCGGCTCCGGGAACAGCGGAAGGATCAGAGGCACACTCCCACGGTATCTAGCTATCTGACCCATTCTCGGAGACAAAGGGGTGGGCATTCTTTACTCTCTCTCTCTCTCTCCATTAGTCTCTCTGTTTGCGCACCTCCATCCTAGTGACTAGAGGGGGTGCCTGAGTGAGTGGACACGCCCCCCACCCCAGAGGTTTCTCCTATGCATGCACACAGACTTCATCAGCAGAATTTAAGGGAGAAGCCTCCGCTTAAAAGCACAAAAAGATACAGCTGGCCCTGAACTGCTTATCACTAGTTAAAACATAGTGAGTGGCAAAACGGATAAGAAAACAAGATCCTTCAATATGCTTTCTGCAAGAGATACACCTTACACACAAAGACAAAAACAGACTAAAAGTTAAAGGATTGAAAAAATATATGCCAAGCTAATTGCAATAAAAAACGAACATAAGTGGCAATAATCTGATAAAATAAACTTTAATACACCACTTTCAAAAAAAGGATACAACAACCAAAAAGAAATTTGACAAAGACACAGA